>NW_026852705.1:0-549980 GCF_026571515.1 Ruditapes philippinarum | reverse complement strand
TTCTGGAATTTACCATATGAAGTCAAGAAACAGATGATAATCGTGACCCCAGTTATGTCCCTGGGTTTGTGTTGGCTTTTGTAGTTTACTCCCTTGATCACGGCAGCAACCTGGCCCCATTGTTTACATGTCTTTAGGTAGCACTCCACACTAAATTTCAAGTTTCTGCCGTCAATGTCCTACAAGCAGTATGTCTGATAAATCTGATCCCAAACTACACAACCTGGGAAAAGAAAACACATTTTGTTAAGAACATATATGTCATAACATTGCAAATCTGTAATGAAATCATCCCATGTGCAACAGTCAGGCAGTTAAAAAAATTCCAATTCATTCCGTAAAAGCCAAAAATCTATAGTGGTCCGAGACCCAAAACAACATTTTTCGTCCCTCCAGCAAAAAATACCTGCAAATATACGGTCTACAGAAACTCTGTCACTGCTTTAGCAACTCCCTATGCATGCAAAATATCACAAAGAAATAGGTGCTTGGCCTTGTAGATTTTTTGCTATTGCTGAAAGTGTGTACCCCCCTGTAAAATTACTTGTTTTCACCGAGCATGCTGTTTAAAAGCAATGTTTACAAGGTCAGGGTATCGTATTGTAACACCGCCAGCGATTGGCTGAAAAAAAGTGCAGGGAAAACCGTATGATTCAGTTTATACATGAGGCGATTGGATGAAAGTGGGGTATTTTTAAGTATAAAAACTAATTTAAAAAGTAACACTACAATGTTTTCTGAAGAAAATGAAATATTTTATGAGTCTCTGTGATAATTTTGACTTGGATATTTGCATTTATAAAAAGTGTATGTCAGTCCTGTGATCAGCAGAAAATTTCAATGAAATGGGGGGTAATCCTCTTTGAAGTCATTTTGCAAAAAATTTGGTCGGCTACCCCTATATAACAGGAACATTTTTATGTGTCAGGCATTTCATTCTGCTAGAAAAAATACCTCTTTAGCATGAAAACTGAATTTTAAGGTAGGATAAGGGACCATTTCTTATAATGTAAGTCTATGGAAATATCAATGTGAGTGTCTGACCACAAACAATGGCGACCTTGACATCAATAATTATCAGCATGTGATTTCTAACCATGTTCTCGAATTTGCCAATGATCATATTACATGTCACAAAAACAAATTTCATGCTGAAAATGCATTTTAAAGACAACCAGTCATTTAAATCCACAATAGTCACTATATCCATGAAATCCTGCTGCCTTATAAGTAGTTGAACACGCTTAGGTCTTTTAGTTCAACATTTTAATGAAAATATTTATAACCTTAGGTAATAAAGGAAATAAATTACTGTACAGCCTCGTTTGACTAATATCATTCTTACACTTGCGGGCCAATGATTCTCAATAAAATGATATAAACGTAGTACTACGTTGATTAGTAAGTAAATTCATGGTCAATTGTATAAAAGTACAATTGTTGCGGCAATGTCAAGCACGGACTCAAAGGCGCTCATGATGGATATCTTGCCATATAATAACTAATCAATTCTTATAATTCTTATAGTTACGTATTGTTTACTTGTTTATAAAGATTATTACACTACTTGATTAAAGGGACTCCACTGAGGTTTTTTGACATGATGGGACTGAAAATATTTTTTTCCAGATAAATGTACCATTTGATGAAGGTTTAGATCACTAATCTTTGTACAAAATTTGTGATCATTCGCGCACTTTGTTTTTCCAGAATAATTATTCAAATTGTAAAAGACGACCCCCTTATGAAAAGCGTCTAATGCTTTTCACTCAATCGCGCTAAGAAAAGCATAAAATACGATTTTCAATTTATTTCAAAGTATATTTCTAAATTATCTTTGCAGATATTTCTGTTTTAAGTGCCGCAGCTCAGTTATTTAAGAATTTCAAATGTTATGTTTTAGGCTTTTAAACCTCAGTGGAGTTTCTTTAATATGTGCCTGCAATTTAGGTATAGAACAACTAAATGTAATAAAATCTAGGTGGTCACAGAATCCCTGCAAATATTTGTGATACATTTTTAAACAAACTTACTTTCTCACCCAGTTAATTCGTTTTATAACTAAATGTTAATTATTTTCATGAATAAACTAACGTTTTGCCTGTTTTGCGAAAAATATTTCCGTTGCGCCCGTAGCGCATAAAAAACATCACCGTTGCGTATTTACGTCATACCTCGAATTTGGTTCCCGCCCTTAGAAGATAGACTGGCTAATTGACACGTTATTTATTAGGTAAATAAAATTATATAATGATAACAAGATTATGATATTCGAACATGGCACTTTCACTTCAGTTAAACGTTTATTTTAATTTCTGAAAGCTTGTCAGAAAAGCTATTCTTATTAGAAAATTTGAAAACAGTGTGATTTTGAAAACAAAAACAAAAAGTAACAAAAAATACACAAAAGAAACTAAAACTGTCCCCGTTGCTGAGTAGACGAATGTACATCTACTAGACGCGGCGTGTACGCGGCGTGTAATATTTTTAAGCTATGTTTTAGGTCTGCATTATCTAAGTGACAACCCAGGGTGACACCAGTCCGTATCCAAAGGTCTTGATTTATGTCACTCTTGTGGTGGTCAACTAAGCAATGCTACATGCCTAATATCTAAGCTCTAGGAATATTAGTTCCACACAATTAAACATTAATATGCTATCCTGTATAAGTCAATATCAACTAAGTGACCTCCCCCACCCCGAGCACGACAATTATTAATGACAGGGACATGACTAATATCTGTTTTGTGGAGGTCCACGCGACATTGCTACATACCAAATATCTAAGCTCTGGTTTTGTAGTTTCACAGAATAAGAATAAAATGTGTTAACCGGTATAAGGGCTATATAAAGTCTATATAAATCAAATGACCACAGGTGCGGGGCCAATATTGACCCAAGGGCATGATTACGTATTATCACTTTCTCAGAGGTCCTTAAGACAATGCTTCATGCCCAATATTTAAACTCTTGACATCGAAGTTTCACAAAATAAGACTTAATTAAATGTGTTTATCTATACAAGGCCTATATATTTCAAGTTAATTTTTTTTTCAATTTTGATCTGTTTTCTAAGGTCTATGAAAGCTCGTTATTTTGTACGATACTGTACGTCTCACATAATTTGTCATTACGACATCCGTTTTCTCATCGGCAACACAGCCAAGGGAAAATTACATTAGTCTTTAATTTATGAAAGTATTGTGTAATTCATTGGCGATCAAGTTTACAAGAATAACCGTCCTTAGCTAGCGGGAACCTGAAAGCTTTTCTTCAGTCGCCAGGAATCAGGATCGTGTAAAAATCTATGAAGTAAAGCGGTTACAAGTGATTTTTTTTTAAATACAACGCGAGGAATATTGTCAATGCAATATGTAGATTTATATTTGGTTGCCATAACTACACTTGCGTGTTCCTCAGTGGTTATGTCTCCATTAATTGTTTCATTTGAAGTATAAAGTGGGTCATCGATATTCATTTCTAATATAATTGTTTATTGTTTGTGTATTAATGCCCTGTGAAAGGATTCGTCGCTAAATCCATTATTGTTTACCAAAATTACAAAGGTTTTCAAAATCGCACCTCAATCGTCCGTGTACATCCGTCTGGTTTCGTAAGCCGTTACCATCACTGTCAACCACTTCCTCTGGTATCACAGGACCCTGACAGGAATTCATTTAAATAATGTCCCGGAATTCATTTAAATTATGCGTTGTCGTTGTTTCAATTTGCTCTGTTATCAAGCGTCATATTCACGTTCGCATTGACGTACGAGTACATGTACTTGCATGTAAATATTGCATACGTTGAACGTTACGGATTATACATGTATGTAAACTTTATCAAATTTATGACTTTTGTCATAAACAACTTTCTTTTCACAACTTATTAATTCAACAGGTTAGATATACATGTTTATCAATTAACTTAGTTAAACCGTCACTAACGAGATAAATTGATATAACCAAAGGTCAACTTAATTCAAAACTCACAAGAATTAATCGATTTAACAAATGTATTTTTGAAATACGCTACATGGATATTTCAGCAAGAATCCAAACTGGTTTACATCGTAGACGTACACAGAAAAGATGACTTATTTATTTCACATATATATACTAAAACATAATAACAAGGTCAGACAAACATATATACGTGTACAAAACATAAAAAACCGCATGTAAATCGATTGATATACATTTTGACATATATATATATATATTCATATACACAAATAATAGTATGCATAATTATACACGGTCATTAAGGCTTGCGCAACTATCAAGGTATTTTTTGGTGGAAAGTGTCTTGATGGAATATTCTATCTATAATGTCATCAATTTTGACAGCATGCTCCTGGTTGACTTCTCCTCAATTTTGATTCTTTTGACGAGTTAATTTAATTATATCAGAAATGGTTTTTGTGCTTTGTCTTAATTAAGATGCTGTCTGTTTAGCGAATTGATATGTATACATGTATACATTTTTTGGTAATATAAATAATCATTTTTCCTCTATACAGCTTAAATGTTATGAATGGCATATATAAAAAAATACAATTAAGGTAATTCTGTCAAGTCTTTTAATATCAGCGCAAAAGGAATATATGCTTTACATTATGAGATTTTTTTCAATCAATTCCCAAGTGCTATCTTTTTACGCTTCCTATTTTATACTTATAATTGCATGGCTAAATGATAAAAATAATCTGTTCAATATTAAACTGCTTAAATATATGACATGTTTATGATGACATTGATATCAAAAGATAAAAAAAATGAAATAGCAATATATCAAATTTGAAATTATGCCATGATGCATGGTCTACAACGTCTTGAGTCACGTCCGCCCTGTCCCAAAATATTGTCCGCCTCGTCCAAACATAGGGATTCGCCATCATCCGCCCTGTCCTTGGTTTAACCCCTTTATAGTGCCATATAACAAATAAAAAGAAAAGACCATATAGTCGAAATGAACGTCATGTCACCTTAATTGATGTAGAGAACAGCACATTAAAAACCGTCCTTTCACAAAAAAATCTCCGTTACGTATATTAGTCGTACCCTGTGATGACAGTTTTCACAGTTTTTTAATATTACGCTTCACCAATGAAAAAAATGTCAAAGTAAATAAACAAGTTATTTACAAATTTTAACGGAAAGAGATTTCAGAAATTGAATATTGTAAGTATAAGTGGTCAATTATCACGTTAAATAAACTTGCCTCACAATAAATCACACAAGATAAACGCTGTACTTTCAGCAAATTATGTAAAATAAACTGTATTTCGGACGGCAAATATTCGGATATAATTACATTTTTTCACATTTTTCATTAAGATTGACAGAGAGTACTCGTTAAAACACAGATTTGTGCTTATTTTTTCACACGTTGTATGACAAAACAATTGGAAGCAAAGCTGGCAAAATCTAATTTTGATTTACTTGTATCCTATTTTTTTTTTACTTAGACAACCCCCTATCACAGGTGTTCAGCGAGTTGATTGGTCATTTTATCAAATAAAGATATATATATATATATATATATATATAGTATACTTGTTAAAAGTATGCAACCCTCCCCTGATTCTTTAGCACTTCTCTGAATGTGAACTCCATCATTTTTCTACCAAAATCTTGGTACCAAATGGTAGGAAATTGAATTATTGAGTATTCTTAAAAGACACACAGCTGTCATGTTCACTTTTTTTTTTACATTTTTCAGACAAAGTTAAGCATGGAAAACTGCCACAGTGTTAATTCATGCAGAAGATCTCTTCCATCCACAAAGAAGCATTGATTTATCTTTCATACACTGTGAAGCATTGCATTACATTTTATCCAAAGTTGAGCATTGACATACCTTTAAGACAACAAGTAAGATGGGGAATGGCGCATCATTTCTACGTTCCCAAGATGATGATGATATACTCGGTACAGATTTGGATGGAAGCAGTAAAGGTGTCATTAAAAGGATCCCTATTGAGATGAAACCTAGGGGTAAACTTGGTAACAAGATAACAAATTCTGTTCTCAGGAAACCAAAAGGAGGAAGCCTTAGGTATGTATGTTTCTTATATCATTATACATTCTTTAATACAATTTATAACATTATTTGATAATTGCCTCATCCTTTAAGTAAAGTTAAATGTATACAATACATTTATAATTTCATTTGAATTTGAATAAACTTGTCATTGTGTAAACCTTGACGTCCTCCATCACCAATGGATATGTAGAATTGCCATGTTGTAATTTACTAATTACATTTGTATTCTTTTAGTTACCTTTATTTTCATTCACAGGTCGGCTTTATCCATAGATTTAGAAAATCCTGAAGTTGAGCGTATACGTAGAGAATATGAAATTTATCGTCTTAACACAGAAAATGAAATACAGAATACGTCGAGAGAAAAAACTAAACTAGAAACTGACAATAAACGTTTGCGAGCAGAATTAACCGTATTACAACGTACATGTAACAACATGAGGCAAGAGAGAGATGCTGCTTACGAAGAAAAACTTCAAGCCTTGGCGAGGGCCGCAGCTTTTGAACATGACAGGGACAAAGTTCAGAGAGTATTTAAGGTGAGAGCTTCTGTGGCTACTCAGTTTATCAAGACTAAATTTAAAGTCTGGATCAAATTATATTATGTTTCAGAAAATATCTGAGTGTCAGTCCAGTGTTGGCACATTTATGTGTAAGTTTTAAGCCAAAGACATTGCATGTTGCAAATTTTTGAAGATTTTGCTTTTTTAAGGTTATTTTTAGCTCACCTGTCACAAAGTGACAGGGTGAGCTTTTGTGATCGCTTTTCGTCCGGCGTCCGGCCGTCGTCCGTCCGTAAACTTTTACTTTAAATGACATCTCCTCATAAACCACTAAGCCAATTTCATCCAAACTTCACAGGAATGTTCCTTTGGTGGTCACCTTTAAAAATTGTTCAAAGAATTTAATTCCATGTAGAACTCTGGTTGCCATGGCAACCGAAAGAAAAAACTTTAAATATCTTTTTTTAAAAAACCATAAGAGCTAGAGCTTAGATATTGGGCATGAAACATCTTCTAGTGAGTGTCTACCAATTTTGTTCAAATAAAAGCCCTGGGGTCAAAATTGGCCCCGCCCCGGGGGGTCATTGATTTTCCCTATATGCATATAGTAAAAACTTAAAAAATCTTCTTTTAAAAAACCCAAAGAGCTAGAGCTAAGATATTTAGCATGAAACATGTTCTAATGAGTGTCTACCAAGTTTGTTCAATTAAAAGCCCTGGGGTCAAAATTGGCCCCGCCCCGGGGGGTCATTGATTTCCCTATATGCATATAGTAAAACTTAAAAAATCTTCTTTTAAAAAACCCAAAGAGCTAGAGCTAAGATATTTAGCATCAAACATGTTCTAATGAGTGTCTACCAATTTTGTTCAAATAAAAGCCCTGGGGTCAAAATTGGCCCTGCCCCGGGGGGTCATTGATTTTCCCTATATGCATATAGTAAAAACTTAAAAAATCTTCTTTTAAAGAACTCAAAGAGCTATGGCTAAGATATTGAGCATGAAACATGTTCTAATAGGTGTCTACCAAGTTTGTTCAAATAAAAGCCCTGGGGTCAAAATTGGCCCAGCCCCAGGGGTCATTGATTTTCCCTATATGCATATTATAAAAACTTAAAAAATCTTCTTTTAAAGAACCAAAAGAGTTAGAGCTAAGATATTTAGCATGAAACTTGTTCTAATAGGTGTCTACCATGTTTGTTCAAATAAAAGCCCTGGGGTCAAAATTGGCCCCGCCCCGGGGGTCATTGATTTTCCTTATATGTGTATAGCAAAAACTTAAAAAATCTTCTTTGAAAAAAAACCCAAATAGCTAGAGTTAAGATATTAAGCATCAAACATGTTCTAATGAGTGTCTACCAATTTTGTTCAAATAAAAGCCCTGGGGTCAAAATTGGCCCTGCCCCGGGGGGTCATTGATTTTCCTTATATGTGTATAGCAAAAACTTAAAAAAATCTTCTTTGAAAAAAAACCCAAATAGCTAGAGTTAAAATATTAAGCATGAAAGATCTTTTAGTGAGTGTCTACAAAGTTTGTTCAAATAAAAGACCTGGGGTCAAAATTGGCCCCGCCTCGGGGGTCATTGATTTTCTTTATATGTATAGCAAAAACTTAAAATCTTCTTTGCAAAAACCCAAATAGCTAGAGTTTAGATATTAAGCATGAAACATCTTCTAGTAAGTGTCTACAAAGTTTGTTCAAATAAAAGCCCTGGGGTCAAAACTGGCCCGGCCCCAGGGGTGTCATTGTTTTTAACTATATGTGTATAGTAAAAACTTAAAAAAATCTTCTTTTAAAAAGCCCAATGAGCTAGAGCTTAGATGTTTAGCATGAAACATCTTCTTATGGGTGTCTACCAAGTTTGTGCAAATAAAAGCCCTTGGGTTAAATTGGCCCTGCAACGTTGGGGGGGTTGAGGGGGGCCTATATACAGGTGAGCGACCTCAGGGCCATCATGGCCCTCTTGTTTTAGTTGTTATATATTTAAATATTAATTAATATGTATGCCATGAGGGGCCTCTCTGGCTTAGAAGTTTACATTGCTGACTTCAAACCACTTGCCCTGTCTGCTTTAGGTTCATATCTCATCTGGGAGTTGGCATTTTTATTGTGAGTTAGTTATAAAGCTAGCTTTTGGAAGGTCAGTGGTTCAGCTCAGGTGCATGCATGTAACTTAAATAACGCACAAAGGGGCACCTGAGGTATTCCTCTATCAGTAAAATCCTATCATCTTTACTATATTGGTGTGATTTAAAACCCAACAAAATAATTTATTATTATTTATTAAATACCTTTCAGTGAAATTATATTGTGATAATTTCACAGTGAAAATATAAAATTTAATTTTCACAGTGTCAGATTAGATCTGAGTGCGGATGTAAACAATTATATATCTTAAATAAGTATAAAATATCATCAGACATACACTCCTTAATGTGTAAAATATGCTTCATTACAAAAAGCACATTAATATTCTGCACATATCATTTTTAAAAGTATAACAAAATTTTGTGAAATTTTACAGATTTTTTTTTTCAACAAGAATAATGTGATGTCATGATTTGATTACACTTGACTGAGATCACACACCTTTAAATGGCAAAAATGAGTCAAATGACTTTAAACTCCAAGAAAAGCATGAAATAAATATAAATATATAAAACACTAGCTCTTATATTTTCACTTGTGACTATGCCACTTGTGAAAATATATTACATACGGTGTTCACTTTGTGAAATAAATTTCTATCTTACATGCAAAGATGGGCGTCTGTGGCTTAGAGGTTAAGGACATTGACTTCAAACCACTTGCCTCTCAACACTGTGGGTTCGAATCCCTACAGGAACTTCGAATTATTTCATGTGAGGAAGCTATCCTAAGCTAGCTTACAGAACGTCGGTGGTTCTACTCAGGTGCTCTTCGCGCCTGAAATAATGCACGGAAGGGCACCTGAGGTCTTCCTCCAGAAAATCTGAAATGTCGCTTCACATGTAAATGACCTATACTGTGTCGGTGCGACGTATAACCCAATCAAACAAACAAATTAGATGCAAAACAAGCAAATATCCTCTATGTATAATATGACTAATGTTTATGTAACAGATATTTCGAGAAACAAAAGAGAGCGAGATACAGAATTTACTGCGAGCAAAACGAGAACTAGAGAACAAATTGAGCAAGGTTGCCCACGGTTACTTACCAGAAGATACTGACACCACATCTAGAACCGGCATTGACAGTATGTTTTTATTTCTACAATAAAGATATATGTTAATTTAAGAAATAATGAATTTAAAACCATGATGTTAGGATTATTTGTGTAAAATATTAATAGAAAAAGCCATGTTAAAATTTTACAATATTGCAAAGACTGGAGATACCGGATTTTTATACACCACTGAACATTGGAAATGTTTGATTTAATCCTTATTTCAATTAAAGAAATCCATCATTATACATTATGATTGTTTTTACATGATATTTGACAGTTAATGTATTAAGTTGTTTAAATCATCAGGAAAAAGAATGACCAGTATTCAGGTATTAAAATCTATTAATTATTGCCTACTGGTTCCTTATGAGGCAGAAGGAGAGGGTTATACAATAAACATATTGTCACCTTAGTGCAATAATGGGTTAGCTCACATTGAAGTTTAATAGAAGTTCATCTGTTACTGTATTAAGGTGGTGATATTGATATATGTAATATTTGTCGTACTTCAGGTAACAGTAGTCCGGGTGATTGGTGGACGAACGTTGAGTCCGAGTCATCTATGGGTAGTACCGTACAGTTGCATCAGAGCACGTTGAGAGGACCGGAGTTTGCCAGCAGTATGATGGAGTTTGACGGACCGTTTACTAATGTTAATAAAGGTTTGATCCTCTGTTTGTAAATATTTACTCCCCCTTGTTGTTGAGGGGTTATCTTTAAGGGTTGAGGCATTAGAATTGCAGCCATGTTTATCCCTAAGTGAACGTAACTAAGTTACTACATTGGTAATGTAACTGTTTTTGGTATCTTAACCCTAATAACTGGAGGTTATGGGGTTGGTTCAGTATGGATTATGTTCATTTCTTTAAAAGAATGGGGCATTCATCTTACAATTTAGGTAGTTTTTATATAGTATCATAAACATTTTCCAATTATCAATAGACATCATCCGGAATTCGGCAAAGTGGGTTTTTCTAAGCTAATATTTAGGTACATGTACATACTGACTTTTACTGTTATAGCTTCATGGTGCACTACCCATCACAATAGATTAGACAACCTGTTTCGTTTATTATCGAAGCTGTTACTGTAAAAGTTCGTTTGCACCTACATTATAAGCTTTGAATTACCCAAATATTCTTAGTGCTCGCCAATTTTTTTAAGCCAATCACCGACGAGGATTTTTCAAATTTTCAGGTTACAAATCTTAATAGAACAGATTTTATATAAACTGGACGTTTTATATTATAAAACGCAAGTGGGCGAAGCACTAAGCCGGTTAGAGTGCATATTGGATGTTCTTCGTAAATAAGAAAGCTACAGTCGCTTCGCAAGCTCCGCTCCTTTTTAGCTTTCTTATTTACGAAGAACACCCAATCTGAACTCTAACCTATACTTAATTCCGAAGTAAGTCTACCATTGGTCAGTCACCAATTATGATAGTCAATCTTTTGAAATACATTTTCTAATTCAAAACTAACCTGACGTTGAAAAAATGAACATAATGTCACTTATATAACCATTAAGAAACATGTACTGTTTTTAGTAGTTCAGCATTTATATTAAATAATGTTTATTTATAGAGGATTGGTCATCAGCTCTCGCCACGTTAAACCAGATTGTTCCTATTATACCAGAGCAGTCATTGAGCTGTTCTCTAAGATTGTATATATCAGCACCTAAAGATGCCCAATCTGAGGTGGACATGTTTATGAAGGTAAATATTTCTATCTCTTTTTTGTTTGTTCCCTGATAAGATATTGGAAATAATAATTATGAAATTAGGCAAAGCCTATGAATGGGGAAGTTGTTAAAAAAAAATTCCTTTCATTTTATCCGTTTTAAAAGTGTCATTTGGTATTTCATGCACCCCTTCCATTTTCACTTGGAACACTCGACAATTATTATAATATGTATCCAAAAGAGATTTGTTCCATTATCTGAATACCCTGCCTATTATCATCGAGTTACATTGTAAATGGCAGCGCCCGACTAGAATTGACACTGAAAATTTCATTGATAGGTATAGAATTCTATATATTTTTTAATTGTTGTGCGCCCACGATAGTGGCGGGCATTTAGATTTACCCTTGTCCGTACGTCCGTCTGTCCGCACTACCCAATAGGGATAGAGGGCCATCTTACTGTAAACAGAACAAAAGAGAACAATAGAGTTCATTCCGTAACAATAGGTAAGGGGCCATTGGCCCTCTATTAAACAATAGAAAATAACAAAAGAAATGGCCCTTTATTCCATTTCTGACGGACGGACCGTCCGTTCACTTTTGTGTCGCATGTAACTCAAAAAGTATTTGACCTAGAGTCATGAAACTTTACAGAAATGTTGATCAGCATGTGTAGTTGTGCACCTGGGTATTTTCGTCTGGATATTATTAGTATTTTTAGAGTTATTGCCCTTGACTTAGTAAAATTTTGCAATTTTCAACTTGTGTCGCATGTAACTCAAAATGTATTTGACCTAGAGTCATGAAACTTTACAGGAATATTGATCAGCATGTGTTGTTGTGCACCTGGGTATTTTCGTCTGGATAGTTTTAGTATTTTCAGAGTTATTGCCCTTGACTTAGTAAAATTTTGCAATTTTCAACATGTGTCGCACGTAACGCAAAAAGTATTTGGCCTAGAGTCATGAAACTATACAGGAATGTTGATCAGCATGTGTAGTTGTGCACCTGGGTATTTTGGTCTGAATATTTTTTAGTATTTTCAGAGTTATTGCCCTTGACTTAGTAAAATTTTTGCAATTTTCAACTTGTGTCGCATGTAACTCAAAAAGTATTTGACCTAGAGTCATGAAACTTTACAGGAATGTTGATCAGCATGTGTTGTTATGCAACTGGGTATTTTCGTCTGGATATTTTTAGTATTTTCAGAGTTATTGCCCTTGACTTAGTAAAATTTTGCAATTTTCAACTTTTGTCGCATGTAACTCAAAAAGTGTTTGACCTAGAGTCATGAAACTTTACAGGAATGTTGATCAGCATGTGTAGTTGTGCACCTGGGTATTTTGGTCTGGAAATTTTTAGTATTTTCAGAGTTATTGTCCTTGACTTAGTAAAATTTTGCAATTTTCAACTTGTGTCGCATGTAACTCAAAAAGTATTTGACATAGTCATTAAACCTTATATGCAGGTTGCTCAGCATATTTAGATTTGCACCTGGGGTTTCGCTTGTGGATTTATCCAGTATTTGTAGAGTTATTTCCCTTGACTTAGTAAAAAGATTGACAGAACAGTGGCGCGGCTGGGGCACCCGTGTCCTATGGACACATTTCTAGTTTTCTATTTGATTTTCTTTGAAATATACACGTGTAGTCTATAGCGGGGCAAGCCAAAGCCTGGGCCGGCTTTGCGGGCCTGTTCTTTGACTTTCCCGTATTAGTGAGTGAGATATAAGTTGTATCACATTGTATGGAGTGAGTTTTGGACTAGTTTTAGTCATAGCCTACTGGTGGTCATTGTATTTACCCATGCAACCAGTGCAGACCAAGATCAGCCTGCACAGCTTTCCTGCCTCTTCATTGTCTGCACTGTTCACTATTTGGTCAGTCCATAATTTGAAATTTTCTTTTAAAAAATATGATTGGTTTTGTCCAGATTATAAGCCTGACAACTTCATTTAAGATATTTAGGGTGGTTACAAGGTTTAAAGCTGCAGGCTTTCAGATAATTAATGTTTATGAAAAATCTTAAAATGTATTTAAAAGTAAATTACTGTAAAGTATACCAAGAAAGTAAGCTAAATATTGCAAACCAGTCCATGAAAATTACCAGAAATAGATCAAAGTATGTATAAATAGTCCTTACTGTGTTAGTAATACACTACAAATACTGCAAAATCAGTCATCTAGTATGTTGATTATTACTTGAATCTTTTTACTTTTCTTAAAGTTTTAGCGCAATTTTATCAAGTTAGATTTTCTTTAAATATTTTGACTCATCTGTAGGCATGCAGCTTTAATAGATTAAATATAGAATGTAACATAATGTAATCGACAAGGTATACAAAACCAACACTAATTGTTAAGATGCTTTTATTTCATCAACTATTTAAATCATGTTTTTTAGACTTTTTCTAGATTTTTATTGTTAATTATACAGGAATATAGACCAAGACTTAGCTCACTGTGTAACAAAGAAGGTAGAAGTTTGGTCACTATACATTTACAATATGATGACCAGGACAATAATCTGGTAACTATTCTCTTTATTTTTTATATAGCTGATGATGACTTTGAAGTTAAAGTGATATTATGCTCATTTTTTTCACAGTCAAGTTGAGATATATTAGTTGTATATTTCAAGAGATTGACTATTTTACTGGCCCTATGCACAACAATTGATTATCACAACTGTTTGGGACAAAGTATAAAAAGACTGCAATTCTCTTTTTATATATTGAATATTACCAATATTTTTCATAGGATATATATAGATATTTATGTAGGTCCCTGGGGATGTTGATTAAAATGTTAACGTTTATTATCAAGTTGAAAACAAAATGACAAAATGTAAAGTGATTTTAATTTTATCTGAGCAGTCAGTATTTACTGATGGATTGGCTTAATATCACTATAAAGTGTCTGTCTGTCTGTCTGTCTGTTTGTCCTCTAATCCAGTTACCTCTCTGGCGTGGGTTTGATCCCCGGGAGATGCTTTGGTAGTTTAGCGCGGAGGAAGGTAGTCTAGTACTGGTGTAACTCTCCAGGAACGATGGTTAGGAAACAACCCGCCTATATGACTGAAATACTGTTGGGAAAAGGCATAAAATGAAGCAAACAAACAAACTAACAAACTATCTGTCTGTCCAGGCACTGTGCATTTAAGCCTTACTCAACATAATGTCACTTTAAGGTGTGTGTCCATCAGACACAGCGTGTTTTAGCCTTATAATTAAATATATAGTCTTAAATCAAAATATCAAGTTTTGATGACCTCGACCCTTTTAGAGGATGACCCACTGACTTTCTCATAGCTATTATCAGATGAATAAATTTGGTTACCCAGTTTGGGCCTTTTTTTTTTTTCTTTTTTAAATCAAATTTTTGTTTTCATACTTTTATTAGATTAATGAGATTAATTTGTTTTGTTGTATGTATGTAAAGGAAATGCAGCTAAGATGTAGAAAACACCATGCACAGAAATCTTCTATATTCCTTGCTTTCCTGGGAGATAACTCTAACAGGTACGCCTCTTTCTTAGCTCATTAGTCGCCGGTAGAAACCGGCAACTATATTTGTAACAGTTTAATATTATACCTATGGTAGGAGAAGGCATTAATTTCTGTAAATAAAAGCATAATAATTACTGAACAATTAAAGACTTTAATTGTTTTCAGTAATCTCAAAAATTCAAACATGCAATAACGTTGCTCAATGAAATGAAATATTCAAATATTGACATCGTAAAAAGCAACATTACAATTTTTATAAAATGAATTAACGACGTATCCCCATGGACCAGTCATTGGATTTAGGGATGTTTTTACTTTTTTAAAGTGTCAAGCGTTGCTATTTTATGATGAATAAATCATGCATGATATTTAAAATGACACTTTTAAATTATCTGGTTGTTTGTATCTTTTGAGGCCTATTCTTTTTTTTTATCTTATTTATTATAAACAGTTTCTCCCAGAATCACGTGACTACACGTTGTATGTTATTGTTATAAAATCTATTAATAGTACCAAATGGCTTATAAGATAGACATACAGGTAACTAGCTGATAAAGTGCAAATCAAAGTAATTTTGTATGAAAAATCTCGGTATAACAGTAGGGGCTGGATTCGTATTGGATACAAAGAGAAAACTAATAAACGATCTTTGTGTTGATAGTTTATCTCACTGAAAGGCAATTAAACGTTAACTATATCGTATGTAACGACAGGAATATTGATTTCAGCAGCCAAATAATATATTTTTTTCGATAGTGCATAATAATATTTTTTTTATGCAGACACCACTTTTACAGTAGAATTGCATTGTTTTATGCAATAATTAAGCATATATATTTTCATAGTCACTTTGCAAATATTCGATGATCGGTAATAATTTGTCGGTAATTATCGGATGCTGAAGAAAACCATACGGAATTCAAATGTATGGTACAACGGTATATGTATAAAGTAGAATTATAATCATATCATTTGCTTTACAAGCCTCGATGACAAGGTGTTAGATTTTAAGTTAGTTTCAAATTGAAGACTGTATAGGTTCATTAAATCAGGTACGTTAATATACGTACCTGATTAAATTGATTTTTTATGTTTTCTTTTATAATACTTTTTGTATTTTGCAAAACTTGACCGTTTATCAAAATTATGAAATAAAAAGTGCTAGAAATGAAACACACGATTTATCAACTTATGTTTCATAAAGTTAAAAGATATTATAAAATTCAATTTATGAAAACTACAGGATTTGTCCGAGATTCGAACTTGCGCCTACTACATGTAGGTTACAACTTCGTCATACTTACCACAAGGCCATCGAGCAGTATCAATTGATATGATTATACATGTAATTATACTTACAATAAAATCGTTAACATTAATCATAAAAAGTTATGTAAGCAAACGAAACAGCTCCCGAAAATTATTGAGTCTCGGGTAAATATTGTCAAACAATACTAGCTTATTAAATAATGATAACAGTTTCTTGACAAAATTGCTAAGCAAGTTTGCTTCAAAAATGATGTTTTATTATAACATAGCATAAATTTATTGCATAAAACTCTCAGCAAGAAATATATAATTGTGGCAAGTAAATGAAAACGTGTTTATGAATAAACATTACTCAACTTACTGTTCCTCTTTTCTTTATACTCGAACCATTAAACTGATATTTTCTTTAATTTATGATAATACAATCATATTTCTATCCGGCGACTTGATGCTTTAGCATCAAAATCTCTACTTGTTTTTAAGGTCCCCGAAAGGTGAACATATAGTCGCAGCTTTGACCGTCCGTCTGTCTGTCTGCTTTCACAGGACAGTAATAATTTGGCTAGAGGGACAATAAGTAACTGTTCTTTCTCTTTGATGTCATTCATTCCATAATGCTTTTTATGCTCCCCGAAAAAATTTCGGGGGAGCATATAGTCGCCGCCTTGTCCGTCCGTCCGTCCATCCGTCCGTCCGTCTGTCCGTCCGTCCGTCCGTGCGTCCGTCCGTCCCCTTTTCTTGTCCGGGACATAACTTTGAAACAACAAGAGGTATCAACATGAAACTTTGTAGGTAGATAGATCTCATTGAGTAGGTGTGCAGTGCACAAGAACCGTAACTCTGCCTTGCCTAATTTTTGAATTATTCCCCTTTGTTTATTTTTACACTTTGAACTTTGTCCGGGACATAACTCTAAAAGTATAAGAGGTATCAACATGAAACTTTGTAGGTAGATAGATCTCATTGAGTAGGTGTGCAGTGCACAAGAACCGTAACTCTGCCTTGCCTAATTTTTGAATTACCCCCCTTTGTTTATTTTACACTTTGAAATTTGTCCGGGACATAACTCTAAAAGTATAAGAGGTATCAACATGAAACTTTGTAGGTAGATAGATCTCAGTGAGTAGGTGTGCAGTGCACAAGAACGGTAACTCTGCCTTGTCTTATTTTTGAATTATCCCCCTTTGTTTATTTTACACTTTGATCTTTGTCTGGGACATAACTCTAAAAGTATAAGAGGTATCAACATGAAACTTTGTAGGTAGATAGATCTCATTGAGTAGGTGTGCAGTGCACAAGAACGGTAACTCTGCCTTGCCTACTTTTGGAGTTATTGCCCTTTGTTCATTTTGACACTTTGACTTTGTCTGGGACATTACTCTAAAATTATAAGAGATATCAACATGAAACTTTGTAGATAGATAGGTCTCATTGGGTGGAAGTGCAGTGCACAAGAACCGTAACTCTGCCTTGCCTTATTTTGAAGTAATTGCCCTTTGTTTATTTTTACTTTTTGACTTTGTCCTGGACAATACTTTAAAACTATTAGAGATATCAACATGAAACTTTGTAGGTAGCTAGATATAATTGGATAGAATTGCAATGCTTAAAGAACCTAAACAAAGCCTGGTCTAATTTTGGAGTTATTGCCCTTTGTTCATTTTTACACTTTGACTTTTACCTGGGACATAATTCTGATATCATCAGGAAACTTTATAGATAGATAGATCTCATTGAATAGAAGTGCAGTGCAAAAAAACATAACTCCGCTTTGCCTAATTTTGGAGTTTTTGCCCTTTGTTCATTTTTTTTATACTTTCCTGTGTCCAGAACCTTCTCGGGGAGCATCACCCGGTTCAACCGGTTCTTGTTTATCCTGCTACTGTCTATATCATCAGCTAAATAAAGCCTTTCTGGATAAACTTATCTATCTCCAGTCATTACATCATATGATGATGTCACATATTTAGCAGCAAAACAAAACTGCATATAGATGCTATTTTATCAGGGAAAAAGAAGAATGAAACCATTTAATTATTCTAAAAACATGATAAGTAGCAGGATAAATCAAATACATGGTTGATGTCGGGATAGAGAAGGTTTATCCGGTTTGCTGTGAAAGTGAATTTTGGCTCGCTAAAGCTCGCCAAGATACACTTTCTCGCTCACCAGATAAACCTTCTCCTTCTCGACATCAACCATGTATTTTCTATATAACTCTGTCTTGCCTTATATTGGAGTTATTGCCCTTTGTTCAATTTTACACTTTGAATATTGTCATGGACATTACTCTATAATTATAAGAGATATCAACATCAGACTTTGTAGGTAGATAAATCTCATTGGGTAGATTTGTGCAGTGCAAAAGAACTTAACTCTGCCTTGCTTAATTTTGGAGTTATTGCCCTTTGTTCATAATTACACTTTGTAACTTTGTCTGTGACATAACTCTGACACTACATAAGGTATACTTTCCTGTGTCCAAAACCTATTCAGGGAGCATCACCCGGTTCAACCGGTTCTTGTTACATTAGCCACAGTTTGTAGTCAATATTAAAGTTGTTGTAAAGGTCTTTGTCCAATTATTTGGTTCAGTAGAAACGATCTTCAATTCAGATTCCAACAAATGATGTAGAGAGAAACTAAAGATCATGCAAAATGCCAAAATTTAAAATGTGGCAGTCTCAGTTTGATTGAGCCTGTTCATGGATCTTAGTGTTAATTGCAAGCTACCGTTAAGGTCCCCTAGCACCTGCTTAAGCAGAATTCAACATGAAAACATAAAAATGGAGAAATTTTGAAACTTGAAACGTCTGCAGATGTGTTTATTCAGGCAGCTATCAACATTAAATGTAAAATTTGTGTAACATGTATTAACATTATTATTATTATTATTATTATTATTTTGATATTCAATATAAAGGCTGAGCAACACTCAAAATAGTCTATAATAGTGTCCTATGGAAGTTATTCCAGAGTTACGGTTGAGGTCTTCCCAGTAGAGTGCTAGCTTACGGAATGTGCAGCTTCTGCTAAGCTGATGGCTTGTAACTTGAATATTGTACTAAAAGGGCACCAAATGATGGCATCAACACTGAATTAAAGTTTAATGTTGCCATATGACCATGATAGTGTAAATGTGTTTTTTTTTAAACCCAGCAAAAAAAGTAAACTTTTAAAAAAAAAAAAAAAAAAAACTAGTGTTAAACAGGGGATTTATAATTATAAACAATATAAGTATAATGTACAAAAATGTATTCAATTTTCGTTTACATCCCCAATGGATGTATTATTTGCATTTGTTTAAACATCTAGTTTAAAATCAACATTAATTAATGAATTTTTTTTTTTCAGATTTACAGCTTTAGAATATAAATGTGGACATTTAGATCACCCTGGAAATAAAACAGCCATTTTCTGTTTTAGAGAAATAAAAGGGTAAGTTATATGAAATTTATATAACCTTAAAGATACACTATGCTCAAATTTGATATTGGAAAATATTGATAACTGCAATGCAGTCTCTTTGTAAATATAAAATAATCATGTTTTGACTTTATTTTAAGTAAATATGTTATGTTTCAAATTCTACAAACTATAGGTGGTCACAATATGAATTTATAGTGTCATTGAAAAAAAAACTGGCAGTTTTTTAGCTCGACTTTTCTATGAAAAGGGGAGCTATCCTACTCGCCCCGGCGTCGGCGTTGGCGTCACACCTTGGTTAAGTTTTTCGTACCACCCCACTTTATTTCAGAAGTATTACAAGTATGGCTTTGAAACTTACCATACTTGTTCACCATCATAACCTCCATCTACAGACAAGAGTACATAACTCTGTCAAGGTTTTTGACAGAATTATGGCCCTTTTTTGACTTAGAAAGTGTATTGAGCTTGGTTAAGTTTTTTGTACCACCTCACTTTATTTCAAAACCATTGGAGGTATTGCTTTGAAACTGACCATACTTGTTTACCATCACGACCTTCATCAACAGACAAGAGGACATAACTCTGTCAAGGTTTTTTGACAGAATTATGCCCCTTTTTGACTTAGAAAATACATTGAATATGGGTAAAATCCACTTATTGCCTTAACCCTTTGAGATATTGCTTTGAAACTTTTAATGCTATTTCACATCATTACCCCCATCTGTACGCAAGAGAAGGTAACTCTGTCAAGGATTTGTTTTAAAAATTAAGGCCTTTTATCGACTTAGAATCTTGGTTAAGTTTTTTAGTACCAGTCCACTTTTTGACTGAACTGTTTGAGATATTAATTTGAAAGTTGGAATACTTGTTTACAATCATGATTCCCAAACATGTCCAGGAGAAGGTAATTCTGTCAAAGATTTTATTTGAATTATGGCCCTTAACTGTCAATGTTTTGTATTATAGGCAAGCACTACAAAACTTAAAAAATCTAAAAAAATTCATTCCTATCCACTTGTTCACTTTACCATAAATTATGTCATATAAACATTGCTGTAATATTCAAGGGTATCAAACAACTAGTTCACTTTAAAAATACAGAGATTCTTGTATTGCCTTTTACTGCAAAAACTTTTTTTATTGGCAAGCAATAAAAAAGTCGAGCGCGCTGTCTTACGGACAGCTCTTGTTTAAGAAAGGGCCAGTTCTGCTTGACGTGTTATAGGGAATTTAGCTTCCAATACATAGTTTATTCATTCTTTTATTCAAATTAAACATATTAAGTAATAATTTCATATATATTTAAATAAATTAACAATAAATAAAGGATGAGCATAGTATATCCTTAATGTATAATCTACATAATAACAATAAAGGGCATTTTTACATTTGTATTTGTATATTATAAATGATGTCATATTGGCATGTTATAAAATTACACTTGAATGCTATTCTTTATATAACATGGCTTCATCATACATCTGGGTTTATGTGATACTATTCCAATATATTAGATGCTACGGGCTTGTTTTAGTTTATGATGGTCATAAGCTTAAAATATTTCAAAGCAATGTCATATTTAGAGTACTTGGGATATGTCCTGCCATGATATGTTATGATAAACTATGACGTTTCTTGAACTATAGAATATACCATAATATGTTATTATATTATATAAGTTTGTAGCAGTATAAGTCCAGTAGGATCAGTATTTTACTCAACAGTTTGTTTCTTAAAATCAATTTTCTGACATTTTGACGTAACTTTGTTACTTCAAGTACACTAACTATTTAGTGCAATAAGGATTTGATATGTGTTTTTTTTTAGCTTACCTGTCACAAAGTGACAGGCTGAGCTTTTGTGATCGCTTTTCGTCCGGCGTCCGTCCGGCGTCCGTCGTCCGTCCGTAAACTTTTACTTAAAATGACATCTCCTCAAAAACCACTAAGCCAATTTCATCCAAACTTCACAGGAATGTTCCTTTGGTGGTCACCTTTAAAAATTGTTCAAAGAATTTAATTCCATGCAGAACTCTGGTTGCCATGGCAACCGAAAGAAAAAACTTTAAATATCTTCTTTTAAAAAAACCATAAGAGCTAGAGCTTAGATATTTGGCATGAAACATCTTCTAGTGAGTGTCTACCAAGTTTGTTCAAATAAAAGCCCTGGGGTCAAAATTGGCCCCGCCCCGGGGGTCATTGATTTTCCCAATATGCATATAGTAAAAACTTAAAAAATCTTCTTTTAAAGAACTCAAAGAGCTATGGCTAAGATATTGTAGCCATGAAACATGTTCTAATAGGTGTCTACCAAGTTTGTTCAAATTAAAAGCCCTGGGTCAAATTTGCCCCACCCCAGGGGGTCATTGATTTTCCCTATATGCATATAGTAAAACTTAAAAAATCTTCTTTTAAAGAACCAAAAGAGTTAAAGCTAAGATATTTAGCATGAAACATTTCTAATAAGTGTCTACCAAGTTTGTTCAAATAAAAGCCCTGGCGTCAAAATTGGCCCCGCCCCGGGGATCATTGATTTTCCCTATATGCATATAGTAAAAAACTTAAAAAATCTTCTTTTAAAGAACTCAAAGAGCTATGGCTAAAATATTTAGCATCAAACATGTTCTAATAGGTGTCTACCAAGTTTGTTCAAATAAAAGCCCTGGGGTCAAAATTGGCACCGCCCTGGGGGTCATTGATTTTCCTTATATGTGTATAGCAAAAACTTAAAAAATGTTCTATGAAAAAACCCAAATAGCTAGAGTTAAGATATTAAGCATGAAACATCTTTTAGTGAGTGTCTACAAAGTTTGTTCAAATAAAAGACCTGGGGTCAAAATTGGCCCCGCCCCGGGGGTCATTGATTTTCTTTATATGTGTAATAATCAAAAACTTAAAATCTTCTTTGAAAAAAACCCAAATAGCTAGAGTTTAGATATTAAGCATGAAAATCTTCTAGTAAGTGTCTACAAAGTTTGTTCAAATAAAAGCCCTTGGGTCAAAACTGGTCCGGCCCCAGGGTGTCATTGTTTTTAACTAATATGTGTATAGTAAAAACTTTAAAAAAAAATCTTCTTTCAAAAAGCCCAATGAGCTAGAGCTTAGATGTTTAGCATGAAACATCTTCTTATGGATGTCTACCGAGTTTGTGCAAATAAAAGCCATTGGGTAAAATTGGCCCTGCAACGTTTGGGGTGGGGGTTGGGGGGCCTATATACAGGTGAGCGACCTCAGGGCCATCATGGCCCTCTTGTTACTTTAAAAATGAAAACAATGCAACACAAAGTACAATGATGATTTGATACAAACTTTTTGATTCCCGTAAAATGAGCGTAAATTGAGTGTGGATCTAATTTATTATAGTGGGAATAAAATCATAATGCTATTGATGTTTTTTTTGTTTGTTTTTTTCCCAATGACAAACCAAAATGAAGGTGTATCAAATAACAACAAAATGATAATAGTGTTAAAATGACGCAATCATTATTTATTAATTTTTTAGGTCAAAGTCAAATTCTGAAGCGCGTGAGTTACGGAACCAGGTTAGAGACAGTGGAAGTGCCAAAATTATAGATGGGTATCCAATGGCAACCAAAGGGGCGGAGCTAGCTTACAAGGAACTTGAGAAAATCATTGAAATAGTCAGTTTTGATGCTTTACTATTTTTTGTAAATTTAACAAAAATTAACATTTTTTATTTGAAATGAAAAATTGCTGTATATTTTCCAATAGTACCTAAATTAAATGGTACATGTTCATAAATTTTCAAAAAGTATTTCCAGTCCTGTTGTAGTTCATTTGATGGAAACAGTGCCAAAAAAACATTTAGAAGTCAGAAAAAAAATATTTAGAATTAAGTTAGATGTACTGTATACAAAAAAGAATTAAGTTAGATGTAAACAAAAAAGAAAAATAATAGAAACTTGTCACTTTTTGTCAACTTGCAAGGCTTAACAAAAATCATTTATGTTTTGAATGTCTTAAAAAAGCAAACATTTATTATCACTTTGTGTGAATGTACAGGAATTTGGTTATAAAGTTTCATGTTGTTAGGTCAAATTTCAGCTGAAACATATTATCATTTGTCTTGAAAAGTGTTGCATTGAAATTTGAAGAGTTTACTTTATTTTCTAGTGTTTGGTCTAGATGAAATTCCTTTTTTTTCAAAAGTTTATTTTACAGCTTTTCTTTTGATGTTAGGAGTCAACCTTAGAAAAAAATTTGGGGAATGGGGGTGGGAAAAGGTTGGGGTGTTTTTGATCAAAGTAAATGTTTTCTTAATTTTCTTTGTTGAAGGAATGTATCTTACTTTCCAAAATTAGATATTTTTTCCCTTTATTTTCATGACTTGATTTTAGAGACTTTTCCTCTATTTTCCAGAGTTTGATTAGGAGACTTCCCTTCTATTATCAGGAGCTAAGTTTAGAGTCTATTCTTCTATTTTCTGGAGTTTGGAATAGAGACTTTTCTTCTTTTTTCAGGAGTTAAGATTAGAGACTTTTCTTGTATTTTCCGCAGTTTAGTATAAAGACGTTTCTTCTATTTTCCAGAGTTTGGTATAGAGCCTTTTCTTCTTTTTTCCAGTTTTGTATAAAAACTTTTCTTCTATTTTACAGAGTTGGGTTAAGAGACTTTTCTTCTATTTTCCAGAGTTTGAAATAAAGACTTTTCTTCTATTTTCAAGAGTTTGGTATAAAGACTTTTCTTCTATTTCCAGGAGTTGGGTTTGGAGAGCAAGAAGACAGAAGATGATGAGTTTGAGGTTAGAGAAGGTGATATAACAGATATGAAGGTGGATGGCGTGTTTGATGCTAATTATAACTATGAACAGATGGAGGCATTTAACTATGCTGTCAAGTCAAGCTGCGAACTCAACTTTGAAAAGGTATATCATAGCTTTTATTTTGAAAATGTGAACATTTTTATCTTTGATATTCATTTAAACGTCATGTCCCTGAACTTTATAGTTTGGCATGTAACACTGAAAAGTTAATCCCTACAATCGTTAAATGAATTATGGCCTTGGGTAAAACCTGTGTCCTACTTCTGCATTTAACAATTTTGACCATTCCTGGTTAATTGTTTATTTCAGCACTATGAGATACTGAATTATTTATGGTTTATTGTTTATATCACCACTATGAGAGACTGAATTACTAATGGTTTATTGTCTTTTTCAGGATTATGAGAGACTGAATTACTCATGGTTTATTGTTTATTTCAGCACTATGACATTAAACTACTCATGGTTTATTTCAGCACTATGAGAGATTGAATTACTCATGGTTTATTGTTTATTTCAGCACTATGAAAGATTGAATGCTCATGGTTTATTTTTATTTCAGCACTATTAGATACTGAATTACTCATGGTTTATTGTTTATTTCAGCACTATGAGATACTGAATTACTCATGGTTTATTGTTTATTTCAGCACTATGAGAGATTGAATTACTCATGGTTTATTGTTTATTTCAGCACTATGAGATACTGAATTACTCATGGTTTATTGTTTATTTCAGCACTATGAGAGATTGAATTACTCATGGTTTATTGTTTATTTCAGCACTATGAGAGATTGAATTACTCATGGTTTATTGTTTATTTCAGCACTATGAGATATTGAATTACTCATGGTTTATTGTTTATTTCAGCACTATGAGAGATTGACTTACTCATGGTTTATTGTTTATTTCAGCACTATGAGAGATTGACTTACTTATGGTTTATTGTTTATTTCAGCACTATGAGAGATTGACTTACTCATGGTTTATTGTTTATTTCAGAACTATGTGTTTCTGACTTACTCATGGTTAATTATTTATTTCAGCACAATGAGATACTGAATTACTCATGGTTTATTGTTTATTTTCAGCACTATGAGAGATTAAATGCTCATGTATTATCGGCTGGACCATTACCTCCCTTGCTGATATTAAGTCCATCAGGAGCTGGGAGATCTCTTCTTCTATGTAAATGGTATGTACAATGTTCATTAATCTTTACCTCCCTTTATATTTTAAATGAACTTGTCCATTTTTCAAATCTGGAAAAAACCATAATTTTTAGAGGAAATTTCTAAAAATATGTACTGACTGAATAGCAAACAGTGCAGACCATGCATGTGCTGGCTGATATTGGTCTTTACTGGTGATCACATGGGTAGAATATGCTGCCTACAACAGGCTTAGGGTTAAATAAAGTTCTGTCAGCAGTTTTGTATTAAAACTAAGACTTAAATTGATTTGCTTCTATTGTCAGGTTATTTGTTATTTATATAGGATATTAGAAACAATTTTAGGCTTTTTGTTATTATTTTAGGATATCTGTATTAAAAATCTATGATAGGGTACTTGTTACTATTTTAGGATGCTTGTTATTATTTTAGGTTACCTGTTACTATTTTAGGATACTTGTTTCTATTTTAGGTTACATGTTACTATTTTTGGATACTTGTTTCTAGTTTAGGATACTTGTTTCTTTTTTAGGTTACTTGTTTAGGTTACTTGTTACTATTTTCAGATACTTGTTTCTATTTTAGGATACTTGTCACTATTTTAGGATATTGTTACTATTTTAGGATATTTGTTACTATTTTAAGAAACTCATACTAATTTTAGGCTATTTGTTACTATTTGTTTCTATTTTAGGATACAATTACAAATAGAGAAAGCACCAGGCAGTGTGGTATTACATCATTTTGTAGGGTCAGATAACTCCCTGTCAGCTGATCCTGTTGTAATGATAAGAAGAATTACATCCCAGGTTTGATTGTGAACTAAATATATCAACATAACAAGCATGAAACATGGGAGGGGAGAACAATACTTATAAAATACCAGATCTACAAATTCTATTTATTTAACTACTAAATTTTGGTCTATATATTTGTTTATGACTTCTTTACATTTGATTTTAAATTACAGTGATATTACCCTCTGTGCATAGTACTGTTAGATAAGTTTAAATATATATATTTATATTTTTTTTTGTAAATAAGTGACTGAGATAAAACTTTGACATCTTTATTTATGCAGAAATACCAACTATTGTGTTTGTGATATAAATTTCTTACTATTATCTTAGCTAATGCAACATGTGACCTCACCTCCATCCTTGACCTTTGACCCTACTCGACTTGTAGAAGAGTTCCCAAGATGGCTGGAGAAGATTTCATCAAGAACTAATGGTGGAGTGATATTGGTGTTAGATTCTATAGATAGATTTCATGTAAGTTTGACAAATGCGAGCTTTATTTAGAAAACTTACGAAATGTCAGTGGTTCTACTCTGGTGCCCTTTTGTGCCTGAAATAATGCACGGAGGGGCACCTGAGGTCTTCCTCCACCAGTAAAGCTGAACAATAGCGATATGACCTATACTATGTCAATGTGATGTAAAACCCAATCAAACAAACAAACAATTTAGAAAAAAAAACTGAATCCTGCAAGATATGAAAACTTATCCAGCTTAATGTAAAAAAATTGACTTTTTCTATGACAGAGCTGGAAATTAATTCAGGGATAAGTACCTGCTGTCTTTCTCCACTACGAAAAGGCTTTGCAACTTTGTAACAGTAACTTTATGTAATTACAAATTTATTACCAAAACAAATGAGAAATTATTAAGAAGTAGATAAAGAACATTTTTATTTGTTAGTCAAAAGTTATTGTTGTTCTTTGATGTAAGTATTCATAAGAATAAATATGTGTGTATAAGAAAAGTATAATAAAATTTAATGTAAACACTTATCCTATACCTGTGCGGCTTTTGGCACTCCATAAAAATGGTATTGCATGGTTGTGCATATATTTTGATGTGACGTTATTTGTGATATACAAATGAGCCCCGTCATGACAAAACCAATATAGTGCGTTTGCAACCAGCAAAGATCCAGACCAGCCTGATCAGGATCCATGCTGCTCGCTTACCAACCCTTTTACAAGTAGAGCATATGATAGCAAACAGCATGGATCCTGATCAGACTGTGCGGATGTGCAGGCTGGTCTGGATCCATGTTGGTCGCAAATGCATTATGTTGGTTTTGTCGTGATGCGGCTCAAATGTAGTGTAAAAGCAACTTTAACCAGTTTTTTTATTTTTGGTGTGTGATAAATAGAATATTAAATTCATGTACAAATGTAGGTTAATTACTAAATTTATTGAACTCACTGAATTTAATAATAGTATGTTTGCCAGAGGCTCGCATAATATAATTTTATTCAACTTGTTCAATAAATTCAGTATTGACTTGCACACATTCAATATTGATTTTATAAATGTATTACAGCAAGCTGAGACTCACCTGAAATGGTTGCTAGATCCTTTACCTGTAGATGCCAGAGTTATTGTATCAGCCAGTGAAGAAACCTGCCCTCAGTCCTGGAGGTTTGAATCTTATCTTTATGGGTTTTTATCCTCTAAGTTTTTGTTTGTTTGTGTTGTTTTCTTTTTCTTTGGCGGAACAATATTTGCTTCAGTGTATAAGTTGTTAATTTTGCAGTGTGGATATATTTGTGATTCTTGTGAATCAAAATAATTAGCAAATGTTTCAGCACGCAAAAATTACATCAACTTTAGTAAAGTCTTCGGTGGCCATTCAATCTCATTAAAATCATCTCCTAACTGTCGCTTCACTACCCTACGTAGCAAAGAGTAACGGAGCGAAAACGATGATTTGATTTTAATGAGATTGGTGGCCATTCAACATTTTACCATTACACCGGTGCACCGATCGCTATGTAAATGTATCCCGTTAAAAATAACATCTTGTTAAATACAAACAAACATATGACATGATCAATGTTCATTTAATACTTCACACTATGAAATAATAATGAAAAAGGTTCATGATAAGTTGTTGAAGTGAACTTTATATTATGCTAATTTTTCGTCCTCAAATTAGGCTGAATTAGCTATATATTTAAGAAGGTTGACTTTTAGAATGAGAACTGACCAATAAATGATAGCAACAAATGATTTGTATAAATTATAAAAATTTTCTCAAATATAAAAAAACTGCCTTACATTTTTTTTATAAATTGAAAGTTACCAATAACCTTACGAAAGATATTTGAGCCTTGTCACGACAAAACCAACATAATGGGTTTGCGACCAGCATGGATCCAGACAAGCCTGCGCATCCTTGCATTCAGAGAAGGATCCATGTTGTTCGCTATCAGTTTCTCTAATTGTTATAGAGTTAGTAAGCAAACAGCATGGATCCTGATCAGACTGCGCGGATGTGCAGGCTGGTCTGGATCCATGCTGGTCGTAAACACACTATGTTGGTTTTGTCGTAACGCGGCTCATTTATAGAAATTTCCATGTGTTGTGTAAATTATTCATTATGTGTGTGTAACAAAAAAATGAATAGAAAACAATTGTGACAAAAATTAAAGTATGATTTTTTCCAGTACACTGAACAATTATACTTGGATGAACATAATGCCACTTTAATATAATATACATGTAGGTTTTCTAAGAAATTACTATATTAATAATTAATATTATTATTATTTGTCACAACATGTATTAGTATTATAATAATTATATATGTTTGAAAATCTGCTAGTATAATAATAATTATTGTCGATGGTATAATTATCTATATATTTATTATGATTATTATTATTATAGAATCGGCAAAAGCCGTCCATATGGCAAATACGCCAAAAATAATAGGCAGTGAAAGGGTTAATATGATATAATATTTTTTAAAATAATATTATAATATACTGATATAGGGAGTGAGTACATGTATGTCTTAATATAAAACTGATCATTGATATTGAAGGAGGTTTGTAGGTTACAGGGGAGCTAATTCAGTAAGTTGTAGAAGATCATTCCAAGACTGTCATGTTTGAGGCTTTTTTTGATCTTGTAACTTAATACCAATTGTATAGTTACTGTTGGTTTTCTATTTAAATAGCTTTTTATGCTCCCGAAGGGAGAGCATTATAGTCGCCGCCTTGTCCGTCTGTCCGTCTACTAGCTCTCATGGGACTGTTATAATATGGCTAGAGAGACAATAGGTAACTGTTCTTCCTCTTTGATGTCATTCATTCCGTAATGCATTAATGTGGCTATTTTCTTTTGCATGGCTAAAAAGAACAATAGAGAGAACAATAGAGTAGGCACATTGTTACTGTCCCATTAAAACTTCCGTCTGTCCATCTGTTGTCTTGTCTGGAGCATAACTTGAAAACCGTTGGAGATAATTTGTTTAAACTTCACACAGTGGTAGAGGGCATTGAGGGGGAGTGCAGTGTCAAAGAACTATAACTTTATTTTGCACAGTTTTTGAATTATCTTAGAAAAATCTTGCCCAGGACATAACTCTAAAACTATATGAGATATCAACATGAAACTTTTTTGGTAGATAGATCCCTGACATAGTCATAAAGTTTATTTTACATTACAGATCGTGGCCAACACTTCAAGTTGAACCCCTCAGCAACAAGAATGTGAAGGAATTGTTGAGAGCAGAACTTGTCACCCTCGGTGCCTCGTTGAACAATGAGGATGAGACTAAAGTACTCACACATTGTAGAAACAACCCAACCTGTATACCTCTATATGTCATGGTGCTCTCTAGACATACTGCAGAGTAAGATTGTTGTTTTATAAATGTATATTATCTGACACATATTGCTTAAATGTCTGACTTGTAGCTTTCTAGAAACAACTGATTTTACCCATGTGACATATTACCCATGTGACATTTTACCCATGTGACATTTTACCCTTGTGACACTTTACCCTTTTGACATTTTTCTTGTGCAACATTTTACCCATGTGACATTTTACCTATGTGATATTTTACCCATGTGAGATTTTACCCATGTGACATTCTACCCATGTGATATTTTACCCATGTGATATTTTACGTGTGTGACATTTTACCCATGTGACATTTTACCCGTGTGACATTTTACCCGTTTGACATTTTACCCGTGTGGCATTTTACCTGTGTGACATTTTACCCATGTGACATTTTACTCATGTGACATTTTACCCGTTTGACATTTTACCCATGTGACATTTTACCTGTGTGACATTTTACCCATGTGACATTTTACCCGTGTGACTCTGTACCCATGTGACAGTTTACCGGTGTGACATTTTACCCATGTGACATTTTACCCGTGTGACTCTGTACCCATGTGACAGTTTACCTGTGTGACAGTTTACCGGTGTGACATTTGACCCAGGTGACATTTTACTCGTGTGACACTTTACCCATGTGACAGTTTACCTGTGTGACAGTTTACTGGTGTGACATTTTACCCATATGACATTTTACCCATGTGACATTTTACTTGTGTGACACTTTACCCATGTGACAGTTTACCTGTGTGACATTTTACCCATATGACATTTTACCCAAATGACATTTTACCCATGTGACATTTTACTCGTGTGACACTTTACCCATGTGACAGTTTACCTGTGTGACAGTTTACCGGTGTGACATTTTACCCATATGACATTTTACCCATGTAACATTTTACCCGTGTGACACTTTACCCATGTGACAGTTTACCTGTGTGACAGTTTACCGGTGTGACATTTTACCCATGTGACATTTTACCCATGCAGACCAATATCAGCACATCAATGCCAACTGGTCATGATCTTCACAGCTTGGTATTCAGTCAGTAAATATTCTGAAAATTGTCCCTATAAATGATGACTGTTTTAATCCCTATTGATAAATGAGCAAGTTGATTTGATATGATATGTTAAAAACACTATTATTTTATAACATAACTTTGTATGTTCCTTTATTGTGATATATGTATGATATTGTGAGTGGAAGTGGTGGATGGTTCCCTGACTCCACTTTCCACAATGACGGGGAAAATAAATGAGCAACTATGTTGCTGAAACTTTAAAAGAAGAAGTTGATTTAATACATTAGGTAAAGATTGAGGTTACTTGAAGTGAAATCTGCTTGCTAAGCTCAATAGTTAGTTTCATGAGGGGGAGGCGGAAGGGGAGGTTTGCTGGTTGGATCCTTGGGGGAGGCATCAATTCTTCAAGACAATTGATCTTGGAGTAATCCAGGACTGATGGTTTGGTGAATCAATAGCCATAATATGACCAAAATTATGTGATAAAGTCAGGGGAATCTGAATGAACTGTTGTGATATAAACAGAAAATTCAGCTATACTCTGTATGAAACAAACAGATGCTATACCTGCATTGTGCATGCGTTTATTTGATAATTTATTAGGTTGTAACTACTTGTATATCTTCTGAACATTCATGTCTTTAAAACAGTGTTTTCTTCGCCTGCGGAGAGATACAGTTTTAGATTTATTTACATTACTATTATCTTTATTCTAGTTGTTCAAAGAATGAATCAAAAGTAACGAAGCATCTAGATGCCTTGCTCACATCGTCTGATTGTGTAGGACTGTATATAAAGGTGTTAGAACTGGTCAAAACTGACCTTGAGAGCCAGGAAACACGAGGATTTACCAGAAATGTATGTAGATTTAATGTCTATTTTGTCAATAAGGAATGTAGATTTAATGTCTATATTGTCAGAAATGTACGTAGATTTAATGTCTATATTGTCAGAAATGTATGTAGATTTAATGTCTACTTTGTCAATAATGAATGAAGATTTAATGTCTTGTATTTAGCTTTTATGCTTTATTGTCAGAAATGTATGTAAATTTTTATGTCTTTATTGTGAGTAATGCTTGTGGATTTAATGCCTATACATTGTATTGCCAGAAATGTTATGTAGATTTCATGTTTATATTGCCAGAAATGTAAAAAGACTATGTAAATGTATGTATATAATGTCAGAAATGTACATAGATTTAATGTATATATTGTCAAAAATGTACGTAGATTTCATGTCTATATTGTAGATTTAATGGTTATATTGTCAGATTTGTATGTAGATATAATGTCTATATTTGACGTCACATCAAAATATATGCATGGCCGTGCAATACCATTTTTACTGAGTCTCAAAAGTGGCACAGGTATGTGATAAAATGTAATATCTGGTATCTATTTACAGGTGTTAAGATATCTGTATGTTAGCCGAGGTGGTCTCAGTGAGAATGAGTTATTGGAGTTGGTGCCTGGTTTGACATGGAGTTTCCTGGCACCTTTCTGTTATTTGATGCATGAACATCTTGTGCTGAAGTACCAAGGGGGACTACTCATGTTTGCTCATGAACAGGTAAAGGGCAACATATGAAAATAATTGAATATCATAATGTTATTCCTTTTAAGCATAAAAGAGCCATAATATGTGTCTTTGTGTCTTACAAAATTTAAAGTTTTATGTAAGATCAACCTATCAAATAGTGATTTTGTTGTTTTACAGCATTTATTGACTTACATTTCATCATCATATGATAAAAAGGATCTTTATTCATGTCATGACTTACATTTATTTTATAAGAGAAATGCTGCAGACTTGCCTTATTACACTTTCTTAAACTTGTTTGACATAAATAAAAGTTTTCTTTAATCACAGGTTATAAAAGCTGTACATGATTTCTGTTTTGGTAAAGATGAACAGAAAGTGATCTCACAAATAAGGCAAGATCTCATCCAACATTTCCAGTCACAAATGAGGTATAGTATATATTGTTGCCATATTGTTTAGGCCGTCCAGTTAGCTCAACGGGTTCGATTCCCGGACAGCGCAGGTCTCTTTGTGTGATTGATTATAAAATCTTTACTACGGTCATTCACACTGTACCTATGCTCTGGCATTTACAAAAGTAATCAGTTCCTTATGAAAGTGAAGGCAACTAGTACTGGTAAACTGTTTGGCAGAATGCCCAGGAATGATGTGGTGGATGAACTGTGCTCTGGTAAATTCAATGTGGCTTACTGATCCAGAGTGTAAACTACCAACACCACCACAACCTGAACTTTGCTGTCTCTAAAAAAAAAAAACACACAAATTCAGAAAGTTTTTCTGAATACTTGGAAAATACTCTGTCTTATACATTGTTGCCATACCATATGAACTTTGTTTACTTTCAACCACAAACTCAGACAGTTTTTAGCTTGACTATTCGAAGAATACTAGAGCTAATGGAGTCACCCATTTGTTATCCCCCGCCGTTGGAATCGGGAGGGAGATATAGTTTTGGCGTTGTCCGTCTGACCTTCCGTTCGTCCATCCGTCCGTCCGAATTTCGTTTCCAGGTAGTTCTCTGCAACTACTGGCTGGAATGCAACGAAACTTTATGGGAATCATCAATATCAAGAGGAGATGCGTATATCGTCGGCTTGTTCCGGTCCGACACTTTAAATCAGAGTTATGGCCCTTGATTAGTTATGCAGTATGCATATGGAGTAAAAATTGTTTCCGCGCTACTTTACTGCAACTACTGGCTGGAATTCAACAAACTTTATGGGAACTTTCAATATCAAGAGGGGATGCGCATATCGTCGGCTTGTTCCGGTCCGACACTTTAACTCAGAGTTATGGCCCTTGATTAGTTATGCAGTATGCATATAGAGCAAAAATTGTTTCCGGGCTACTTCTCTGCAACTACTGGTTGGAATTCAACAAAACTTTATGGGAACCTTCAATACCAAGAGAAGATGCGCATATCATTGCCTTGTTGGGGTCAGACATTTTAATTCAGAGTTATGGCCCTTGATTAGTTATGCAGTATGCATATAGAAAAATATTTGTTTCTGCGCTACATCTCTGCAACTACTGGCTGGAATTCAATGAAACTTTATTGGAACCTCCAATACCAAGAGATGAGCATATCATTGCCTTGTTCAGGTCAGACATTTTAACTTTGAGTTATGGCCCTTGATAACTTATGCAGTATACAACAAGAGCAATAATCGTTTCCGTGCTACTTCTCTGTAACTACTGGCTGGAATTCAATGAAACTTTATGGGATACGAAGGGGAGATGTGCATTATAATAGTCGCCTTGTTCCGGTCAGATTTTTATAACTCATATTCATGGCCCTTGATTAGTTATGCAGTATGCATACATCTCATTGGCATTTCCAGATATTACTATTTAACACAGAGTTATGGCTCTGTTATTGCCCTAAATAATTATCAAGTTCAAAGAATATTACTGTTTATGCCATGATAAATATATAAATAAAGCCTTATGTCTTCAGTTGTTGTGTTAGTAATAACCAGTACTCGGCGGGGGAAATAAATTCAACGAATTTGCTTGTTGGCATCTGCATCCCTGTGGTTAAGTTTTTAGCTCGCCTGTCACAAAGTGACAGGGTGAGCTTTTGTGATCTCTTTTCATCCGTCCGTTGTCCGTCCGTCGTTTGTCCGTCCATTGTCCGTCCGTAAACTTTTACTTTAAATGACATCTCCTCATAAACCACTAAGCCAATTTCATCCACTACTTCACATGAATGTTCCTTTGGTGGTCACCTTTAAAAATTGTTCAAAGAATTTAATTCCATGCAGAACGGCAACCGAAAGAAAAAACTTTAAATATCTTCTTTTGAAGAACCCAAAGAGCTAGAGCTAAGATATTTGGCATTAAACATCTTCTACTGAGTGTCTATCAAGTTTGTTCAAATAAAAGCCCTGGGGTCAAAATTGGCCCCGCCCCAGGGGGTCATTGATTTTGACCCTATATATATAGTAAAAACTTAAAAAATCTTCTTTTAAAGAACACAAAGAGCTAGAGCTTAGATATTTAGCATGAAACATGTTCTAATGGGTGTCTACCAAGTTTGTTCAAATAAAAGCCCTGGGGTCAAAATTGGCCCCGCCCGGGGGTCATTGATTTTCTTTATATGTGTATAGCAAAAACTTTAAAAAAATCTTCTTTGAAAAAACCCAAAGAGCTAGAGTTTAGATATTTAGCATGAAACATCTTCTAGTGAGTGTCTACAAAGTTTGTTCAAATAAAAGCCCTGGGGTCAAAATTGGACCCGCCCGGGGATCATTGATTTTCCTTATTTGTGTATAGCAAAAACTTAAAAAATCTTCTTTGAAAAAACCCAAATAGCTAGAGTTTAGATGTTAAGCATGAAACATCTTTTAGTGAGTGTCTACAAAGTTTGTTCAAATAAAAGCCCTGGGGTCAAAACTGGCCCCGCCCCAGGGGTGTCATTGTTTTTACTATATGTGTATAGTAAAAACTTAAAAAATCTTCTTTGAAAAAACCCAATGAGCTAGAGCTTAGATATTTAGCATGAAACATCTTATTGGTGTCTACCAAGTTTGTTCAAATAAAAGCCCTTGGGTTAAAATTGGCCCTAGGGGGGGGGCGGAGGCCTATATACAGGTGAACGACCTCAGGGCCCTCTTGTTTATGTGTATTAAGCTGGTATCTCCATAACTACTAAAGGGAATGGATTGAAACTTCATACACATGTTCTCTGTGATTATCTTACATGATTGGCACAAGTCCCATATCTCTGGTTTGTTTTCTTGCATATTTATGCCCCTGTTTCGACTTTTCGATATTCTTGGTTACATTTTTGCGTGTAAGCTGGTATCTCCATAACTGCTGAAAGGAATGGATTGAAACTTAACAGGCTTCTTCTCTGTGGTCATCTAACGTGATTGGCATCTGTCCCTGTCTGCCAGAAGAATAAGGGAGCAGTTTTTCATTTAAATTGGTGAAAACATGAAATATTTTAGCAGTTTTCTTTTTTTTTTGCAAAATGTTGCTTGCAAAACCTTTAAAAAAAAACCTTACCAGACAGTATGCCCATACTGATAAAAAAGCTTTAAACTTTCTTTGCAGTACATAAAATGTGCAGTATATGTTTTCTGGTCTTTACCTCTAATTACAGTTTAAACTTTATTGATTGTAATCAGTATAAAAAAGTAATTTATATAACATTACAGTGGTACGAAGGCAAGTTGTCGTGTGTCAGAAGAGTTACCATGGTTACTGTGTCAGGAGGGAGAAAAAGAAGATTTGAAATCTTGTATATTAGACATGTTTGTGTTCCAGAAAATCTGTGCAAGGTAATGTATCCAGGTGAAAATAAAATGAGCCGTGTCATGACAAAACCACCAACATAATGGGTTTGCGACCAGCATGGATCCAGACCAGCCTGCGCATCCGCGCAGTCTGATCAGGATCCATGCTGTTTGCTATCAGTTTCTATACTAGTTATAGAGTTTTTAAGCGAACAGCATGGATCCTGATCAGACTGCGCGGATGCGCAGGCTGGTCTGGATCCATGCTGGTCGCAAACCCATTATGTTGGTTTTGTCATGACACGGCTCAAATGATTTTTCACCTTATATAACAGGGGCCAGTAAAAGGCCTCTTCCAAATTGAAATTTTCTTTAAAATCATGCAGTTTTCACAATAATCTGAACTAATACCAGTTTTTTTTATTTCCCAGATTAGTTATTTTAGTGGTAATTTTCTCAAAATCAAGAGTTTTTAAAAGGCATCTTTTAAAATTAAGAGAGAAAAATCACTCCATGTAATTGTATCTTTATCTTCAATGTAAAAATTATATAGATAAAGTTATAAAAACATTATCTATTTCTTAAACAAGAACTCTGTTTCAGAAAATACTTCTCATCCATTTTATATTGTAATTGCTATGCCTGAAAAGCCCATGATAGGAAAATGAAAATTATTCTATACTATTCTACAGAAAATTAAAGGCTTGATTTAAAATAACAAAACAAGAGGGTTTGAATGATAAAATGTTTTATATATTCATGCGTAATTATAATAATAATAAACACTTTATTTCACGAAGGTAACTTATAAAGAAATACATATCTTATTTACAATATGGCCTTCAATTAAACTAGATAAAGAAAATCAGAAATATGTACACACATAAAAATATATAAACAACAAGCATTAATATTGACAGACACATGTTTAAATTGTGCGTCAAGTAAATATGTTTTTCATATCTCTTTTAAAAGCATAATTTATATGAACAAAGATTGTTTAATATAGAAGTATAAATTATTCCATACTTGCATTATTTTTGAAAGTTCCTTTAACGTATTTTGTATTTGGTTTAACATGTGTGTTTTGTAGGGGAAGATTAAGAGAATTATTACACTACTGGAGTTATATGGGTGAAGACAAAGCCAACATGGCAAAAGCGTATCTCTCTGCCACAAAACATATGGAGGACTGTAAGTTTGTTTGTTAACATTTCCCGAGCTTAATTTAATATTTATAATACTGAGCATTTGTAATGTTGATTTTCATTGGATAATTATGATATTTGTATAAACTATATAGTTACACTGCTGCTGTTAATTTATGAAGTAAAGTTGGTTTTTTTTTTATCAAATAAAGGAAGTTTACTGTGCTATAAATTTGTTATATAGATTATTGACAGATTATATGACCATATATTGGCAATATAACCCTCCCCTTACAGCCGGGGTTATATAATATGCAAACAACCATATACTTGTATATATGACCTGGTTAAACTTACTTTTTGTTTAATTACAATGTGGAAGTTGATATTTTTCTCCATTTTTACAGCTGTAAGTCAATATAATGGGCAGGTAACTCTACCAGATATTGCAGACTTGTATGAAACACTAGGAAAATTTCTCAAGGACCTTGGTCAACTCAATCAGGTAAGTTTGCCTTTTTGATGTTAATTTTAGGAAAGCGTTTGTCAACTGTGATCAGCTAAATTAATGTCACTTTATTATGCTCTGTTGCATACATCCTCTACTTTATAACTTATTTCCTCTTCTTGTAATTTGATTACATACAAATTAAACATAGAAACAATTTAAGATTTTAAATTTCTGTCACTGTATTATTTTAATCCTGTTTACAGGCTCTTTCAGCACTACAGAGGGCGTTAGAGGTACGAGAGACGGCCCTAGATCCAGATCATCCAATAGTAGCTCATTCTTTACATCAACTTGCCAACCTACACGCCCACTGGAACAAATACCCCACTGCGGAAGCTCTATTCAAGCAGGCGTTGGAAATATACCAGAACGCTTTCACTAGTGAACATGTTATGGTTGCTAAGGAACTAGACGCTCTTGCTATACTGTACCAGAAACAGGACAAGTATGTGCCATTTTCATTGCATGTTGTATCATCTGTTTATATTCTCTGTCCCTACTCAGGGGTCTGCTGTGCCTGAAATAATGCATAAAGAGGCATTCAAGGTCTTCCTTCCCAACACTAGTAAAGCAGGAAAGTCAGCTATATAACATTTACAGGGGAGATGTGACTTTACATCCAACAACATTTAAACTTTTTTGACTTCTGGAGTGAATGTAGAGTGAAATTTTATGTCTTAAGGATACTGTGTGAAAGTTAAACTGCAGCATTTCATATGTACTGACAGAAATAAATATTTTGTTCTTACATTAGGAAATACCATAGTGTAATAACCAATAGCTTTTCTGTTAGTCCAACAAATTGTGCATAAGGGTTTCTTATTATATAAATGATGGTCACACTTCTAACTGTTCAAGAGGTAAAGACCACCATCTAATATATTTTAAAATTGATCGATCCCGCAGTCAAAATAATAGACTACCTTTCTGTAAGCAAGGCAGGTTGAACAAAACTATAGGGCTTTTAGTTGGAACTTCTTATCTATCATTTATTACTTTTTTAAAGTTGAATAGTTAATTGTATAAATGCATTACTTAATAACAGGAGTGTGTAAAATAAAGTTTAACATTTTGTATGGAAAAAAGCAACACTTAGTAATCTATGAAAGAAATAATAATTTATACATTAAACTTGAACATATATATGTATGGTATAGGCATGACCAGGCAGATCCTCTCAGAAAGAAAGCTATGTCAATAAGAAGAGGTACCAGAACACCTAGATCAGCCACAGTAAGTTTTTATTTGTATGTAAGTTTATATAGTCATTTACCTATGCGTAATTAAGAAAAAAGCCTGTAGCTTGGCACTGTTCGGTTAGCTCAATAGGTAGGGCCCTAGACTGTGAATCTTGCAATCCAGGTTCGATTTCCGGACAGTGCAGGTCATTTTCGTTGTGATTAGTCATACAATCCTTTCTGCAATCATTTGCACTGTACCTCTGCTCTGCTTTGTAAAAAAAATATCAGTTCCTTGCCAAAGTGAACTGCTTGATGGCATGACAGCCTGCCTAGAAACAGTGTGGTGGCTGAACTGTGCTCTGGTAATTTCAATGTGGTTTACTGCAGTGATCTGAAGTGAAAACTACCAACACAACCACCAAGCCAGTATCTAATATGAACCACTATTGAAATGTGCTTTCCTGAAATGAACCAGCGCTATGGTTATATAGGACATAATCATGACCCAAGAAGAGCTTGAACCCATGATCTCACAGTTAAGAGGCAAATACTTCAATCCCCTCCCCTATACGTAGTACAACCTTCTTAATTCTGTAATAGATTCGGTATCGGGTTACAAAAATAAAAGAAGTTAATTTTGATAATTGATTTTAGCTCATTAAGCAACTTTTGACAGGTGATTCAAGAAATTTCAGAAAACAGAATACATAATTGACCAAATGTTTTAAAAAAGCTGCAGAAATAAATACTATTTTAATAGAGAATATAAATAATTTTCTGCAATAATTTTTACATGGTTAACTTGTGTATAATTGTATATTTATTGCTGCTTTACAAGGATAAAATACCAACTATTATTACAGTAAGTATCAATGTACTTTAGATTTATTACATCATAAAAATCATGCCAGTTTTGTTGTTGATTATGAAATATTGAAGAATAAATCTGATAATTTTTTATTATAAATGTGACCGATTCTTGTTGATTGATCACAAAATTTTGCTATACAAATCTAATAAATTAATCAAATGTGTGATAAAATTGTCATATTAATTTAAACTTATATAATTACATGCAATTTGTTTAAGAAATTTTATTGTCAAAATACTGGTTTAAACAACCAATACTGTAAAGTTGAATGATTTCCTTTCTTTCAATTGAAAATCCAGTTATTTTAACAACAAACAGTTTCTTATTAAAACTCCATTACAGAGGCCTTATTATACAATTGAAGTACAGGATGATGACTAAATATACATGTTATTATTTTCTATTGTTTTTTTTTTCTTTCTTTTAAGCCAAGAGCTCAGGGAATGGAACCTTTGCGTAAGCGGACTCTACAGCTGGAGGGTCTGTGTATGGGCTCAGACTCGGCTGACCTGGCCAGAACATTGAATGAAATAGGTGTACTGCATTATTTACAGAATGATTTTGAGTAAGTTTTCCATTGTATGAATGGTAAGAGTGCTATAATTGGCAAAACATTCTTAAAATCTTTAAAATCTTTATAGTTATGTCATTTTCATTTAGTCATCACCATGCTTAATCCGTAAAATGGAATTTCAAACTAGACAAAACCATTCATCATTTTAAGGGGAGATTTCAAAATATGTGCTAACTGAATAGCAAACAGTGCAGACCATGATCAAAAGGCATGGCTGTGCTGGCTGATCTTGGTCTGCACTGGCCACATGGGCGGAATCAGTGGCTGACAGCTGTCAGAGGGTTACTTCTGCAGGGATCATTCTGGTCAGGATTTTTAGTGAGAGATTTTCTCTCATTTGAGAAATTTTAATGAGAGAAATTAGATTTTCTTGAGAGATTTAATTTTCATGATGGGCGAGGTTGAAAATATAGAAATTTCTAACTTTTAAAATCACTGTACATATAAACATTGTTTATCTAATGAGGATATAAGAAGATGTAGCTCTGTTTATTACAGCGATTTTTGTTTTCACTTTTTTAACACATCCTATGCCTTTTCTTTTGTGAATTTTTAAACATAATAAAATTCTAGCTGTGAAAAATAAATATAACACTTTTATTCTGAAATATAAAAGAATTATACATGGATATCTACTACAACTATTATTTGCAGCCAATGTTCCTAATGGACAACACTGTACTGTACAGAAGTGATTGTTGAGATTTGAAGAATATTTTTTATAACCTTACATTTTGTTTTCTTTATGATTCTCTTCACACACCTCCCTCCTTTAAAAAAATATTCATTGAATATGTGACCTGAACACATAATGACAAATATCTCCATATCCACAAATATAAACAATGTATACCTAAAGTCATTTTTATTCATAAACATCATTTTAGTGTTATAAAACACCTTTAAATAACACTCAGCTTCCTTTTAGTATTTTTTTTTAATCACGACATCGCGAAAATATGTGACAAATAAATATTTGTCTGTTTTCTGCTGAAACATTCACAATTCTAGCTGTTGCTGATTGCAATAATATCAAATTTAATATTTTTGTTCAATAAAAGAATATTAATTTTATTATCGGCTACTTCATCAGGAATCGTGAAACAAATTTTTTTAATTTGTTCTTTACGGCAAAATTTACCGTGGTTGATGTATTTAGAAGACAAATTTCACCGGTATTTGTTTTTTACATGTCCATTTTTATGTTAGTCTGTGTCTAACAATTTTTATTAAAATAAATTAAAAGTGTTTTATGTAAATTCTCGACTTACAGAAAGATAAAGGTTAGCCATCATACCGTACGGTGAATTTGCGGTCTCCGATCAGCAATTATTTTAGGCTAAATAATTCAAAGTGTTGGACTACTTTTTGGATTTTTTTTTTACACCGATTTCATTAATAAACAATTTGAAATTAAATTCTTGATGGGAATCGTGAATTTTTCATCATATTTTTGTGTAACTTTAGCATTCTTTTGATTGGGATTAGACATTTTCCGGCTCAAATTGCCATGCGAGATTTTCTCTCATTTCACAAATTTCTCTGAGATTTTGGTGATTTTTTTGCGAGAAATCGCGGAAATCGCCCCCTAGAATGATCCTTGCTTCTGGTCATATATTTGGAAAGTTTCAGAAAAAAGAAAGCACAAAGTCATGAAGTATTTTTATGCAAACAAAATTTAACGTCTCCATGCATCTATTCAACTTCTATGTTTATTAAGGTAAGCAATGGTTCTATGTGTGTATCTTTAGTTTTATTAGAAATTTACAAACATTACTAGTAATCTTTCATGGTTACCTCCTTATTGTGTCATAGTTATGCAAGTGTCATACAAGCAAAATATGTACAATTATAATACTGCCTGTTTGTAATGTTGCTTTTATCTTGACATTTATATGAGCCGCGTCACGACAAAACCAACATAATGCGTTTGCGACCAGCATGGATCCAGACCAGCCTGCGCATCCGCGCAGTCTGATCAGGATCCATGCTTTTTTTCGCTTACCAACCCTATTACAAGTAGCAAAACTGATAGCGAACAGCATGGATCCTGAACAGACTGTGCGGACGCGCAGCTGGTCTGGATCCATGCTGGTTGCAAACGCACTATGTTGGTTTTGTCATGGCGCGGCTCATTATACACAGCTGCTGTCAATTCATGAAGAATCTTACTGTTTTCAGTATGATTATAAATTTGTTATAAATATTCCTGACAGGCTATATGGCCATATATAAATGCTTATTTGCAGTATAAACAACTTTTTAACTAATAAAATAAACTGGCGATAGTTGCAAATAAATTTTATCTTTCAGCAATGCTGAATCATTCTTTAAAAGATCTCTCGAGATGAGAGAGAACGTGTTAGGACCCGACCATCTGGATCTCTCCCAGTCACTTAACAACCTGGCCGCCTTGTATAATGATAGAAAACTTTACTCCAAGGCAGAACCTCTGTACGAAAGAACTTTGAAAATACGCATGAAGAATCTCAACTCTGATCATCCAAGTATAGCATCTGTGATCAAACATTTAGCTCTTCTTTATAGAAAACAGGTATTGTATAGCATCTGTGATCAAACATTTAGCTCTTCTTTATAGAAAACAGGTATGGTATAGCATCTGTGATCAAACATTTAGCTCTTCTTTATGGAAAACAGGTATGGTATAGCATCTGTGATCAAACATTTAGCTCTTCTTTATAGAAAACAGGTATGGTATAGCATCTGTGATCAAACATTTAGCTCTTCTTTATAGAAAACAGGTATGGTATAGCATCTGTGATCAAACATTTAGCTCTTCTTTATAGAAAACAGGTATGGTATAGCATCTGTGATCAAACATTTAGCTCTTCTTTTTAGAAAACAGGTATGGTATAGCATCTGTGATCAAACATTTAGCTCTTCTTTTTAGAAAACAGGTATGGTACAGCATCTGTGATCAAACATTTAGCTCTTCTTTATAAACATGACACTCCTAATATAAATGAAATACTGGTATGTCAAAAAACACAATAGTTAAATCTTAATAGCCCCCACATGGATTTTGTGATGTTAATCAAAATACAATATATATTGTTAAACTTAACTAGGCACCACATGAATTTGTTTTTTAATCATATACAATGTATATACATATAGAGGATATTCAAGTTTCTTCTATAAATACATGATTTATTTTCATCGAGTGGTATGAAAATAAATAGTTCACGGGTGGCAGTAGCCACGAGTTAAATATGATAATTTTCAAACCACAAGAGGAAACTAAATCTTGTATTTATAGAAAAAACTTGAATTTTCTGTTTATTATATACTTGTTTCCTTTTTAACCTTATAAATAAGGAAGAATTCCCTTTTAATTTAGTTCATTAGCTGAATTTAGAAAAAAGTAGTTCGGCAAGACACCAGTGAAAATACGGAAAAATATCAGTGAAAAATAAATTTATACAGTGAAAATACGGAAAATAAAAATACGCATTTTATTTCATCAATATTTCTCAATATCATTTATAAGTATATAATAAATGTATGTATTTGTGATACATCATTTATTTGATATATTTATGTGATATATCATTTATTTGATTTATTTATATGTGATATATCATTAATTTGTGATATATATCATTTATATCTGATATATTTACAGGGTAAATTTGAGAAGGCTGAACCATTATATGTACAAGCTGTTGAGATTAGAGAAAAGTCATTCGGACCTCAACATCCTTCTGTAGCCACAGCTTTAGTTAACCTGGCTGTTCTATACTCACAACAGGTATGTATACAGCTTTAGTTAACCTCGCTGTTTTATACTCACAACAGGTGTGTATTCAGCTTAATTTTAATCTTGATCAATTCTGTCCTGGTAATTTAAACATATTTGTTTTAGTTTGATTGTGATGTAGGTTTAAAGCTTATTTGAACCATTCTGAAGTCTGCACCCCTTGTGGCTGAGGGGTTACCTCTAAGAGTTGAGGCATCATTTATCACTGTGATCCTAAAAAGTTTCAAAGGAGTCTCAATTAATAGCCAGATTGTTACTTTGAATCATGCCACCCTCATGGAATTCTGCGGAATTCAAATCAAATCAGGAATGTTTTTATTATATCACCAGCTAGCGTTCTTTACATAACTTTGGTGATTCAACTCGAAATGTCCAGCTTTATCCATGCCAATGATCTGTGTGGGCATGTTATGTCTTTATCTAGCAGTTAAACTACAGAATTTCACCATCGTCATCTTAAGAGTGTTGATATGACCAAGCCAGAAAATAAAAAAAATGTTTCAGTGTAATGTTATTGTTATTTTTAGAACAAGCATAATGAAGCAGAACCATTATATACTAGAGCATTGAAGATATATGAGGAGAGTCTGGGAGCACACCATCCTAGAGTAGCCGAGACACTACGCAACCTTGCTGTTCTTAAATATGATCAAGTATGTATATTATATATGCCAACTCTTTAGAGATATCTTGAGCATATCTCAAAGAATACTATAAGAAAGGTCATGTCTCTCAGGATGATATGAAACCTATTGGTACAAACAATTTGACCATGCCATAACAAAATACAAAGTTGTGCAGAAGGAGTTAGATTATTTTAGATTCTGTTTGAAATAATTAACATTCTTATTCTTACTGTTTGAAAGTGTTTTGTTTAAAGTCTGTATAGCAATAAACATGTATGTTCTGGTTAATCTGGTATAAACCAGTTAAAACTAACCTGAAATGGTTTTTTTGTTTTTGTTTTTTTTACAACTCTGATCTATAGAATAACAAGATCTATATAATTATAATAATTTATATGATTTATTTGATTTAACCAATGAAATATTGGTGCTATATCAGCCAAATATATTTCCTGTTTGTGAAAAACAAATATATAAAATAAATATGAATGTGGGCAGAGCCAAAACTCATATTTGTTTTTTGGGACAACTTTCTCAGATATTTCTCTTTTGCAATGAGTAGCTTCAGCTATTCATTTCATCGTAGGAAATTATCTGGTTATGTTTTTTTTCAAGACAGTTATGGCTGTGATAAATTGTGTATTGAATTTGAACCATGTCACTCATCTATAATTAATCTATCTATAACTGGTGCTGTTCAATTTCAACTACTAGGTCTATTCATAAACAGCTTTTTTCCTGAAGGTAATATTGAATAAAAATTATTTTTTTCGTGAAATATGGAATTTATTTGCGCTTAACATGATAAAATTCTTTATAATTCTCTCGCTGTTCCGGCTTGTGAAAATGTATGGAATTTTATTATGTTTCGTGAAAATATATTCCATATTTCACTCAAACGAAAAAATATGCTCTTAATATTGATGCCATGATAATCAACTTTCAGACAGTTGAGATGACAATATATTCATTTTATTCATTAACATGTATCTTTTTACTTGACCTTAAGATCTTATTAACATGAATTCACAAGTTAAATATTATTGATGAATTTTTACATTTTAGAGTTTATTATTACTTAATTAAGTGACAGAAATAAAATATTTTATCATTGTTTTACAGAAAGATTTTGAGACTGCAGCTAAACTGTATAAACGTGCAACAGAGATTAAAGAAAATGACGGTTCCTATGCAGGGAAAGAGTTAATATCCCGTCGTAGTTCAAGTGGAGAAACAAATTCAACTGTTAAAAATCTGTTACATCCTTGATAATCATGAGACAGCCATCACTAATGTGAGGCAATGAACATTTTATTAATCAGCGCAAAAAAACTTGTGGGAGATGTTTATTTGACACTGCAAAATCATTATCATTTGAGAGGAACTAATTTTCGTGGTTTATCGTGGATAGGTCAATCAACGAGTTTAAGATACAAAGAAATTTCTTTTTATCTTCTGTAAGATTATTGCATGACATTACATGTATTTACATTTTTACCTTTTGGTAAAATAAACTGTCCATGAATTTAAGAAAACACAAACATGTTATTTGTGACAATATCACGAAATTTCATGCCCACAATCCAACAAATTTTCATTCTGATTGCTGTAAGATTATTTTGCATGACCTTATTTGGAAAAATAAACAGTCCACGAATTTAAGAACACATGAAAATGTTTTTTGTGACAAAACCACGAAATTTCATGCCCACGAAATTTAGTTAATTCACAGTACTCAATATGAAAACTTGGTATCAACACAAATCGTGGTAATCATATATTGCCATATGGCCTGTACTTACGCCTGTCAAAGTTTACCTGTACATTTTTCATATTCTAAAAATATACGCACTGTTAAAACAATATAACATCAAATCGTGATGAATTCCAACTTAACTTTGATAACTTTTGCAAAATTATTATGGAAAGGTTATTGAAAGAAAAAGAGATTTAGTCAGTTTAAATAATTGTTTTTCTGTTAATGTCTAATTTTACACTCTTACTACATGTAGTAGATGTTAGTTGATGACCTACTTAAGTTTGTTGTTGACATAGTATGTGGAAAGTGTCTAAAGAAAGCTTATATAATGTAACCTACTTGATCATGCTATTTTGTAACTTGTTAGGCAGTAAATAAAGCAACAAAACACTTTTACATTTTGAAGAATCATTGATGATAAAAAAAAGTTATTGCTCTTTTTATATGTGAAACATTTCCAGAAGCCAAAATAGGTGAAATGACTTATGTTTACAAGTGATCGAAGTTGTTAACTTTGAAATACTGCATGAATATATTTTTTTATGTCATTGAATAATCCGTCCAGATTTTGGAATATTCTAAGTTTTACATTATCCGTCCAGCTTCTAAATGTTTATTTTATATTTTATATTTTGAATTTAATGTACACAATGTGTATGTGCTGTGTTTTAAATGTTTATGCATAAATGTAAGAATTTTGTTAAGGTAAATGTTAGAATTTTGTTACAGTGAATGCAAGAATATGTTAAATCTATAAACCTTTCTGTTTATGTATAAATGCATGAGTTTTGTTGAAATAGATACAAGAGTTTTGTTTAAAGCTCTAAATCTTTACGTTTAGACATAAATATAAGTTTTGTTTTTTATTTCTTAACCTTTATATTTATGCATAAATTAAAGTTTTCTTGAAATAAATGCAAGAGTTTAGTTTTATCTTTAAACCTTTACGTTAATGCATAAATGCAAGAATTTTGTTAAAGTAAATGCATTTTTTTTTAATCTATAGACCTGTATGTTTATGTATGAATACCAGAGTTTTGTAAAAATAAATACAAAAAGTTTTGTTAAATCTCTTAAACTTTACGTTTAGAAATAAATGCAAGTTTTGTTTCTATCTCTAAACCATTATGTTAAGACATAAATTCAATTTTTGTTTTATCTCAAAACCTTTACATTTAGACATAAATGCAAGTTATTTTTGTTGTTTTTTTATCTTTAAAGCTTTATGTTTAGACATAAATGAAAGTTTGTAAAAGCATTTGTAGCTGAATTAAATCTGCTGAACTTATGTTAAGGATTGGTGCTAATTTGAGATTAGAATTATTCATTGTTTATGTCAAAAATAATTGCAGCCATCATTCATGATCAGGTCAGGTCCGAGATTTAAATCAACTTTGGTTCTGTTTTGGATCACCATACAAACACATCATCTTGTTTTAACTGCTTACCATAGGTTTTTGACAGTTCATCTTCTTCATAACAAAGCCCAATGGAAAAATAAAGATTTGATTGTTGCTGAGAGAGGTGTTGCTTTATAGAAAGTTGAGTTTACTTTGAAGTCTTAATTAATTAAAATTTGGGAGAAATTGAAGCAGTACTTTTAAAGATGGAGGTTATGGAAAGGTTGCATTGTCCTTTTTAGCTCGACTTTTCTATGAAAAGGGGAGCTATCCTACTCGCCCCGGCGTCGGCGTTGGCGTCACACCTTGGTTAAGTTTTTCGTACCACCCCACTTTATTTCAGAAGTATTACAAGTATGGCTTTGAAACTTACCATACTTGTTCACCATCATAACCTCCATCTACAGACAAGAGTACATAACTCTGTCAAGGTTTTTGACAGAATTATGGCCCTTTTTTGACTTAGAAAGTGTATTGAGCTTGGTTAAGTTTTTTGTACCACCTCACTTTATTTCAAAACCATTGGAGGTATTGCTTTGAAACTGACCATACTTGTTTACCATCACGACCTTCATCAACAGACAAGAGGACATAACTCTGTCAAGGTTTTTGACAGAATTATGCCCCTTTTTGACTTAGAAAATACATTGAATATGGGTAAAATCCACTTATTGCCTTAACCCTTTGAGATATTGCTTTGAAACTTTTAATGCTATTTCACATCATTACCCCCATCTGTACGCAAGAGAAGGTAACTCTGTCAAGGATTTGTTTTAAAAATTAAGGCCTTTTATCGACTTAGAATCTTGGTTAAGTTTTTAGTACTAAATATCTTAATGCTCATGGCCATTGTTCACTTTAAAAATACAGAGATTCTTGTATTGCCTTTTACTGCAAAAACTTTTTTTATTGGCAAGCAATAAAAAAGTCGAGCGCGCTGTCTTACGGACAGCTCTTGTTTTTAATATTCTTTTTGTTTTATAATAAATATATAGAGGATAATGAATTTTGTGTAGATTTAATACCAAATTTATTGAATGAGTTGAATAACATTATGTCATGAAGCCTCTGGCAAATTGTGAAAAACTATATTTATGTAACGCAAATGACGTTATGTGCACCGTCGCGTGCACCGGTGCAATACCATTTTTAGGGAGTCATAAACTTGGCACGGGTATGTGATAAAAAAATTTATATGACATGTGTATGTCAGGGTATACAATTCTTTATTTTTGCCAGGTTTAATTGTATAAGTGATATTGCAGACATGTATGAGGTTACTTTTAGGTATTTGTAAGGCTTGAACACATAGGCTTTATATTGTGTTATCTGTGATAAGTTTTAGAATTATACAATTTCATGATCTACACTTGTTTTAGAAATGTTTTTAAAAGCACATTATGCTGCAGAAATGAATAAATCTTTACTTCTTTAGAAAAGGCCAAACATTAGTTTTATTTTGTTTAGATAACAGTTTTAGAGTTTGTTAGATGTTTGTTATCTGTAAAAATAGCACCAAAATGGGAAATTATTTGCCAGAAAAGTAGCAAAATGTAAACAAAGTAAAAAAAAAGAGAATATCTTTTTATGTTTGGGTATATATTCTTATTTTTACAAGTTATATAGACAATGTTATCTGTTTTTTTTAATCTACAACCATATAATAAGTTTAAAAAAAACCTTTATCAAAATTTTACAAAAAAAATTATTTCAGGTTTCATTGTTTTGTAATGATTGACAAATTCATTTTTTTATTTTTTATATTTTTGCTTGTTTGTGTTTTGACAATCATGTTTACAGTTTAGTCTTTCAGTTCTATGTCTTATATATGTGTCACACACGCACATACTTGTATATATAAAGTTTGATGTGATCTATTAATATAAAACAGCTGGGGCAGTTTTAATACTTTGAAGTGACCTACATTTTCTATATTAAACAAGGAGTTATTTTTCAAATTTTCATGCAATTAAAAGCTGCAAATAAATTGTTTTCCAGAATGGTTATAGAAAGATTGGTATTAAAATATCTAGGAAAACATATTATTATTATCATTAAAATATCTTATCAGGAGACTTGTTGTTATTTTTAAGATTCCTTATCAGAAAAGATATTGATGTATTAAAATACTTTGTAAAACATACTACGAAAAAAAAAGAACCAAACAATCACAATTTTAGCTCACCTGAGCACAAAGTGTTCAAAGGTGAGCTTTTGTGGTGACAGTGTGTCTCTTGTTATTCACAACGGCTAATTAATGACATCTTCTACGTGGCATGTAGTATCACAATGTGGTCCTCTACTTAAAAAGTTATATAAATCATGCCCTTGGAATCAAAATTGGTCCTTGCATGGTTGTCACATAATTTAAAACTACATGTAGACTTATTAAGAAAATACATATAAGATTTTTGCTTCTAAACTACAATATCGTAAGCTAGGATTTTGGCATGTATCATTTCTTAGTTAACGACTACTAAAGTTATTTAAAACTTGATCCTTGGTCCTTGAAACGTGGCCTTTTGGTCTAAAATTTACACTGTAGTTTACATAGTTTAGCGCGGAGGAAGATAGTCTAGTACTGGTGTAACTCTCCAGGAACGGTGGTAAGGAAACTACCCGCCTATATGACTGAAATACTGTTGGGGAAAAGACGTAAAATGAAACAAATAAACATAGACTTGTATAGTAAAGATGTCTTTATGAACATCTTGGAAACAACAATGCCCTGAAACTTAGATATTTGGCAGAAAGCATCACCTTATGGTGCTCTTCACAAGTTATATTAATCATGCCTCTTGGTTAAAATTGGTCCTACCCTCTGGATCACTTTAGTTTATATAGACTTGTATAGGAACATACATGTGTCTTTTCTTGGCTTAGATAAATGCCATGTAAGACAATAAATTTCATGGGTAACATGGGGGTCACTTGGTTCATGTTGGCTCATATAGGAAAACACATTTACGTCTTAATATTGAAATGCTTAGGGTATAAATTTCCTTGCATGTAGCATTGCGTTGCGGTCCCTTATGTATTTACAAATGGTTTACACATGCAGTTTGGGTCTAAAACGACCGTCTAAAATTACCTATAATTACGGTCGCACGGACCTGCACTAGCAAATATGTATCTCAGTTGAGTAGTCTAGGGCCACCGTGACTCTCTTGTTATCTTCTTTGCACCAAGGGAGTAATTGCCACTATTTTATATTTTCTGCAACAAGCAAGTATTTTCTAACGATTTTGTAAGAAACATAAAAGTTAGTTTCCTTGAACAATGGAACTATTTACTCTCGATATAAACGGGACGCTCTTTATGCTGCAGATGTAACAGTAGGCTATCAATTAGATTTTTAAAAAATGCAATCGCATCTTCTTGGTCCTTTCCAAACTCGGATAATAACGTTATTATTGATAATAGCCGAGATGTTCCGTGTGTTTGAAACACTTTTCCAGCAAAGTTAAAACCATAAAACCATAATATATCATATTGACGTAATAACTGCTCTTTTCACTTTCCATGTTTTATATTACTTTAATATCATTCGTATGTAAAGAATATGAAAATTGAACGCGCGCTTACGTACTACCATGCGCTGCCTTATTCAGTTAAAAACAATTATTTGCGAAAATTTCACATTTTTTTAGAAACACATTCGGTTGTCACCTATAACCAGCTATGTTTGATCGAGGGGTAATTTATAGAATAACTGACTGAATGGCTGTATGAGAACTACGGGAGGGACTATGTTAGGATATAAATTCAAGACAACTCTTAAACATATATAATCATTTAATAATCATTGATAAAGATACAAAAAGAGAAACACCTACAAGAAAACAAGCATAAAACCCAAGGAAAAAATCTACATGTACAGCATAAAATGATTTCAAGACAAAACGAAATAAATGCAAACAAACTCATCAAGACTAGTAAGTATCACATTTGCATATACGACCTATACTATCAAGGGCAATAAATCCCGCTAGGATATCAACATATCGAGCGCGTGTAGCAAGGGCCATAAATCCCGCTAGGATATCAACATATATCGAGGCCAGGTACAAATCTGTGCTAGCAAGGGCCATAACTCTCGCTAGAATATCAACATATCGAGGCCGGGTACAAATCGTTGCTAGCAAGGGCCATAAATCGTGCTAGGATATCAACATATCGAGGCCGGGTACAAATCTGTGCTAGGAAGGGCCATAACTCTCGCTAGGATATCAACATATCGAGGCTGGGTACATTTCTGTGCTCTCGGCACGTCATTAGTATCCTCAGACCTCCGTCATCCTCTTTAAATCTTATGATTTACATTTCGCCTGTTTTAATCCGACATTTTTTAGTGTAATACCCATAATCATATTTTATGAACAGATACAAACCATCTTGTGGATTATTCATTGTTTGTATATAAAACTGACATACATAGACCGCTATGAATTTTACAGATAAGTACGCCGTACAGATAAAAATAAATCTTTAAGCATTTGAAGTAGAAAAACAAAATCTGGAAAAAAGTGATCTTCCGAAAGTCTATAATGTTAATATTTAAAGTTTAAGAACGCGTGTAAAAAATCATTTTAGTATCAGCTTACTTACTGCACTTCGTGGGTTTTCTTAAACTTATATCATACAAATTTACCGCAGAAAGGGCCCGACAAGCATCGCCCCTTCCAGCCAATATCGTATGCAGCGTCGCCTGATAAAGTTGATATCAAAAGATCAGTTTATCAGATGATATCCAAGAGGTTTCTTATTATTGAAAGTATATTATATACATGTATGCGGTTTAATTTTCAAGCTTCGATGATTGACTTCTGAATACTGGTCAAATTGCAGTTATATATATATGTCATTTTTTTGCTTAATTACAGCATATCTGTAATGTAGTGTAAGAACTTAATTGTATGTGTCCCGTGTATTTCCTGGCAACGTCTACAAACTCTTCAACATCAAACTTCTGTTATGAGATTACTATTCTAATATCTCCTTGTATGAAAGTTTTCTATCAGGTTAAAACAGTTTCGCCAGAACTGCCAACAACAGAGCCGGAAATGCGACAGCGATATGACTGGTTCCACTGCTGCACGTTTTCACAGTGACACTTACGGTAGAGGTACCAGGTGTTGATTGACTGACAGTGTCTGATGCCAGAACGATCAAAGAATATGTACTCTTTGCCGTCATATTGAGGGACTTCTTGTTAGCCACTGCCATCACTCCAGTGTGTGCTTTGATGATAAAGTCAGTATTACTACCTGTTTTTTTGTGTAAAATAATGGAATTTGAAAATAAAAGGACGGGAAAAGCAAACAAACAAAAGTAATAAGGCAATGATTTGAGTCATTTGTAATTACAATTTTGATTGAGTATAAATTTTGAACGATATTTTTTTGCAAATTTGAAATCTTCAATAAAAAGTTTTATTTGAAACCTGTTTCCACACATAATAAAGTCGCAGTAGCAATTAAATTAATTTTGTTTTCTAAAATAGCGTGTGCATGTTTATTACATGTTGATACAGTAATATATGTTAAAAAAGATCTTTAGATTAATATGATATTCACTAAAATAGATCATTGATTTGTCTCGAAGTGAGATATCATAATAAATTGAACATAACATGTTATGCTCTAAATAAGTTACCTTGAAACTTGTACGTGACGTTACTGTTTCCGGGGTCGGTTGCTTTCAATGTGGTCACTAACGTTCCTGAAAATGAAATATTGATAAAATGCTTAGATATGTAATATTTTGTTTCACCTCCATGTAAACAGTATAAGATACCTATCAATATTAGAACAGTTATAAAAAGCTAGAAAGGCCCCATGCCCACAATTATGTTTGCGCGACGTTAAGACCCATTCATGTATAGATCACACTGATTTGCCATTCTAATAAAAACTTTATAATTTGTGTAAACACCTTTAGACGCTATATAATAATACAATAACTAATTTGAAAATTAAAGCTGTTGGAACTGTATTTGAATCTTATTAGCCATCGGTCTGCTTTCGAAAGCGGAGTAAACGCAATCGACCGGTGCAGACTAATATTATCCGAAACAGACCCGCCGATTAAACACGTTTTAGATAGGCGGCTAAACTGAGTGGTTTACGCGTCGGCCTAGTAATCTGAAGACTGAGTTCGAACCTGGCGGCGAAACTGTGTGGTTTGCGCGTCGGCCTAGTAATCAAAAGACTGAGTTCGAACCCAGTCAGAGGCAAGCCGTTGTAAACCTTGAGCAAGAAACTTTACACTAATTGCTTAGTACTGGTTAGTTTCGGGAACGGATTCGAGAGTCATAAAGCTTATAGATTCCAACACAATCGAACTTAAATATTTTTTTACAAACTATTCATTAAGTCAGTACTTCTTTTGAAAATTTCCCTAAATTGATAAAACAACCAAACCGTGATTATTCGAATTGCCGGGGAATGAACATTTACTTCAAATAATTGATGGGTTGGGATATTCAAAAGCGGAATATATAGTGATATACGACAACTGCTCATTTTTGATCTACCTCAAATAATGCTGGGTATTCGAATAAAGGATTGTCAAATAACTGTGTTGCACTGTAAGTCCATTAGTACGATATTTAACAGGGTTTTGGTTAATTGAATAACTTGTACTGGTGTTATATGAGGAGATATCATGTGGGCTCGAGATTTCGGTCGGAAAAAAGCATGACACAATAACCTTATTTCCAAATACTGTATAAGTAGATATATCCACGTGTCGAAAAATTAACAAATCTAAAACAGCAGACATTTCGCGTGAGGAAATATTAGCGAATCGTGCAAGGGCAGAATTATATGACAGCTTGGTTGATATTTACACTAGAGGGGATTTTATTGTCGCGTCGCTAACTTAACCATGCATTTATACAACTTGAACTATACTTTATAGTTTATGAAATCATTTGACTAGGCTAGTATACTTACCCGCACCGGCTCCATCACACATTTGATTTTTGTAAGTTTTTGATGAAAATACAGGCGGTGAGTTTGATAACTCCAGTGTTACATTAACAGTACCATTTGTTGCTGTTGTGTCTGACGCACTGTAATATCAAATCATGGTAAACTTTTATTCTTTTTTAGAAAGAATAAAACAATAATTTTTCAAATCTTAGCAAAATTCAACCTATTTCTAATGCACCCCTTCTTTGCATTTTTTTTTCAAATTTATGAAGAACAGAACAGAACAGAACATATCTTTTATTCTCCCAGGTACAAGAAGATATCATATCGTACAACATGGGGTTATTACGAAATTTACTTTAACATAAAATTATACTGTATCCGGTCAATGAGTGTTACATTGCTACAATCAAATTAAGCTTCATTGTGAGTTAAGTTTCTTTGTGTGACGTTAAGCAACAATTGTATCATAGTTTGGAGACCTTTCTGTTGAAAATGTGTCAGGGTTAAATCGTATACATATACAGGCACAGTGCGTTAACTGGAGTGCGGGTATTAGTTACCCGCACTCCAGAGCATGCCCATTGATTGGCTCATTTTTGCTGGGGTTTACATATTGTGACGGCAGTGAAAGTGAAATCGACAGAAATGTCATATTTAGATGCTCGTTCATTGGTTCATTTTTGCCGGGGTTTCATATTGTAATAACAGGGAACGTGTTTTTATGTTTGACTATGATACAAAAGAGAAAGAACACCAAAACACTCGGTAATCTGATTAATACTCGGGGGGCTACGCCCTCTCGTACAAATCAGATAACCTCGTGTTTCGGTGCTCTTTCTATTACATAACTATTGTTTTCTTCGTCATTAATCAACGCATACGTGTAAATAAGAATCTCCTTTTTACAGAATAAAAACAAGTTGATGCCGAGGGGCAACATGTCGAGCCCGCTGTCACATCTGACCTTGAGATAAGACTTCTGATCTAGTCAAATTACATGCCGTCTGATGTTGAACATTTGTGCCAGATTATTTCAAATTCCATCAGTTTGTGATAAAGTTGTGGTGCGGTCAAGGTTTGTTGCATTGGACTTAAAGTATGACCTTAACCTTTGACCTAGTCACACAATTCATGCATATGACAAGCCATCTCATTATTGTGAACATTTGTGTTCAGTTATATGGAATTCCGCCTACTAATGACAGAGTTACAACCTGGTCAAGCATAATCGAACGGACAGACGCACGGACGCACGTACATACACCGAACTGACAAAAAGGCTTTGTTAAAATACAACGTGTTACATACCCAATTATAACACTACACGTTTATAACATCGCTTTTCATTGGATAATCGTGAATAATAATAATAATAATAATAATGATAATGATAATAAAGATAAATAATAATAATAATAATATAAAGCAGCAGCCTTATATAGACAATATAAGGATCAATAGAATGATAAAATGTGTATTTACCTTATTCTTACAACATACGATGGTCTCTTCTCAAAATCGAGAACACCTTTGGCAAACTTGATGGCACCACTAGTCTTGTTGATAGTAAACATTCCATCTTCTGGTTTGCACAGCATGACATACGTTATAGATGCATTATTTGTGTCGGATATTGCTGTTACATTAATGCCTGTGAGATGTCCCGGTGTTAAACTTTCCGGTATCTCTGGAGCAGCCGTTCCAGCTCCATCCGCCTTTTTAGATATACCTGGAACTGTCCACCCAGTTATAGCTGCCTCTAAAATACAACATCATTTGATCAAAATACATGTACATAGTAGACTAATTAATAATAATGTATGTCAATTCCTATATTTTGTATTTTGGAAAAAGTACTTATGTCATCTCAGCTATCAATTAAAATGAAAGACTTTGCTAAATTGAGAGTAGCCGTTGCCCAGTTATAGTTGGTAATGTCCATCCTCTTATAGCTGCCTCTATTAAAAATCATCATTTTCTAAAAAAATGTAAAGGGGTATTAATTTATGTCGTCTAGTATAAAAGGAAAGTACTTATGTGAACAACTAAATACCGTATTCGGGACAGGGCGCTTGAATGATTAAATGCTAAAATTCGCCTATCCACCTCCCGAAATGCTTTTTAAAACTCTAATTTATCTATTCATAACGATTTATAACGTTAATTACCGTACGATTGATGAAAGAAATTTAAGAATCGGCGAAAAAAAAACAAAAAAACAAAAACAAAAAAACAACAACGATATTTTTCTATACCTACGTCTTGGGGTACTGCTCCAACACTGTAGTGAGTTAAAATCCATTAAAATGAAGAATGAAAATGAATCAAAACAAGTATTTTTATTGTTATCCAATCTTATAGAAATGATTATAGTAAATCAGTCTAAAAAATAGAAAAAAAAAACACAAAAATAAGACATTTATAAATAATAAATAAATCGGATTATTTGAAATTTCTTCAAGATCTTCATGTGAGAAAGGAAAAATAATTCCGTATTCTGCGAGTTTTATTTGCCGCTATTCAGACAGTGTTAATTAATGAAATTGTAACAGAATTATGAATTGTGTAAGCAAATGTCCAGATTGAAAGAAAGAAAAATCTTTGTAAGATATTTAGCATTCTGATGGTTATGTAAAACATTACCTGTATTCCACGCCAAGAAAACTAAACCACACAACACATGGAACATCCTTGGCAATGTATTTCTGTGAAACATAATGCCTGTTTGAAAACTTTAACTCAACAAACCTTAAAGAACGATAGGCGGCATTTAATTTATAGCATATTGTTTTATATGTTGCCATGGGAAAGCCCCGAGACACAAGATGATCAACTAAAATATTTGGGTGTCGACGAATGGAACTCCCGAATAGGCTGGGTTTCAGGCATGAATTGACCAATCGCAATTTTCGTTCTTTCCGGATCATTCGTTATCGATAAGGTGTCCCCGGATGTTAATCGACTTGCATTTGTTATGTAATATTTTACAATTTAAGTTATTAATGTGGACGAACTCACTGCAGATAACAAAGAGACATTGTTGTATCATGTTTTTACTGTGCCTTTTTTGTTAAGTAAAATGTTTAACAAGTTTATTTGAAAGCAATATTCAACAATAATCTGAACATTGGTTTCCCTCAATGGAAAAAAATATAATTGCTTTATGCTTATCTGTCAAACTGTGCATTGTTATACTATAATGTTAGAAATAGAGGATATTGAATGAGTGTAAGTTCAATACTGAATTTATTGCACGAGTTGAATAAAATTATATTATGCGAGCCACTGGCGAGCTTAATATTATTTAATCCAACGAGTCCAATAAATTCAGTAATGAACTTACACGAATTTAATATTCTATTTAAATTATCACATACACAAAATAAAGACCATTTAAAGTGAAATAAGAGTCATTTTTCATATAGTATAACGCTAACATTTAGTGCGTTTTAAACTATGTTTGTATAACGCTAATGACGTCACGTCAAAATATATGCACGGCCGTGCAATACCATATTTACGGAATCGCAAAATTGGCACGGGTGTGTGATAAAAATTAATATCTATTTCTATTCCATCATGCTAATGCGGCGTTGAACTTCATTGCACATTGAGCGTAGAAGTAAATTTCCGGGCGTCATTCGGTTAAATGAAGTCATATCTGACGTCATACGACGTATAAGCTGTCCCTTTTTATGCTGTGCATGTATCGTGTAATAGTGCGCTTGACTGCAATATCTGTTTGAACACAAAGTCGAGGCGGCGGCGGCGCCACCAACACTACCACAACCACCAACTACAACAACAAAGCTGGTTTTTTTCTAATGTAAATGTCAAATACGTTTTTATTATTGTTTGTGACCATATAGCATCTTCTTTTCTGTTTTACCCCATCATTTCATCTTTATTTTCTTTATTCAACATCAACGATATTATTTGTGCACGGAACATTACATTTTGGCAAGTTTCTATTCTGTACTGGTTAACTTACAATACATTTAAAAAAAAAGAAATCAACAACTCGATTGTATCTTGGATTAAAAAGCTTTCGTAGTTGTCAGGTATCTCTAGTAAATATTTGTTTTGCCTCCAAGTTAAATCATGTCATTTTGATTACATTGTATGAATAAATTTGTTCTTGTTGTTTTTTGTTATTGTTTTGTTTTTACACAGGTAAAAATATAAATATACCCATTGTTATAGTGACGGCGTCTCCTGCAAGGTCCAAAACACTTCATGCTAAATTATGGTTCTCATTTCATCTTCGGTAAAATAACAATCGTATATTTTCATGTGTTTTTTATTTTTCGAAATTTAGTTGAATAGAAAAATAGAAAAGATATTAATCAAGTGTGCGTCTGATAAATTCTAATAATGAAACATGTAATGAAGCGCATGTCTATCAAATTTAAATCTGTTGTTTTTACTTAACTAGGTGCGAGCATATAATATCATTTTAATAAGAAAATGTTTGAAAAAAAACAACAACAATAAAACAAAAGATAAATAAATAAAAAAATAAATAGATATAAAGATAAATAAATAAATAAGTAAATAAATAAATAAATAAATAAATAAATAAATAAATAAATAAATAAATAAATAAATAAATAAATAAAATGAATGAATGAATATAAAACTTCTAAATTAAAAGAATGCCTTTCTGTCATCCGGGTTGGTGGTCACGTGACATTTGTTTATGGTAACATAGGATCACCACATGGCTTAAAGGCATTTGCTAATTTGCTAATTTATATCTTTCACTAATGAGTCTTGTTGTTATTATTCAACTGATATTGTTACAGTATGATTAATATGTAGAAAGAATATGAATACACAATACAATACGATACGATGCGATGCAATGCGATTGGATGCGACGCGACACGACACGACATAATACAATACAATACAATACACTTTATTTGCTTTAAACATCATATTAATAACGTATCTAGCATAATACACTGAAAGGTAACATAGTCAACTGCAACAAAGCAAAACAATAAAATGTTATAATCATATTAAGGTTAGCGAAAGGGTATTTGTTTATATAAGCATATAACCATTTAATGAAACATTGTGTGTTTGTATGAGAGACTAATAAACGATCATAGAAAAAAGAAAATTGCCTTAAAAGAATATATATCAGCCTTGATTTTTGTTTAATGTAGTATTCCGAATTTGAATAGTACATGTGGTATGAACTTTGGGCTAACCGTATTAGAAATACAGAGTTACTAATGTATGTGTTATAAATCCTTACATATTGAATTATATTGATTAAATGCCTATGCATTTAGGTGATCATGGTAAAATTTCTATGTTTTATTTAAAGTACTTTAATCCTCAACAACCAAACCCAAATGATTTGCACTAGCAAAAATGCAAATTAAAACAACTAATCCGTCGAAACAGTTTAATCTCTCGATGAGTAGCTGTTTTGTCATTTGTTTCAGGAGCACTCGAGTAGTGGTGTTTTATCTAAACGAGATTGTCATTCATCGAAATGACTGATTCTTCTCTGTCATAGCGATTTGTTCCTGTCATATTTTTTAGCACAGAATGTTTTTATGTAAAAGATTCGCAAGAGTCTGTTCGAGTATATATAAAATGCAACACTTTCCTTGCAAAAAAGAATATATTTTTCTAGAAAGGAGTCTCCTTGGCTCAAGTGTGTAAGTAAAGGGAGGCTTAGAGGATTGCTGGGTTATACAAATATTAACACGCTTACCAAATATGTTTGTTTGTAAGCTGAGAGGGTTGATGGCAGTGCTATGTGAGAAATCAAAGGAACCTCCTACAATCATGTTTCGATGGTCTGAATAAAATGGGGCATTTATTAAAAAGCAATGCAGAAATTATGTAGATAAGTGCTATGTAATAGCGATATCTTCATACACAAGGTAACTTTTCATTTCAGACAATATTAATGTCCCTATAAATCTTTGATCAGAAACGAAAGCGACGCCACCAGTATTATATTTGCGATCGGAAAAGGCACCAAATCAACGATATCTCGAAGTAGCACACCCCCACCCGCCCTTTCAGACATATATGCATTAATATGTATAAGATAGCTGCTATCGTGTCTCTTTATAAAAGGACGTATTGTAATACACAGATTTAATACTGTGTTTATATTTATGTGTCTTGACAGGTCCAAGAACGTCTGGCTTTATTCTTAGGTAACTTCTAAGTGATGATGTTTATAATAACATGCTGAGAGCGCGCGTCCACATAGTTCTGAATTAGTACACACATTGAAATTTGACGTACGCTGCCAACACATAAGGCTACCAATTAGGGATCAGTCAGACATCATTTAAAAAATAAACAACACTTTATGATCAACAATTACGGTCTCTTAGACATAATACAAAAAATACTTCAAGAGTATAGGTTATTAGCGTTTAATATGTTGAGTTAGCACTTCAGAATCAAATTTAATAAGACTATCCAGCTACACAGAATACGGCATCAACTGTCCCATTCCAGAAACGTGGTATTACGGTTATGCGAGGCGCCACATTGTTAAATGTTACTATTCTTTTGACAAAGGCTAAGTGGCTACTAATTTGTGGACTAACATCTTGTTGAATAATCCCATATTTTGGCGAACGTGGGCCGCTATAACAACTCACCTATTTCAGTGAGCGCCATTATCATAAGATAAAATCAATAACTATTAGCTTTACATAAGCGTTAAAGCATGAGACACTAATGGGTGAATGTTATGACATCTAAATGAAGAGAAGTATTGTACGCCAAAAGATCTATAATTACACTCTGTGTAAATCCCTGCAGTATACAATATTCGCTATACAGCCATATGTGGAGGGACACAACGTGCTGGTCCGTCGTACAATGGTAGAGGTTGGACCTGAGTGGGGCCAGTCGGTAAGACTAGTTTGCTACAGAACACTAGGCCATATTGCAGATTTTTGTGTGAATCACAGATATACATTCATATATTATACTCAACGAATGGGTATATTGATTAAGAGAGTGTAATACACCCGGCAGGTAGAGGCCTGGAACGAGTGATAACTTCGGCCCGTTCTCAATAAGTAGAATAATTGTGACCGACGAGGCTTTAGTGCAGAAGGCCATAGATTCATTAGAGCCGATAAACTATCAATCTTGGTTCTCGTCCACTACATCTGTACGGTAATTATACTGATCATTAAAGTTAAGACTTACTTGGAATCTATCTATATGAGTGAAGCAAAATACAACAAAAAAAATTAAAAAAAAACAAGATAACTTCAGGTCGGAAGATCGGTGCTACTTTTCATCCTAAAATGCAATGCAGTTATTCAATGGAGTATGCTTTAACTGGTTTGTGTCGATGTAATCAAATTTATGTAGCAGTAGAATCTATAAGCAACGGATACTGAATTTTTTTCCGAACTAAAATTAGAGTTACGTATTAATTAAATCATGATTTCTAGTATAGAAAAGCTTAAAAAATGGTTGAGTAACTATATACGCTATGAAGCTCTACATAATAAATAACTAAAAGCGATTCGTAGTCTAGCACACCTAACTTCTAATTTATAACAGCTTAACTTAATTTTGATGAACGATAAAAATAATCAAGCGCATTGTGATCGCTGTGCACGTGTAATGTTCTGCGGGCTGACTAACTAGGCGCCACCGGGCCGCAAACTCAGTAAATAGCTCACGTGACAACCCATGCACACTAATCAGTTTGGAAAGTCAATAGTCACGGCATTCTGATTTACATAAAATAACACAAAATTAGTAGTAACAAGTGTATTTAAGAAAAATAGAACAAAATACATAATTTATGTTCCTGATCCACTTGCAAATATCATAGGTTGAGCGAGCTGCGCACCAGCTGTAACAGGCGCAATTGCGCGGCGTGTTGGTTGGAAAATGTCACATGTCGCCGGATATCACATATGAAGGATCTTGGTTTATAAAAGCAACAAAGGGGTACATATCCACAAGCGCCGCACGACAACCGCCGTTTGGAATGCCGCGCTTAGAGACGAGGACGACAGTATCGGTAACAGACTGACGCACCGTATTGGCGACTTTATTACTTAGAGCGAGCGCGACAGAACAATAGAATCGTGTATATTAACGGAGCGCCGTATAACGATGGCCGCACGAGACTAGTTTATGTCCCGTGTCCAGCTTAAGCACGCCAACTAGACGCATCAAAAGCGGTACCAAATTAGCTCTCAATACGTACAAGTGCTCCTGAGGGATTTTTCCTCTGGCAGTTTATCATGCCTTAAAATCTGTATGAGTGCTGACTTCAAACCGCAAGTCAAATAATCCAAAAAAAAAACCCCACCAAATTTTTTTCTACTTAGGGGTGTGCGGTGCTTATTGCGGACATCTCGAAACAAAATTCAAATTTTCATTTGATTTTATTTGAAAATTAATAATTACATTATTTACATACTCATAGTTTTCACTGTGATGTTTGTATTGAAGTATACCTATATACTAATAACCTTTAACAATATAAATATCATAAAACAAAGCGACGGGTTAGCGCAGCGCGAGACATTGCTGAGAAGATTATAAACAAGCTTTCTTAGTAATGTTATAGAACATTATTGTCTTAAATAACGGAGCGGGTCCCAGAGACGGCCGTCAATGAGAACATTGTGGCTATTCATAGCTCACTTGAATATTCCTAAAACTATAGAACAATTCTGTCCCTCAACTCCTCAAATGCCGGTCAATGCACTTAAACACTGCAACTGAAATAGAAACAGATTTATAACCCTCGCTCATAAATCGTAGAGTTAAATACAAAAAAATTTTTAGAGATTCAATTCACATCGGGTGGTCTTAATTGTCCGAGAGAAATGGGACACATTATTTAGAGCATTGTGCTGTAAGTTGAGATTCATCTATGCTCACTATAATATTTACATTTCAGCGAGAGATTTAACTACAACGATCCGTATTGTCTTATTAATAATCTTAGGAGAATACACAAACCTTTCAACAGATGATTAGAGACAATAATATGAGTGAAAAATTAAGTGTGTTATTTATTAAAGAAATATATTTGTCATATATACTACGTCATTTGCTATTGTCCCATGGAACATGCGGCAAAACATACCTTGGACAGGAACCAGACCAATTAACTCCGGCCTCTCTTTCCACGTCCCTGAGATAAGAAAACACAGAGATTTAATTATATAAGTAAACAATATTATAGCAATGTGTTACTTTGTATAAAAGAAATCTATGATCTATTATCACATCTCTTTTGTTTTGAATCTAGTATAATCTCAAAACAGTCTCCAACTACTTGTTCCAACATATCTCAACATAACTTAATCCTCTTTGCCTCATATAATTAAAAGTATGACATCGAGTCTATATATTATGATAATCCAATGTGTTACACCTGTACTTGAGTAATATTCACCCACATAGAGATATATTTGTTGAATTAACAACGTAGATGTATATCAGGTCTAAATTTGAAAAAGTTTGATGGAAGAAATGCTTTTATAATATATCCGAAATGTAAAACGAAGAATAAAAACTTCGAGATGTTTTATTATGACGAGATCTACCTCTGACAGAGAGTGACTGATGCGCTTTATGAAAGCCACTTCACAGTCATCCTCTTACTGAACTGCCACTGATGACAGCTATGTAGTGTCGTCTGACCACATAAATTATATATGACCTACACTATCTTTGCATAAACCTATAACCTTAAAAAAACGGACATTTATGATGTTTTAGATATCGATCTAATATGATTTATTGATCTGGAACAACGCTGGTAATTTAGCGAGAGCGTAGCTATTCTTGAAGCTCTTATCATTATTATTACTCCTAACTAATAATAATTCGATTTCATAATTTATGTAGAAGACATGTGAAATAGGAATTTTAGATTATTGTAATCTAGGTCCGCTCAAGGTAGGAAAGAAATTTTTAAAAAACTCACATTTTTATATCTATTCCTAAGACTCTATAAAAAACGGTATAATCAAGAATTCTCTAAGAATCATCCAGATGGAATTTTATTCTATATGTAAATAAAACAAGTTAAAATTACGATAATATGGCAATAATAAAAAACTGTTGGTTCTTTTTAAAAAACTCGCTATCCAATTAATGCTGATTTATACTAATCTTTCTTTTTTATTTATGTGGTGAGATGTAGTTATAATAAGTGTCCTAGAGTACTGCTAGCATCATCAAAAGTTAACCTTGCCTTACTTGGTTAAAAGATCCTGGTCTTATCACAAAAATGAAGGACTAAGACTATCGAGATTTTTATACAGAGAGAGATACAATCTTAGACGAAATAACACAGGCAAGAAATGAATTAATTATCTTGAATTAAAATAGTTACCTTAAAATAATTTGAGAATTATTAAAAATATTATTCTAAATTCATCAGTGATAATTAGTTTAGTCATCATTAGTAGAGTAATAAAGATAGTAGCTCACTCTCAGACGCTATATCAATGGTCACACGTCTGCAGATGTGCTCAAAAACCTAAGTAGAGGATCATCATATTATTGTGAACATTACATATCTGATTCCACTTCTACGATAATCATGAATATTCTCAGTAAAATTCAAACATGAATTTACAGGGTCAAAACATAGCTGTGAAACCCAGCTTATCAGTTTCACTCAGGAAGTTCATGACAATTTAGAGCAAGGCCAACAGACCGATTTCATTGTCATGGACTTCAGCAAAGCATTTGATAAAGTCGACCATCACAAGCTTGTCCTTAAACTACATAGACTAGGTGTTAGCTCAAAGGTCATCAATTGGACAAGGTCATTTTTATATGGTCGCACCCAACAAGTCGTTGTCGATGGTCAAAACTCTGACAATCTACCAGTTCTTTCTGGTGTCCACCAAAGCTCGGTCCTGGGACCTTGCCTTTTCTTATCTTACATAAATGACCTCCCTGATAGTGTTAAGGGCAAGGTTAGACTATTTGCAGACGATACAATAGTATACTTAACATTCAAATCAACCCAAGATGCACAAACCCTCCAAAAAGATCTCAACAGTCTTGAAAACTGGGAATCTGATTGGTCCATGGAATTTAATCCAGATAAATGTAAACTCCTTAGTATCAGCCGCAAAAAAACGTCTAGTAGCATTCCCTTATAATGTACATGGTCAACAACTAAAATCCACTGAGGCTGCAAAATATTTAGGAGTAACAATTAATAAAGATCTATCTTGGATCAATCATATAAACAACACAACAGCAAAAGCAACTACAATTACACCAGTAGTGTATCACGGAAATCCGTGAGTGTATCTAAAATGATAAGTGAACTTAATTGGCAAACTCTAGAGCAGAGGCGCAACATGAGCTCTTTACCCTACTCTACAAAATCTAACACAGCCTTGTGAGGGTCGACCATCACCATCTGATACCAATTAGAAAAGTGAACTACCTGATACCATACTCAAGGATACAATACCACTCCTATTATAAATTTAAATGGCCATTTTCTAGTTTTCTGTGTTATTTTCTGTCATTTAGAAAATTCCGGAGTATTTGTGACAAACATGAAAATAAGATTGCCAATGTCTTTTAATGATTGTTTTTCAAGCTTTAATATAAAAATAACAGAATACATTCTGTCACCTTACTGATTCTTTTTCATTATGCCGTATAAAAATAATTTCAAAGAACCAGTGAAGGATATAATTTTATAAATATTCCGAAAAGAACGAAAACCATGTGGCATTGACTTTTATAATTTTAGATTCGCAACAGACGATAATAAGATAATTTTGATATTAAAAATATATTCTTATGGTTATAAAAATAAAGACCTTTTTCCAGTAACTTATTTCATAGATAAATAGATGTGTGTATATAAGCGCCACTGGGCCGTAACATTAACAGGGTGCATATGTTGTTATATACAAGCGCACTTGGCTGTAGATATCATAAATCACCAGGGTGGCATTTTTTTAGAGTTATAACATTACATCAGATTATGTCACTTTTGTTAGTTGTCAAATATTTTATGGTCCGAATTTTGTTATTGATCATCCTAGCGATTTTTTTTGGTCATGCCTTACTGATTTGATACTCGATCGATCCATAGTCCTACCAACTGGCACAGTCAAAAATACGTAAAATTATAATTCAGTTAATAACGAATTTCTGTGAACGTGTTTCACAACTTGTTTTATGTTTTTTTGATGATTTCTTTTTAAAATATTTGATAGCAGAGTATGAATTAAAAAAGTATCAAGTTGAAAATATTACTTTACCAGCTTAAATATATTGGTGTGATGTACGATTTTTTTGAGAGTGCATTTTTTGCCGACACAAATAGTATATCAGTCATGTACATTCAAAAAATTTTTACCTATTATGCTTTTACAATTTTGTTTTGAAATTACATAGATTAAGATTGTTGTGTTTTCTTTGTCTTAGTATGCTTAAATCAAAATGATTTTTAATAATCAGTATCTTGCAATTAATTTTTACGCAGCCGTTTTTCGAAACTACAGAATCCTTACATTTTTGAAACTCAAAATATCTTTTGGGTATTGTATATTAGCAGAGACATAAATACATTATCTATATCTCTATGGTATTAACAAGTACGATTTAACTGCCTGGTAAATTTTCATTTCATTAAGAATCTAACGAAAATGGTAATCATATCAGTTACCCAGCAAGATGGTCTACTATTATAACAAATCGTTAACCTTATTAATAGTAAACATTTTTATTCAATTCACCCACCCTTTTTATGAAATATCTTATTCAATTACACATAATTTTGGCAATTTCAATCAACCAATCTTACAAGAGAAAGGATAGAGATCTTTATATCCCTGTATTATTGTACTTAATCGTATCGGCATTGTCCACCGTATCCCCCAATGACGTCATCAAAGGGCGACAACTTGAATACGGTCTTAAATTAAAAGGTCTATTAATTTTCCCCCACAAGTATTTGTCTGTGGAATGGCCTACCCTTGTCCTTACAAGCTAACCAGTTGAGACCCTCTTGGCACGCATCTTGTTTACCATTTAGTTAGGTCTTGGCTTTTATAACTTTTATTCTCAGTCTTGTAGTTTCCTTTTTTCAAAACTCCGCTTTTATCTTTGTACTATATAATTGGTGTGCAACTGTTTTTAACAGCTTTCCCACAAACGGCGCCCTTGCTCGTAGTGTAAGTCGACTGGAACGTGGCGAGCAACGTGAATTCATGGGAATGGGAGTTAGGAAGCTTCCACACTTAGCATATGATATAGATGAAGATGTGAAGTTGTATCATATTTTCTTTTTAATTGTGATTCGAAACATTCAGATTGCAAAATATTCCAGCATCCAAAGCTAGATTCTGGTGTACCTATGTGTTCTAGCTGGGTCTGAAAATCGGTCAGAATTACGTCGTTTAAGGATATATTACATATACATATTAAAAATATCACAATACATCAACGTAGTGCAGTTTGTGGGACTAACCCTACTGAGAGCCATGCATAACTGTTTGCAATCACAAATTTGAATTGCACAACACGTAATAACTAGCATTTCTAGATCAATAAACTTGCACTGCTAACATGTTTCATGAATACAAAAATCCGGAATAGTTTTGCAACAAAAAGTTCATTTACCTCGATCAAGTATCTTTTTATGAAAATATTTCTTGTTTCTATCACGGATTTATAAGTAATATAAATCCGTGTTACTATGAATACGGGATTGATTTTCATCGAGTGGTTTGAAGATAAATATTAATGTTATCATTTTCAAACCACGAGATGGAATTAATATATCATTAATTTATACAAAAAACCCTGTATTTTCTGCTTATTTTGACTTTTCTCAATTTTTTTGAAGTGGGTGAGTTTAGAAGAAAAAAGTGCTGCAAAACACCATTTAAAAATACTTTCATGCAATGAAAAATAATTATTTACAGTGAAATGAGGAAAATGAAAAAAATGCATTTTTTATCAATATTTCTCAATATTTCATTTACGTATAAGTAGATCTATACTGTATGATAAAATATAATGTTATATAGTAAAAAGATCTGGAAACAAAGTGATCCCTTGGAAGCATTAATCACAACAAAATTACAAGAGAATTGCAGACTCGGTTTGATTGAGTCTGTTTATGAGCGATAATGAATATGTGTAACATCCCTCATGAGTCCCAGGCTATATGCAGGAAAGTAGATGCATTAATTATGTACATTGCTTTCCTACATTAATTAGATATTGTTCGAGAAGTGGGTGATATTAGAGAGTACCATGTTTAAAATATAGAACAGAAAACAGAAAAGCTTATCACCATCAACAATTATAGACTGTGGTAATATAAGTATGCAATTGCATGCTGATGTTTATTCCTTCTGGAAGAAAATTATTATTTAGCGACTTTCCTTTTTCTGGTTTTTGTGTGAATAGTCTTCAAAGTCAGTGGATACAATAGTATATCAATTGAAAAAAATCCAAGTAAAAACACATACACATTAAATAACGACTTACGTTACAATTCTTTCTGGTTGATTACCATTGGCATCAATGTAGAAAAAAATTGCTTGGAAAATGGATCCCTTTTCGCTCTTTAGATTTTCCGTATGGACAGATAATATTCTGTTCTATTCTATTCTACTAATCAAGCTCGCCAATATCGGGACTAATTTAAGCCATCACCGTATAAACAAAAAAGTTGTCAGAAAAATGACAGATTCTTGGTAAAATAAATCCTGCTGTACCCTATATATTTGCATCTTAATTAAATTATTCATTTTAATTGAGATGTTCTTATTTTTTTTAATAATGATTCTTATAAATATTGAATTTAATGAAGTAAGATTCTACTTTGGGGGCGTTTAACAGTTTTAACAGTGTTTAAGATTAAAACGAAAGTTATAGATCTATTTTATGTTGGAACTCATAAAGTAAGAGAATTATGGCATGACTTGTGCTTTTATGAAGAGATACTCTCAGACAGACAATAAGAATTCGCAATTATTTTTATAGCCATTCCATGAGTCATGGTCAGGTGCAGGAAAAGTTGCTTTCTATTGATAAGTGGTTATTGACATGTCTATACATCTATGTGCATGTAATAAAGCCCATGTCTATAATTTTTGTAGATGTTAACATGGCTGCTAAAAAATGAAATGCTACCATTTTTACAATGTTACTTCTTTGTGGCATACTTCATCTTATATTCAAGTTGCCAATTTCATTTCTCACTATTAATTATTATTGAAATGTATACAGCACTAAGTCCAACTTATTGTACTATGTGATGAGATGTGCTATTTTTTTTATCACTATGGACAATATCTAGTCCGACTTATGTACATACTAAGCAATGAGATATTATGCTATTTTGTATTTAAATAAAGTGTTACAGTATTTTGTGTATGGTCAATATCTCCCCGCTATGAAGCGAGATTCTGACCCAGAAAAAAGATATCTCAGAATCTAGCTTTGGCACAACAATATATTTTGACTAAGGGCTCACTGCGAGGTAGTCAGACATATTAACTGATTATTATCCCCATTTCGCCCTTTCGAAACATCAAAGAAAAGTTGACTTTGCCAATAAAGTATTAAATCCTGAGCAATTACTACACAGTAGTTCCATTATCAAAACATAACTGTCAAATGACATCGCATTAGCATATAAAACTTTAAAGAGTGATAATATTTTTTATTTTGAAAAACTGATAATGGGGAATTAACAAGACAGACATTAACTTGTATGTAAATTTAGTGCTAATAATCTGTAAAAGCCCTCAGACTTATTTAATCCCTGCTTACTCTTCACGCTTGGACTTTACATTTACATATGTCAGGCATCCTTGTGTTTCTTTAGATGTTTAGGCAAGTAAAAAGGTGCATTAACATTCTATTGTATCAAAAAATGTCTAACTCTGAGCAATATCAAGTCGTAAAAAGGTACTAGTGTATACATCTCACAATAATAATTACATTTCTTATTATTACTTTAGTCCAAATGAATCAGAATAAATACATGTATAGATCTATGTTTATTCTTGGTCTGGTTCCAACAAATATGATAATTTTAGTGGAAAGTTGCATACTTCCATACACTTGAATCCTATAATTGTACTTCTTTGCAACATAATTGCATGACCAAATGGCATTACACAATGTCAAAATCATATTTTAATGTTGTCATGGTTCAGAACTGTTCACTATTTAGGGGAGATGATGTGTAAGCGGCCGGATAGCTCAGTTGGTAGAGCCAAGGTACGATATTCAGAGGGTCCTGGATTCGAGTCCTGGTCAGGCTGCACATTTTTCTCACCCTTTGACATTTGGCGCCCAACGGGGGACCGTGACTGAATATAGCTTAGAGTTTAATTTACATTGCCCTGTAACTCTGTGATATTCGAGGACAAATTTCAATATAGCAGGGGAGTATATCACAGTGCAAAACTGTTCACTATTAAGGGGAGATGATGCGTAAGAGGCTGGATAGCTCAGTGGGTAGAGCAGCAGTATGGTATTCCGAGGGTCATTTTGTCTAAAAGATTTGTCATTTACTATACTTGACACTGCTCAGTTTTTCACCTCTCTGTTAACTTAATTAATTTTCAGTAATATACTTAAGTATTTAATTTTGTATGCTAGACAACAATAAATAAAAAAGTGGATACCCATTATATTATAGGCTTACAGACTATGACAGATGCCTGGAACTAGGGCAGGATATAATGCAAAAAATCAACGAAAGAAACAAACATAACAGAACCAGTACTCCATATACAAAGGTACATGATTGTGTATAACTTGCATTTATTTAGATCAACCATTGAGAATTCTTTTCTTTTTGCTGAAAACCTCTTCTGTTTTTAAGACTACATGTTTGCATATAAACTCTGTTGCTAATGATTATTCAAAGTTTCCTTTGTATAGTCTATCTGTAACTTATGACATGTATCTTTTTTTGTAAAATTACCAATTTTAAGAACAGTTTTGACCATTTTATACATGTATATATTTTGTAGTTGTCAGCACAAGTACGCTCATCTATGAAACAGTTTTCTGGAGATCTACAAAAATTGAAGAATGGATTGATCAGAGCAACATCATCCTATCACATGTATCCTTCATGATCTTTAGATTTGATACAGACATTGGTTTAGACTAGTAGATGACCCATATTTTCAGGTCATTGGTCAAAGGTCAAGGTTGCTGTGACCTTTACCACAAAAAGCTTAAAATGATTGTTGGTAAATATGCAATATTTTTCAGATACCTGGTATATTACATTTGTGCAGAAATGAAATCACATTATCATTTATATATATTAAAATTCAGTGTGTATGGTTTTTTGTGAACACAAGCATTTATAACTTCTGTTCACAACTTCACAATATCATTTCTTGTAACCTTATTTAACTTGTATTGTTTGTTGTTAGCACAGGAAGTAGATGTTTCTACCCGCTGTTTGTAGATGCTTTTACCCGCTGTGTGTAGATGCTTTTACCCAGTGTATGTTAGTCTTAGATTAAATTTTGACAGCTTAAGGTCATAACCCAAGTTCATCTGTTTTTTCCTTGATGTTTAATAAGAACACAAAGAGAGGTGGAGAGACGCCAAGTAATGATAGACAATCTTACAACGAAAGAGAAACAAATTGAACAAGCATTCCGCAATGAGGCAGGAGAATCCAGGTAGGTGTCACAGATTATATAGAGTTGTATTGTTGCATTATTGTAGGATAAGCATGGTAATAGTGGGACACACTGGCCAGGGACGCCTTGTTTGATATTTTCTGTATGATGTGAAGAGTAAAATGTAGAAGAAGTTAAGCAGGGTGTCCATTTGACCCTTGAAATGACCCTTTTTTCCTTCAAATTTCATAAAGGCCTGAATTGACCCTTAACATTTTAACTGAATATATTTTGTTAAAATCATGAGATTTGACCTTGTTTTTAGCAAAACTGACTCCATACTGGCCTCAGGATTCCATGGCTAGTGGAACCCCTGTTAAGTTCATTTAGTTTGCTTGGAAGCATGTTTTTTTTATGCCCCCCAATGTGGGAGCATATAGCGTTGCACTTGTCCGTCCGTCAGTCCGTCCGTCCGTCAGTCCGTCCGTACGTCCCGAAATCTTGTGAACGCAACTCCTCTTAAACCGGATGGCAGATTTTGCTTAAACTTACAGGGATGAACAACCTTAATGTGTAGATGGTAGTAAAGGAAGGAATTTTCGCTGCGACCAAATTTAACAGAATTATGGCCCTTTGTTGATTTTTTCACTATATACTATGTAGAAATTTTGTGAACGCAACTCCTCTTAAACCGCATGGCAGATTTTGCTTAAACTTACAGGGATAAACAACCTTAATGTGTAGATGGTAGTAAAGGAAGGAATTTTTGCTGCGACCAAATTTAACAGAGTTATGGCCCTTTGTTGATTTTTTCACTATATACTATGTAGAAATTTTGTGAACGCAACTCCTCTTAAACCGCATGGCAGATTTTGCTTAAACTTACAGGGATGAACAACCTTAAGGTGAAGATGGTAGTAAAGGAAGGAATTTTCGCTGCGACCAAATTTAACAGAATTATGGCCCTTTGTTGATTTTTTCACTATATACTATGTAGAAATTTTGTGAATGCAACTCCTCTTAAACAGGATGGCAGATTTTGCTTAAACTTCCAGGGATTAACAACCTTAATGTGTAGATGGTAGTAAAGGAAGGAATTTTTGCTGCGACCAAATTTAACAGAATTATGGCCCTTTGTTGATTTTTTCATTATATACTATGTAGAAATTTTGTGAACGCAACTCCTCTTAAACCGGATAGCAGACTTTGCTTAAACTTCCAGGGATTAACAACCTTAATGTGTAGATGGTAGTAAAGGTAGGAATTTTTGCTGCGACCAAATTTAACAGAATTATGGCCCTTTGTTGATTTTTAGTTTTCAACTTGTGGCACATGTAGTCCAAAAAATATTTGACCTAGAGTCATAAGATTGACAGAACAGTGGCGTGTGGGGGCATCCGTGTCCTATGGACACATTTCTAGTTTTTAACAGCATCTAAGTTTTTCACCAAAATGACTAAAATAAATGTGCTCTTGTTGTGTAAAATATTTTAGGTATAACTTGATGACTGGAGGATCAGAATCGGCTGATGTATGGGGGGTACATGAAGAGCCAGAAGATTTGAGAAATGTTGGCAATTCTGAAATACGAGTACAACAACAACAAATTATACAAGGTATTTCTGTCTTCTTTAAAATTTTAAAAACTTTAATACCTACTGCAGACTAAAAATCAATAAATACATGCTGGAAAAAGGACGCATAAAGTTTACATGTTTTATCATTTTTATTTGAAAGTAGAGGATTAATACATCTTTTTAGTTGAATTAACATCTGTGGAGGTACTAGTAAATATATAAAGTCTCAGGCAGGAGGGAGAGAAATTATAATTCGGAGGGCTTCTGCGGATTACAAATTAAAAAATGTAGTGGGTAAGTGCTCTTCTTGCATAAAAGTACATGTCTGATTCGGAAATTCTGCATTGCTTTATTTGTTTTTCATATAAATAAACATTTCGTCATGCTTTTCACGGGCTAGTGGGATGTCATTTGACAATTGTATTTTGATGATTAAATAACCAGTTTATCTATCACAGTAAGCTATGCAGTCATGCATATTTAGAAATGTGCAACAACTGTACATGCCTACTTGATTTTATCTATTAATGATTTTTGTTAGCTCACCTGAGCTTCCTCAGGATGAGCTTTTAGGATCGTTGAATGTCTTTCGTCCGTCCACATTTGTTTGTTAACACTCTAGTAGTCATATTCTTGCGTCAATCATGATCAAACTTTGTCAGGATGCTTTTCTAGGTAATTGCTCATGTTTGGCTATAAATGTATACCTGCATGCACAGTTTTTATGCAAGAATACTTGACCTGTGTTTCCATATTATGGCATTTTAAAAATAAAAAATAAAGTAAAAAGCGGTCACTCAAAGAGTTGTCACAATTTACCATCATTGGTCTATTCACACATTACAATAGATAGTGGGATAATAATCAGAAGGGCGGGGGGCAGGGAGCTGGAGAAGGGGATAAAACATGATTGTTGAAGAAAAGATAGCTTAAGCCTGCAGCATGACAGATTTGATTTTGTTTGCCAAAAATTCGAAAATAAAATTGCGAAAGTGAGAAAAACTGAGAATGAGGTCAAAAATTCATTCAAAAGCAAGAGCATTAACATATATTGTCCGATTCTTTATATTTCAGCACAAGATCAAGGACTTGAAGCATTGTCTGATGTGATTGCCAGACAGAAAAATATGGCATTAGATATTGGAAATGAAGTTGACTCGCAAAATGGTATAATTAAATATTTATTAAAATGGTTTGTCTTACGGGCGTAATTTATTTAGGATGTAATCAACTCATGAATTTTTTTATATCAATAACCAAATAATATGGTATTTGAGTATTTATATAAAATTATAATAACCAAAGCTTTACTGGTGGAGGAAGACCTCAATATATGTTATTTAATACACAAATAGCAACAATCTTCTAGAATTTAAGGTTCTTGAGTTTGTTATTAATATAAAGTATTGTATTTTATAAGATCATATTTCCTTTTCATGTAATTTTAACCTTTACACAGCAGCATACCATGATTCATTCTGATTTTGTTAAGAATTAAAAGTTATCCAGGAAAACCTGTTATTGGACTGAACCAAATAATGTGTTAAGATTGGTTTAAGAACAAACAAACAAATTAAAAAAAAAAAACCAACATTTTTATATCATACAAAAATTGTATGCTTAAATGATATATGTTGAAAGAAGTTTACCAACATGATTCTTGATAAAAAGAATTGTTTACTTAATTTGACAAATACATCAATACATAAATATGGCCCATGCCACCTATAGGAAGCTGTGCTGATGGTTATTAAGGAAGTCGAACCACCAAAATTTTAAGAATTGGGTGTAGAATGGCTATGGTAATCTAACTTTTGATCTCAGTTCTCAGTAATACAAAATTAATGCGTATCTTAAGAATAACAATTTTATATCACAAACGAAAATTTCTGCTTTAAACCTTCGAATACAATTTTTGATTTTCATATCCAAAATTCCGACATAAAGGACAGTAATACATCTTTAAATGATGTCGAAATATAACAAGATATTGAGATCATATGTAACAAGATATTGAGTTGAAGATGAGATATGGAATTGAAATATAACACAATATTGTTTTGAATATAATGAGATATTGAGTTGAATATAACAAGATATATTTTTTAATATTTACAGATTTGATAGATGACATCACTGACCATACAGACAGGACAGGTCATAGACTCATCAAGGAGACAAGACATATAAGAATAGTAGATAGAAAATCAGCCACATGCTGTAAGTACCTGTATATATGATTCACAGAAAACATTAATTTAAGCCTTACCTGGCTGAAATTGAAAGTTATTAGACATTTTACCACCAGTATAGAGCCAGGCAAGCATGAACTTTCGAATGTCTTACCAGGTTCTATACTGTTGATGGATCAACTTTCATCTTGATGTCCTCAGCATTGCTAATGAACAGTTTTGAAATTAGAGGCTTGTCAAGGTGGTTTAAGGTCAATAAGTTAAGAGTTAAGCCTGGGTGAATTCTGATAGACATTTCTTCTTTACTTCTTTCTTAACCTTACAATAGGTCAGTATCCAATATTTGCAGTGTTAAGTGGATGGATTAAAATTTGTTTAATTTCTGATTTTGTATTATTTTCTTCAATTTCTTGTTGACAATCTTGATAAATATGTCATATTTCTGCTGACACTTGTTTGATTCTATATGTGCAGTCAAGTATGAAGTTAATATTTTCAAATATTCAATAAAAAAATTGATTGAATTATACAAATGTAATAAGTATGTGCAATACTAACTATAGTGGTTAATTTTCATTTAAAAAAAACAAAACAAAAAAAACAACAACAAAAAAAAAAACCTGAAAAATATATTTTGTCTGAGCTAGATTCAGTCCCACAGTTAACTAAACACATTATAATTTGGGCTAGTATGGTGTGTGATATGTATAAATTGCTTTTAAATTATATTTACATCTATATAATGGTGTGTCATGATTATAAATTGATATGAAGTTCTTCAGAAACTTGTAATAGTGTAAGCCAAGTTTAGATATCTCCTGTGAAAATAGCCAAAACTATATGAGCCGCGCATGACAAAACCAACATAATGGGTTGCGACCCCGCATGGATCAACCCCGCCTGCGCAACCGCGCAGTTGTCAGATCCATGCGTTTATATCAGTTTCTCTACTTTAAAAAGTTGGGAAACGAACAGCATGGGTCCTGTAAACGCGCGAGCGCAGGCTGGTCTGGAACCATGCTGGTCGCAAACCCATGTTGGTTTTGTCATGACACGGCTCATATGTGTTTTCTTTTGACTTAGTCCTATGCAATGGTAAAGGTGCCTAGCAAAACTTACACAGGAAACAGACATATTTCATCTTAAACATAGACATGTATATTATATGTATATAAATATGTAAATTTGTGAAAATAAGAGATAGATGACTGCCTTATATAAAACAGTGTATTTTAGCTCCACTTTTTGAAGAAAAAGGTGAGTGTCTTGACCCACTAGATGGTGTATTGGGTAAAAAAGCAGTGTATTTTTAAAATGTCGTAAAAAAAACTCCTGTCAAAATAGCAAAAACTATATGTGTTTTCTTTTGACTTTGATAACAAACTAGATAGTTACATAAGTGGCCATTTTTATCTCTGCATAAAGTTTGAAACACAATTTATATATGGATTATGTGTCATTTATGTCAAGCTCTCCTCATCAGAATTCCTGAAGATAGTGTAGAATTCTGAAAAGTTATTACTGCAAGAATTGTCCTTGCATTGCTGGATGAATGAATGGTTAATATTTTTGCTTGTTTTGGGGGATGTAGCCCAAATAGTCAGGCATATTGTCTAACTTGTATGAGATATCATTTTTAGTTTGATTTTATATTCTGACAATCCAAGCAAGGCAGGGACGTTATGAAGTATTCATAGGTCTCAACATCAAAGTCCATGCTATTCCCCGTGTTGAGCTGTTGTTTTGAATAACAGGTTTATTACAAGACAGTTGCTACATAGTGATTTTATTTGTATATTTCAGGTTACTGGGTATTTATTGTGCTTCTGTTTGTGGCCATACTGGTGGTGATTATAGTTCCATACAAAGGTAAAGGTGCCTAGCAAAACTTACACAGGAAACAGACAAATTTCATCTTTATCATAGACATGTATATTATACGTATATAAATATGTAAATTTGTGAAATAATTGATAAATGACTGCCTTATATAAAACAATGTATTTTTAGCTCCATATTTTGGAGAAAAGGGGTGTGTCATGACCCACTTGGTAATGTATTTGGAAAAAACAGTGTATTTTTGAAATGTCTTATAAATAGTATACATGCAGTGGGAAACTTAATGTGTATGTAAATTTATCATTGACATTGTAACTCTATTGGATATTGGCAGTGATGATGCATGCTTAAACCAAATACTTTAGTCACCGGTACAGAGTTTGACTATCCTACATTTCCACAAAGGCTCACAAAGCTCTTTATTGTCAACAGTTACGTCTGCTTAATTTTATGATTGTAATTATCAATACTGAAATCCCTACAACTACAAATGGACTGTTCCATAATTCAAAAGCAGGACAAGTCCATTATACAAGTTTTGTAAGATAAGGGTTAAGGCATTACATTAATTTTTGTCACCCTGTGATTTTGATTGACTGAGTTAAGTGTGTGTTATGAAAATTGATATCAAACTGCCATTTAAGTAATTCATGTACATTATTTGATCATAACCTATGAAACTGGTATGCCAATTCAATTTGTATGTAAAATTAAAGTCCTTGGTTAAACTTGTCCTGATTACTGATAAATTCCGGTCATGTTATAAAAGTCAGGCCTGTTGGCAAAAAAACAAAACAACAACACCATACCCTTTAGTTGTTTTGTTTACATGTATATAAATCATTGTCTTATGTTAGACAGCTTCTTTGTATATTGGAACTTGAATGTACATAATTTATTATTTTATGTCCCTTATGTGTTTTGGATGTGATAATTGTGCAATAGAATGATAATGGGACCAAATGGTCATCTTATTTTTATATATGTATATGCAAACGTTCGTATATGTGATTTAGAATACATGTATTGTATTATGATAGAGACATAATAGTAAGGGCAACTTAATTGAGTGTTTACATTTATAGCTGAAGCACTATGAAGTTGAAAAATAAATTAAATTTATATGATAAAAATGTTTTTGTGAGGACATAACAACATTTTATAAGAAAATTAAGTCTGATATAATTATATATATATACTGATTTGCTGTAGTCTAAGAGCACAATGTTTCCTTATTTGTTTTAACTCTTAGCCTGCTTGCGGCAATTGAATCCGTGCCAGAGGTGCAGACCTAGATAAGCCGCGACATCTGTTCTTGAATCCTTTCAGGGACTTTGTATTCTTTTCTATGTGGAAGCTATCCAGCTAGCTAACAGAATGTTGGTGGTTCTACTCAGGTGCCTGCTCGTGCTTGAAACAGTGCACGAAAGGGTACCTGAGGTCTTCCTGTACCAGGAACCATAGGGCTTTACCATGTCTGTGTCACTAAAAACCCCACAAAAACTATCAAGAATAGACAAGCCGCGCCAATGGTGATTAATTTGTAGCTTTTGTAATATTCTCCACATTGGATATATCTAAATTGTTGAACAATTTTAACAGTGTATAACAGTGAAATATGCTTGTTACGATATTATTATATTTTTAAAAAATAAAATACATGTATAAGCAAGAAAGGCGTTTGTATTACCTCGCCTTCTTCCTCTTCCCTCTGTGAAAAAATAGGACTAAACTGGGAATTTATATTATGTCCCAGCTGTGTATGAGAGAAATACCCAACACAAATCATAAATGTTATAAACCACATCATAGGATTATTTTATCTCTGCATTTCTTATAACTTACAATGAAACAGTTGATGTACAATTTTTCCTTCCCGAACACGACTCACCTTTCATGACATCACTGCCCACTTTTTACCTGCATTTTATACATGTTATATTTAGTATATTGCCTTGTCTCAGCGAAGCCCTTGTTGTAATAGGCATACACAGACTTTCTTGCATTTCTGAACGTCTACACGTCAAAGAACACATTTACAATTTGATATAGATATTCTAAGAAAATCTGTATTGCATGTTTTAAGTGGGCTTGCACTGGCATGCAGTACATCCCATAATTATTTCATTATTTAAACTCTGCAGCAATGAAGAAAATGGTGATTAAGCTGAGGGTTCAAACTATTCTTGTTTCACAAGATGTATACACCTAGACTTGGAATGGTCTTGTCAATTGATTTGATTACTGTAAAATGTATAGCACTTTTAGTCCCCTACCGGTTTAACCGGAGGGAACTTTAGGTTTACCGTCTGTCCGTCCGTCTGTCTGTCAGTCCGTCCACAAAACTGGATCCCGCGATAACGCAAAAAGTACTAAAAATATTTTTATGAAACTTGATATATGGATAGATGGCAGTATGGAGATTATGCACATCTTTTTCTTTTGTTCCTATGTTGAAAATTCTGGTTGCTATGGCAACAAATATAGTCTAAAAATATGGCAAATTTTACACATAACCTGGATCCAGTGGTAATGCAAAAAGTACTGAAAATATTTTTATGAAACTAGAAATATGGGTAGATGGCAGTCTGGAGATTATGCACATATTTTTAACCAGGTTTTCCGAAGGAAAAAACTGGTTATTAGATTGAGGTATGTCGGCGGGCGGACGGGCGGGCGGGCGGGCGTAAACAATTTCTTCTGTGCGCAACTCCTCCTACATTTCTCAACGGATTTTGACCAAACTTTCACAGAAGCTTTGTCATCAAGTGCCCTGGCGCATATTGTCGGGGTTTTGCGATTAGATAATATTTGACCTAATTATGGCCCTTTGTTTTTTTTCCTTATATAAAATATATAGTGAACAATTTCTTCTGTGCGCAACTCCTCCTACATTTCTCAACGAATTGGACCAAACTTTCTCAGAAGCTTTGTCATCAAGTGCCCTGACACATATTGCCAGGGTTTTGCAATTGGTATATATTTGACCTAATTATGGCCCTTTGTTTTTTTTTCCTTATATAGAATATATAGTTTCTGTGCGCAACTCCTCCTACATTTCTCAACGGATTTTGACCAAACTTTCACAGAAGCTTTGTCATCAAGTGCCCTGGCGCATATTGTCGGGGTTTTGCGATTAGATAATATTTGACCTAATTAATGGCCCTTTGTTTTTTTCCCTTATATAAAATATATAGTGAACAATTTCTTCTGTGCGCAACTCCTCCTACATTTCTCAACGGATTTTGACCAAACTTTCTCAGAAGCTTTGTCATCAAGTGCCCTGACACATATTGCCAGGGTTTTGCAATTGGTATATATTTGACCTAATTATGGCCCTTTGTTTTTTTTCCTTATATAGAATATATAGTGAACAATTTCTTCTGTGCGCAACTCCTCCTACATTTCTCAACGGATTTTGACCAAACTTTCTTAGAAGCTTTGTTATCAAGTGCCTGGCACATATTGTCGGGGTTTTGTGATTGGAAAATATTTGACAGAATTATGGCCCTTTGTATATTTTTTCCTTATACAGAATATATAGAGAACAATTTCTTCTGTGCTCAACTCCTCCTACATTTCTCAACGGATTTTGACCAAACTTTCTTAGAAGCTTTGTTTTCAAGTGCCTGGCACATATTGTCGGGGTTTTGTGATTGGATAATATTTAACCGAATTATGGCCCTTTGTATATTTTTTCCTTATACAGAATATATAGTGAACAATTTCTACAGTGCGCAACTTCTCCTACATTTCTCAATGGATTTTGACCAAACTTTCACAGAAGCTTTGTCATCAAGTGCCCTGGCGCTCACTAAATTCCCATGTTTCTTCCAAGACATCATTCAAGTATTTTTTTTAAATTGTGAACATACTTTTCTTGATATCGCACAAAACACCACACGCCAATATTGTTGACAAAAGAAAATGACAAGAGACGCAAAAATGCAAAAATTAAGCAAAAATAAAGTACTGTTTACCTTTCTAAAACATTTGGGGAAAAAAGGCGAATAGACAACATAAAATTTCTCAATCATTTTTGTTTGAGGAATATTAAAAAAGCCATAATTCCTCCTAAAAGTTCAATTAAAAACAAATGCCCCTTCATGACAAAGCTTCTGTGAAATATTTTGCTGAAAACCTGGTTGCATCGCATTGCGATGTTCCTTGTTCCTTTCTTCCTATGTTGAAAATTCTGGTTGCTATGGCAACAAATAGCCTGAATTTCAAGATTTCTGATTTAAATTTTTCAGCTTTTTCACTATAAGTTCTTTATTTCTTAAGGTGTTTACTTCAAACTTAATTATTAAAATTATTTTCCCCTTGAACTTAGATTTTTTTCGAGAAGTTGGTATTTTTTACTCCAACTTCTTCATTCCTTATAGGATTTACTTTAAAATCCCACATCGTAATAATATGACAAGGTTGTATAAACATAATTTCCTTACTAGGCAGGGAAACTTAACACATTACTGTGATATAGACAAACTTAGAACTCAAAAGATTTAAGTTCATTCATGTCATTCATTCACTGGTAAAATTGAATGGCCAATGGCCCATCAGAATGTTGCTGGGGTTCTAACCGGCAGGGGACTTATGGATTGCTTGCAATATTATGATAATTGATTGTTGTAATTATTAATGTATATAAGGGAACGGTCATTTAAATGTAGAAAAAAAAACTCATCAAGTTTGTTTATAGATACAGTTTATATTTCACAATGATATGAACATGAAATCAAATGACGAATAATGCACGTCGACCAATTGGTTGGGTCTGGAAAAAAAGAAAGGAAAATATTTCTATAATCTGGAACTTTGTTTGACCAACTAAATTTATCAAAATCATTACTGGAATGTAAAAATCAGCAATATTGTAAAAAAAAAGATTAACCTTTAATCTAAGAGTGACCTTCATTAATTAATTATGGTCTGTAGCTGTCTATATAATTAACAAAAGTAGCACAGCCCAGTATCGACATATTTCAGTAGCTTGAACAAACTTTATATTGACTTGTGATAATTTTTCTCATTATTTACTATCAGAATCGTAATCTACTCTTATCAGAATGTTATTTAAAATTCGACACCATTGCAAATCAAACATTCAACATAGTTACCTGTCTCGGTTCACACTGGGCTGGAACATCGAACACGGCTCTATTTGCTATACCTGGACTAATGTTAGCAAACGATAAAGCCTCCATTGTTTCCGCTGTAACAGACAATTGTACATGTTACCTACTCAAAACTTATCAGACGACATTTCAAACTGCACTTGCTGCAATTCAAGCGTCGCTCCTTGACAAAGCACTTGAATATTTTTTGTTAAAAAAATTACGTCAACCCTTAACCTGCTGAATGTGTGCCGATGGCAGAAGACACTTTATTCGTCGAGATAAGCAAAGGATTTTAGTGTAAAAATAACTGATGACACTAAAATTTCATTTGAAATACTAAAAAAAGATATCCAAAAGCCGAGATAAACTTTATATAGATAAAGAAAGGAAAATATCGGGATCAAGATAACGAAAAATGGAATAAGCGATGTCGAGATAACGATAGTTGACTGTAATTTCAATTTGGGATAGTTCATTCAAAGGATTTCAAAATTAAAATACCAACAGATTAAAGCATGAACAGATTGCACAAATATGCAGGCTGGCGTTGCTCTATACTGGTGACACATGCTTATCATGTTCGGTCCCAGCAGGTTAATTTGGTTCTTTGTACAAACAATTATGAAAAAGGTCTTCTTGTCTTTCTTTTCTTTTCTAACTTTTTTGTATTTTTTTCTTTTGTTGATATTTGAAAAGACTTGACTGGAAAATGCGTAGAATATAAGTAGAGTTCTAGAAAATGTATTGAAATATAAATAGAGTGGAAGAAAATGCTTGAAATTATAAGTAGAGACCTGGATACTGCTTGAAAATAGAAGGAGAGATCTAATATGCTTGAAAATAGATGTAGAATTCAAATCAATTGTATATTAAATAACTTCGTCAATTTAACCATTTCAGACATACGTACTCGTATAAACGTAGAATAACATTTTCAAGAGCAAAGTAATAATTCGTTATTTAATGATCAAATGATAGCGTGACTTTAGAGCGGATCACTATACGTACAAGGGCCGTATTCCTGTTGTCCTGTGATAGCCTCTAGACTTCCAGTTATAACCTCGGTGACGGGTACGCAGCTGTCCGCAGTCACGGCCATATACACCGAGTATCCAGAGTAATTAATCGTGTATGCCTTTACTTTGACAGAGTTGCTTCCAAGACCATAATGTATATTATCAGTTGTCTCTGTCGCATTATCTGAAATAATTCCTATCATATAACAACAGAAAAGGCGGTACAAAATAACAATGTTTCAGCAGGCTGCCCCTTCGCCAATTACTGGAATCTATGTATCTCTAAGCTACGGTGGCACAAAGGTGACATTAGTGTGTTTTTATTTATCTCTTGTGCACGAGATACTATGTCGTGGCCACGAGTTACTAAGTCGTGGCCACGAGATAGCTAAGTTGTGGCCACGAGATACTAGGTTGTGGCCACGAGTTATTAAGTCGTGGTCACGAGATAATTAAGTCATGGCCACGAGATACTATGTCGTGACCACGAGTTACTAAGTCGTACGAACGAGATAACTAAGTCGTGCGCACGAGATAATTAACCTATCAGAATACGCTATATATATTATGAAATTTTTGAACTTAACAACTTATTTTACAACATTAATCTTTGAAAATACTGCCACGTGATAGCTAAGTCGTGGTCACGAGATACTATGTCGTGGCCACGAGTTACTAAGTCGTGACAACGAGATAGCTAAGTCGTGGCCACGAGATACTATGTCGACTTAGTAACTCGTGGCCACGACATAGTATCTCGTGGCCACGACTTAGCTATCTCGTGGCCACGACTTAGTAACTCATGGCCACGACATAGTATCTCGTGGCCACGACTTAGCTATCTCGGGACCACGACTTAGTAACTCGTGGCCACGACATAGTATCTCGTGCGCACGAGATAAATAAAAGCACACATGTCACCTTTGTGCAACCGTAGTTTGTAATTGTCATTGTCTAAAAAGTGCAAACATGTACGTATTTTATATCATATAAGTTCATGCACATATATTTTTAAGTACACAGCTATTAAGACTGTTTTATTTAGACATTTTAGTGGTCTTAATAGAGGGTTTTTATATACATGTATATATTTTTACATATATTTATAAGAAATGCCATTGTTTTATAAAACAGCTAACTTATACAAATACCTGGAATACAGCCGAGGAGAAATGGTGAGGCAACAGTTTTGTGACAACCGGTAGAGTCCATGATGTACATTACATTCTGAAATGATAAATTATATAAGATCTATATTGGACTGAGAAATGAAACAAGGCTATGTGGGGTACAATATGCAGTAGTATGAAATAATTTAGACTTAGAAATTGAAAACGGGGCTTTATGAGATTTGATTCAAAAATGTTTTTTTATTGGAATATCTCATAGTTCATTAATTGATAACGTTTTATATGGTATAAAATGATTAAAGATGTACATTGTATTTAAAAGACCATTTTAAAAGACACATTAATTTAGAAATGACTACATGAGTTTTATACTGTTTAAATGATGGTTTTAAGGCAGCAAAGGATGTTACAGGTGAATGGCCAATAAATAAATTTTTAGAAACTATTACAGGACGCTACAAATAAAAACCTTTAACAAGGATTGTTAAAAAAATAAATGCAATAGGCCTGGGACATCATATCTGATGCATATTTGGTTTTTAAAAGTCTTACATATTTTATACGAGGGTTGTTAAAACACGGCCAGAGACTTGTAAAATCAAATCATTTCTAATGCATAAGTGGTTTTTAATTAAAAGTCTTACATTTTTCTTATCGTTAACTATACGCTGGTTTACGGGTTTTCCGTCCACCGCCAGTGTTTGGTTGAATGCAACAATTTCATTCACTTCGTCAGTTGAAATGGTCATCGTCCCCTGATCAAAATGAAATGGATATTGGAAGTTATTCATTATCATAACATTCAAATCATAAATTAACGTGTATACATACATTGATGTACATTTAAAACGAACAACGAAATATAAATGATTATAAATATTATTACATTTTCATATTTTCGGTGACAACAACAACCACCACCACCAATAAAGGGTCATGATCGCTCACATGAAAGCCATTGTCTTTGGGAAAATAAACCTGACAATGACACACACCAAATACCAATATTTTAGCTCTTGACGTTGTGTTTTGAGATGAGGGGAGTTTCTTTTGGTCTCCCTTTATATGAGTCTATGTAAAAACAAAAAGTGAACCTGGAAGCGAAGCCAATTTTGACCCCTCAAGAGTTGAACAAACTTGGTAATGGTCTTCCCACACAATGTCAAATCTTTATGCCTTGAAGTTATGAAAATTAAGGAGTTGAAGATTTAAAGTTTTTCTTCCAATATGATTCTATGTTGAATGGATCAGCGCCAATTTTGACTACATAGTCACGATTTGCAAATTCTTGGTAAAGGTTAACTTGACAATGCTACACAACAAAATATTAATTCGAGTTTGGTTGAAGAAGAATGAGGTGTTTCTTTTAAAATTAAGTGATCTGCAGGACAAGACCAATTTTGACCTGGGTCATAATTCGTACAAACTTAGAAGTAGTTTCCCATCAAAGTATCAGAGCTCTATTGTTGGCATAGCAGTTATAAAGAAGAGGACTTCTGAAGCCCCACGTCGAACGGCGTACACAGCATTGGTCACAATTGCTCACCGTGAGAACGCTGTGCTCATTTGAGGTAGAAAAGGTCACACATTAAAAATCAACCAACCATACAAAAATATCAATTAGAAGCCCATACTAACTAAAGCTATCTCAGAAAGAGCGGATGGAAGGAAACACAGTGTGAATTACCTATATATTAACAGAGGGTTTTCTTGCAATAAGTGTTAAACTCTTGCTGATGCAACAAACCGGAAATTCGAGCTCACGCGTAAATGTTTGGCGGAATACTTCGAACAAAGCCTCGTTACCGCCGAAAATCCCTCAATCCGTATATTTTGGACTGGACCGCAGTCATGTTACAAAAAGAAATCCGTCACGTGATTTTACAATGTAAAAAGTTTAAGAAAAGAGAACTTAATAGTAATGTGGAAACAAACCTCTACTATCGTTGACTGTCCTTGATTAACAATGCCCATGACAATGCCCATGTCCCCCTCCCATTGGGGCGGAGCGCAACAATATTTGGCTGCCGAAGCAGATGACAGAAGGGCAACGAAAACTACGAACATGATGAACTGTTGGTAAAAAAAATACGCAAACTGATATTATGAAGGCAAAAATTACATAGGCAATATATAAAATTCATGTTTTACTTTGAAAGTCTTACTGAATAGGACTTTACTAAACGATATCAAAAGATTGATTGTAAATCGGTACCAGATGGTTGAATAAAACAGTTTCATCGAAATACAATAAAATAGAATAATTATGTACAAGCTGTGGATTTAGTTTGAGAGTTTGATACTAAAAAGATAAAACAAGACAGTCAAATCTAAGTTTTGTCCATTCAGCCATTCTGCATTGTTATAATAAAGTACAAAATTGTAAAAAGTAAATCTTACTCGCTCTCCCCTTTTCAGTTCCGTTATGAGATCAGAAAACAGACCTATTGAAAATAATATCATTTATTTTGACCTTTGCTTATCTTTTAAAGAAAATTGTATTTGTAATGGGGCTCCAAAAAGGGGAAAATGTTCTCATGGAACGAAACGTTGATAGATAAAGGTCACTGAAGTTTATATGGAACGCCTTGGCCTGTACATACTGAATTACATTATGAATGTTGATCAGTTCATTAGACGTACACTTCATCACGTTATGTGCATTAAAAATCATTATATTCATCATTCTTTGTGCATATTTCATTACACTAACATGTACATATATTGATCATTTCGTTATAAGCATATTTCATAACTTTATGAGTATCAACAATATGTGCGAACTCCGCCAGAACATTTCGTTATGTGTATCGAACATTTCGTTTTGCAAATTCTCCATTTAGTTATGGTTAGGTTAGTTCTAAGTTTCTCAATACGTTATATGACATTTTGGCCGGCGATTGTCAGATCTCATTATCATAGTTATAATCATATTTTCCAAACCTTAATCTGTTTGCCATAACCAGGACACCTGACATCATACGTGACAGCATAATTGAGCCGCGTCATTATAAAACTAACATAGTGCGTTTGCGACCAGCATGGATCCAGAACAGCCTGCGCATCCGCACAGTCTGATCAGGATCCATGCTGTCCGCTATCAGTTTCTCTACTTGTAATTGAGTTGGTAAGCGAACAGCATGGATCCTGATCAGACTGCGCGGATGCGCAGGCTGGTCTGGATCCATGCTGGTCGCAAACCCATTATGTTGGTTTTGTCGTGACGCGGTTCAATTATGCATTTACAAATAGTTCCAATAGGTCTAATATTTACAGAACTACTGCGCATGGATGTTTACCTCTCAACGATGTGTAGCGTACGACGCTGCCGCCGCGAGATCTAGAGTCTAGTGCACAGTTAATAGACTGGGTATTGAAATGCTTTTTTTGCACATTTTATGCAATAGCTTAATGTTATTATAGAACACACAAGACTGCGATAGTCTTGTCGGTTATTAATACACAACGCGACCATTGTACGAGAATATCTGAACTTCCTCACCCTCCTTATTTGCCAGATCTTGCCCCTTGTGACTTTTCCTATTTCCGAGGGTAAAAAAAAAACACCTTGCTGACGGAAAAATCTCGGTTCGGCTATTTTCTAGTGTCTGAACAGTGCACACCTCGAAAAGATTACGAAAACACATTTTGAAAAATGGATTAAAAGACTATAACTTTGTATATCACATGGCGGTGAGTATTTTGAAGGATTGGGATAATTATTTTGGCACTGTTTGGTAAGCACTTCTAAAAATTGACCCAGTTGCATTCATATTTGAACACCCCTGGTATATTAAACGCAATAGACGTGAGCAATCAATGAGTTAAAATGTCATCCATCAATATGATATATATTAGAATACATGTTATACAATAAAAGCGAATCTAATTTAAAGGACAAGAAAGTTTTCTTTCGACAATATTTGTTGATGGTACTTTGAAACAAGAGATCGAGCAATAAGAAGTAATCCTGTAATCCAGCATACTCATTTGAAAGGATCAGAAGTCCCTGGCAGAACTCGAACTCACTCGTGAGGGTGTCAACAACCTTTTTCACTCACTCGACCACGGACGAAAATGCTTCATTATATAACAAAATAAAATTCTTCAATTTGTAATTTTCTAAAGTCTTCTGATTTACACAATCTTTATTTACACAATCAAGCCATAAAATAAGTCGACGGATAGCGCAAAAGTTCTTTTCCTGTTTTCGAAATATTTATCCCTTTGTAAAGTGTTTAAATTTCATAAGAATGCGTGTAGCGCCGATATATGTCCAAACGTCGAAAAATGTCCAAACGACGATAAATGTCCAAAAATTGACGATAAATGTCTCAATCGCCGATAAATGTCCAAAACTCCTTTAACGATAAATGTCCAAAAATTAACGAAAAATGTCATACGCTTAATAACGTATATACTTCATTAAATTATGTTCTTAATTCTTTAAGTTATGGTCCTAAATGATAAAAATATGTTTATATACAGTGAACATTCCATTGCATATATTGTTTGGTTTTATTAACCTGTCAATTACATACTGATTACACGGTCGATGCACACATTATATAAATTTTCGGTAAGTTCCGTGTGATGTACGCTTCACGATGAAATTCAATTTAATTTGTATCTTTTAACAAGGTGTACCAAGCGTTATAGCGCAATAGGGTAAAGCAAGAGTTTATAATCTAAGTACCACACGTGTTTTAAGTTCGAGACCGCGTTGGTCCATGTTTTTTTTCTTATTAATACGTTCAACTTTATTGAAGCTATATATGATTATTTTATGTTGTTCGTTTTGTTTTATTATGTTTTACTTAATTTTTTAAAGCTATATATGATTATTTTATGTTGTTCGTTTTTTCTTATGTTTTACTTAATTTTTTAAAGTCTATACTCTTTTTAAATAACATGCTTTAAGAATTCATATTTAAAATTAAAACGGATTAAAATCAATAAATGCCTTTTCAATGCCGTAAAACACACAACAAATCTGTTCCTTTAAAATATACTGCAAAAATAAATAAAGGCCAACAGTAAGGATCGAACCACAGACCTCTCAATTATCAGGCATTCTCTTTACCGACTGTCCTATTGGAATTAACGAAGCTGGCGTGACTTTCAAAACATGACTAATATACTCCACATTAATTCTCGTAAACTACACGGACCAAACCGAAGTGGGATCGAATATTTAAATGAGTCCTATAATGTATTCATAATTGACAGGTCAATAAAATCAGACTATACGCTCGTGCATTCTTCATTACGTTATGAACATATTTTATTACGTTTGACCATTTCGTTAAATACACACATCAGTGCAAGAGCAATTCATATCATATTTTGTGCATGTTTAACTTTTATTATAATTGTTGACTATTTTATCTAGTGTATTTGAGCCGCGCCATAACAAAACCAACATAATGGGTTTACAACCAGCATCTGCGCAGTCTGCTCAGGATCCATGCTGTTCGCATACAAACCCTATTACAAGTAGAGAAACTGATAGCGAACAGCATGGATTTTGATCAGACTGCGCGGATGCGCAGGCTGATCTGGATCCATGCTGGTCGCAAACGCATTACGTTGGTTTTGTCGTGACGCTGCTCATTTTATCATGCACATTTTAGATGTGCGTTGTGTATTTCTGTGTACAGACATTATTGTATTATATGTGTATTTAGTTTGTTATGTCAGCTATCATAAAATATAATAAAACATGCAAAAGAAATGCTTGTGCTCTGATAAACACTCATTACATGTGGTATAAAATATTGTATGTTAACTGTAGAAGATTTTGCGACATTTGGCAGCAATGGTGCGATATTTAACAACAAGTGCGACATTTAGCGGCGTTGCGACATATTACTGCTTTCAATCTTATTTTATTTCTTGACCTTATATCTACTTGAAACGTTTTTGTTTTTAATCTGAATCGCTGTTTACATGAAAATTGGAGGAAAAATAATCTGTTTCATGATGAAACGGTCCATTTCAATGCTAAATTCGCTAACTGGGAAACACCGCCACAATTACATTTCAAACACAAATATAACAACTTTACGTTTTCTGTAAACTTTATTTAAATCCTCATGGCATAGCATTCTCCGAATTTCGATATTTAGTGTAAAGTTTACAAAATATATAAAAAATGAAAACACTTGACGACATGCACTAGCTCGGAAGTAGCGATAGAGCAATTTACCGTATAACTCCGAAAGAGGTAGCTCTTTCATTTACCAAGCGTGATCTAATAAATCTAGAAAAAATAACATACTAATTTAACTAGAATTTTATCATTTATTTGCAAACATATTTTGAATAAAGAATTATTGATGATAAAACAGAGATCTTTTTCCAACTGGCATCTGAAAATAAAGAAATATTCACACATGTATATAAATGCATATAAACTTTGTTACATTATCAACTACATATATGTATATAGTTTGCCAATTGTACAAACATATTTACGCCAACGGAATGCATACTTAAAGCAGTATGCCTCCAGATTCATGCTAATTTACATGAACATTTTGAAAATGTACATGTATTTGATGAAATTTACAAAGAAAGTAATTTACTTATTGCAAACGGCCCTTACACAATATGCAAAAGAAGCCTTTACTGCGTTAGTCACGCAGTATAAATAAGGTGATGAATCAGTCATTAACCGCAAATAACATGTACATTATTACTTGAATATTATTTTTTTACTGATCTTGAAATCGTACATTAACTAAAATTTGATTTTCTTGAAATATTTTGGTTATCTTGATTCATGCAACTTTAAAGGTATAAAATGGAGCTTTCTTGTTATTTTTGCATCATAATTTGATATACTTTGTATCATTACAACGATCTAAAAAGACCGAGTTACAAACATGTTTCATTTTAGTCGTTTTTTTCAACATTGATTCCTTACATGTCTCTTGTGTACGCTCGAAAAGAGAAATTACATGTATATAGTCTTGTTTGTTGTCCAATGATAATAGCTAGATTGAGTAGGAACCATTTCCCCGCCAGTATTAGTTTCTTTTTTTTATTTCAAACTGGCATAAACAGACAACAATATACGGCGTTGTAAGACTGCAATATAATGATAAATATATAGAGAGAAGAACACACCTGTACGTTTTGCGATTCGCACTGAGCTGGGACAAAGAATACATCTCTATTGGCTATTCCACCCTTGATATTGGCAAATGTGAGTGCCTGCATCATTTCCACTGAACAAGAACAATATACATGTATTCAATCATTTCCATAAGTAAATAAAAAAAATCAACAAAACATGCAAACTGAAAAATAATTAAATTGAGCTTGAACAAAAAATTCCGTATAAAGAATGATATTTTAAATGTGTACTGTATATTGTTTTTTTTGTATTTTTAGTTAAAAATTTTTTAATTAGTTTTGTTGTCATGTCAAATGAAACCAATACATGTTTAGATTACCTTGTATACAAGTAGTGCACGTTAGTTTTTGTTTTACAGTAGTTTTACTTTGAATGACCTGATAAGAGGTTGAATCGGTGTCAATCTCATGTCGATCTTTTATTATGATAACCGTGTGAAATGTGCAGCATAACGAATTTAAGTCCATGGTGATATTTATGTTACCTTCAGGAAAGGAAAAAGTTATGAATTCATCTCAACTAACCTGTGTAGTCTCCAGCAAATACAGGGTCCAGAGTTCCGGTAATGACCTCTGTCACCGGCACGCACGTGTCGGAAGTGACGGCAATGCTTACGTCATATCCACCATATTGAATATTGTATGCCTTTACGTTTACAGAGTTGCCGCCAAGACCATACCTTGAATTTGCCGACAATTTTGTAGCGTTTCCTATGAAATATTGGTCAACATATTTAAAACTACGTTATGTGCGAGTTTTACATAATATGTCGATCACTCTTACACAATGGACATTGTAATTTGCAACAAATAAAACGTAAATTTACAGTGAAATAGCAATTATTCATACAGATCTAGTACAACTACTTGAGCTATGTATGTATTGTATAAATTGTTAAAATGTATGAAAAAAAATAAGACTGGTTGGATTTGTGACCAACACATTTCATATTTTACAGACGTATGCCGGACTACTTATGTGAAGCATTTACAATTTATTTCTAGAAAACAGCTCTGAAAGAATTAACATGCTATTTTTACTGTTTTTTTTTTTCCAAAGAATAAGAAACCTGGATAAAGTGTGTTAGAAAAGAATTTTATGTATATAAATTATTGACTGTAAAAGAGTAGTGGAAACTATCGATAGAATTTGATGAAATATAAACATTCTGAAAAAAATATTAAAGAGAAGAGTCATCATAAATCAACATTAAATATTCTGACTTTAATGAAAACAACAATATATAATGAACCCTTAATCTGCTTTAACTGACAGCGTTTAACCTTTGCCACCAGCATAGAGCCGGACTAGCATGCACATCCGTGCAGTCTATATACTTTTGGTAGTTTTGTATTTGTCATTTGGTAATGAAATCACTTAATTGCCATAATGGACTGTTCCAAGTAAAAGCAAGTCAAATCCATTACACAAATTCGACAAGGTTTGGATTAAAAATATAATAATAAATAATACCTGGTATACATGATGGTACCCAGTTGTCAATTTTGGTTCTGTTGCAAACTCCGTCTCTAACTTTGTACATAACGTTCTGTAAGCAAATAATTCCCATTTTAATGCGATTATTTAATGTCACATCATTCACGTTTTTAATATTTCATGTGTATTTAATGACATGGGTCATCCGTGCATTTAATATCATCAAAGTACAAATGTATATAATATCATCCGAATATTTAACATAATCCGGGTATTTGCTGTCATCCGGGTACTTGCTTTCATCCGGGTATTAAACGTCTGGCATCAAAACTGAACATTTCACTTTGTCTACAATTAATATAAAAGCATGAATTGTATATAAAGGTTTTTCTTACATTTTTATAATCGCTTACAATCCTCTGTTTCAATTGAAAACCGTCGACGCTTAATTCTTGGTCGTAGGCAACAATCTTGTTAACTGCGTCATAAGATGTATGCATCATACCCTATAAGACAAATAGTGTATCAATTTTACCTTGCTTACAGAATATATGATTGTTGAAAAACAAAATATTAGTTTAATTATTTGTTTGGAGGGGGTTACGACGATTTCAACAAATTTTGGTTATTTCTTGGTGGTCCGTTCATCTATCCGGCCTTCCTGGCTAACTTACCAGTTATAACGAATATTTCTGCAAAAGACATATTACTAATTCCGTATGGTTTTGAATCAGAGGTGAAAGACAATTGACAAATAGAATCTGCACATTTTGTAAACAGCAAGAAATATGTGATGAATTTCAATATATTTTTAAATGAAGTTATGCATTATGAGTAAACTAATGGAAATTTTATAGTAGTCGGTATATTTGTCAGTATTTAATTCACTGAGTTTTTATCCTTGACATTTTCTGTAAAATACATGTATTTATATATTTCAGTAGTTTAGCAATGACATCGAAAACTGAAATTCAATATAAAGAAAATTCCGAGCCAGCGCTGAACTTCGAGCCAGGTCGAAAATCGATATTCATTAATATCGATATTACGTTGAATTTCAAGCCAATTCGAAAATCGAAATTCAGAATTTTTTAACACAAGTTTCAATCCATAGTTGAATTTCGAGGCGGCTAAAAAATCGAGATTCAAAATATTTGAAAACCGAGTTTTCCGTCTAACATATTTTTTTAAAATAAACAATCATAAAAATATTGGAATTTGAAAAATCATTTTGTGAGGGTAACCGTGTTTATCGAAATGTTCGACAAAATGGATAGTTATTGTTATTCACATAATCACGTGATTTAGATATATTATTAATTAGATACTTAGAAAAATTATATAAAATACCTCAATAAATGACGTCTTTCCGTTGCTAACGCGACCCATGACCAAACCAACATCAGCTTGCCACTGGTCGGGGGAGCAGCATATATCAGCTGCGGCGGCAGACGACAAAATAGCAGCGAAAAATACGAACATTATTGAACTGCAATAAATGATAACACATTGTATATTTATTGTACAAACATTTTCTTACAAGTTTTATTTATTAATCAATTAATTAATTAATTTCAAGATGACATAGAAATGGATTTTTAAGTAATGCAAGAATTAAAAATAATAACTATCTTCCATTCAAATGAAACAGATAAAACATATCTGATTTTTCGAATTGTCGTAGATCTAGTAAAAATAACTAAATATGACATCAAACATGTTTTAATATTTTAAGTTCCTATGAAACGAACGAATAAAATAATGTTTTCTCTCTGTAGAACTAGTATTTTCAAACTCAGTTGAATTACACTTTTAAACTTTAATATTAATTTAAATGAAAATCAAACATTTATTGGATATGAACTCCAAAAAATATAAATGACAAAACACTACAATAAGCAATAAAAAATAAAAATAATATAATTCTTACGGAAATGAAAAAAAAAGAAAAAAAAACGTAAAAAAAATACTAACCTCGATTTAACAACCGTTTCTTTCAAAGTAAGTTTGAAAAGTAATGCAAATTTTAGCCAATAGTGATTATTTGATGATTATTTCAAACGTCCTGTAGGAAATAAATGATAAATTATGGGAAACAAACTTACTCAGCACCCGTTAAAGATAGACGAGTCTAAATAAATGTAGTCAGATTTTTATCTAAAATTTATCTATCCAAAGAGGCTCTGCAAAGGGCAGATAAACAATCATTCTCTCTGAGAATTTGTATATGACTTTTAAAAGACTGGACACTATCTGTAAATTTGTTCATACCCCCGCCCGTCCCCATAGCAGCTTCTAAGGCGCTCCCTTGTCTCATCTGACGCATCTTTGGGCCGTGAGACATGCTCTTGTTTGTTTGCTTGTTTGTTTGTTTGTTTGAATGTATGCATGCTTGTTTGCTATCTTGCTTGTTGGTTCTCTACGAAAAGCTCAACCCTTTAGTCATTTTAAAGGCCGTTATTTTCATATTTGAGCTTGATGAGAGCTTCATTTTTACGTTAAGTATCATGGGGCAAATACGTATACCTTAAGAATGTTTTTACGATGAATCTACAAAAATATATACCCTGTCTAAAGGGAAATTTTTATTTGAAGCATATATTTACATAGCCAAATTTAAGACAAAACGGTAGTTCAAATACCATCCTTTTTCATATAAATTATCGGTCAACTTGCCCCGTGCCCGGGGCATCAACTTGCCCCGTGCCCGGGGCATGACGCCTTTTGGAAGTGGGCAAAACGCCTACGGTGTATATGTAAGCACATTTTATATCTTTAAGTTATAGATTAACCTTGTATATAACTTGCGAATAGTTTATTTCACTTGTTGCCTCGTACAAAAATAAAACATGTACATACATACATAAATGGATGAGTGGATGGATGAATGAATGAATGAATGAATGAATGAATGAATGAATGAACTTGTTATATAAACATTTTATATAAGTATGCACATTTAAAAGCAAGAACACTGTACATACGACATTATTAGCTTAAATCTTCACATATAATAAGAGTTTTATAGGCATTTTGCGTTGTTGCATTATAAAGAAAACATCGCCACTGTATGGTTTCGAACGTAAAATCATAAGAAGTCGGAACTTCTACTTCACCATCCGTTCTCTATTTTGATGACCGCCAGTGTTTTCAAACGTCCCGATATATGGTCAAAACTTATTGATAAAGACGTTGGCAAATTAGAAACGTAGATTTGATAAACCAAAACGTATTCTAATACAAGACGTATAACGATAACTTTGAGAAAACGAAACAACAGAAAGAACAACATAAAAATACAGCTTATATAACCGGATCCACTGGGCGAGGATTGGATTGTATTGCAATACACAAAATGATAAAATTTGCATATAAAAACTCATTCTGATGGATTTAAAAACCGTTTTCAACACAAAAACTCATTAATTTTAGCATATTTTTGTTGGTTTTAGGCACATTTCCTCCTAGAAAGATACATATTTATTTTAAAAGAATTAAATTCATGTAAAATAATATACATCCTATCATTTGCAGTAATAAAACAATATTAGATATCAAAAGATACACTCAGAAATATATTTTTTATTATACAGGGTGATTTCTTTAAATTTGGCGGCCATCTTGGCGGCCATCTTGGATTTCCGGTGATTGTAAAAGAGGACTTTTTTAAGAAATGGATTTTTGGAATCTGTACACATTTTGCTTTCAAATGAGACTAATTATACTTTTGGACACACATTTGAAATAAATGGCCCCTATCTCTGGTACAAACAACACGGCCACAATCTTTATAACAAATTTACTGGGTAAATTATTAATTAAGATCACTTCCCGTTTTAAAACAAAAGAAACTTAATTTCTACAACTCACACCAGATATTCACATATTGGTATCACCCAAAGAAAACCGACTTTTCAATATGCATTTTTATTAAAATGAATACAGAAATAATTATGTTTTAAAGACATTTTGAAATTGGAAGTATGTACGTTTTTTTGTTTTTCCTATCTTTGGCCAATAACATTGTGCAATGTGGTCTTAACTACTTAAACATCAACTTATCGCGTATTTAGCAACAATTTACTCTAAAGTCATTCGGTATTAGTTAATATTAAATGACACAGTGCCATCTGTGAGTACTTTATCAGTGTCAAACTATGTGAACTATCATCTCTTATCATACACCATGTCAGATGGTCAACTATCTTATTAGATATAATGGAGGGGTACCTTAAAGGGCGCAATTTAAGACGAGGGTTGATACAAAAGTAAAAAAAGATTACAATCCGCCAATTAGTAAAAATAAACCCGGACAATCACCATTCAAAGTCTCTTTTTAAAAGTTACTATCATTCAAACAAATCTGCTTTCATACTTTAAAAAAATAAATTTCAATTTGGATGTTTCTTACAAAATAATATTCCATGATTTGATAGTAACGTCCATATTATGATGTTGTAAAAGCGTAATCTGTACCAAAACTTATGACACACCCATTCTTTGACAAATTCCAAATGACCTATTTATTATCGTATGTTATCTGCGGTGTAAAAAGGTATAATTAGGTCGGCAAAGGCTATGATGAAAAATATCGTTGTGAATTCATTCTGTGTTTGACCTCTAGAAGTAAACATGTATTCTATTGTAGCTCTTCTTGCGTGTATCGGTGCTGCGGCCGCCTCTATTTGTTGTGTACCACCTCAATGGGAGGGTACAACTTCCTTTGTGACAACCATCGTACATAATGGAAAACCTATTGTATCAACAGTAAGTTTTTATTAATATTTTATTTCAATTCAATTTTCGCAAAAACGGTTTTACTACAAATTGTACACGCAAGTTTATTTTCATGTATAAATTTATCAAAGTGGCTTTTAAACAGACATGCTACCATTTTTATTTCTCAAAACGTTTTATAATTATTATCAAGATATAGTTTACTTATTTTGCTATGTTGGAGATAGGTAAATTATAGTGAATAAGTATTTTATATGGACGTCAACATATTACTTTGTTTTATTTTGCTACCTTTACAACATATAATTACAGGTGCAATGTTAATTTCTTCAGTTGTTGAACATCTAACATGCTCTATATAAATTATTAAAACATTTTGTTTGGCATTTCTAAAGGATCAAAAACGATTTGAATTTCTGAGACATAATGTGCTTTTATATCTCAATAGATGAAGTGTTATCTTTTTAAATAATTCCAAGAGTGCAAAGATATTGTTAAAAATATCTGAAATCTCACTTCTCAAATCTCACTTTTGGCGCCATTTTCATCGAAAAGAATTCCCTTTACCTTACGCCGTGTTCTTTATTTTTTCCAAAATATTAGTTAGACAATCTAAAAACTGCGGACATAAGTCAGTAACTAAGAAGCAATTTTTACGCTGTTTGTTGTACTTTGTCACGCTTTCAATCTAAAGAACGGTAACCAAGATATAGTATACATGCATTTCACTCAGCGACTCAAAACACTTCAGATTATTCTGTATTGGGCATTAAAGTGATGTCCATCTTTAAAAGATCTTGCTGTTAAGTTTGTACTTTTATTTATTCTATTTTTAGAATATTAAATGCAATGTCAAAAAACAAATTTAAAAGAACCAAATAACACTCGTTCTTAGAACTTAGAGTCGTTTTTAATTTTCGCATGCGGTATTACCCTGTTTTTGAATTGCCTGTCGATATCTATTTTTCGAATATGTCATTAGATTTGAGATATGTATATGTTTTGTCTTGTACAGTTAAGATTTGTAATAGAATTCCCATTCACATAAAATTTGTAAAGATGCATAGCAAAATAAACAAAGTGGTGTTCCTGAAATTATAAGTATTAAAAGTCACACAAAAACAAAGAAAAAGAAATGAAATCAGAGTCTTGTTTGAAAGCAACACCCGAAATTTAAAAATTTGACAACAAGAACAAAAATCCTGAGTTGGTTTTAACAATTTTATTTCTATAACATTAGGAAATGATAAGTTACACTAAAAAAATATTGATAGAGAAAATTAGGTTCTGCTACTTTTGTATAAGTAAGACAGTCTCTCATCAATATTTTTCTTTAATATAATTTATTTGCGTTATAAATTTAAACTCCTGCAGGTTTCACAGCCTATGCCCCCGCCTTTGAATTCATTTTTTTTTAATTCCGCCCATTGCTTCCTTGTTGAAAGGACATAAATTCTTTAAGCAGCTGTATGTGCAATAGTACAACAATATTAGTGAAGTGTTTCACGGAACACATCTGCGGATGTTTCAAAATCCTCAATTTATCACCATTGTCATGTTTTTTTAAGGCGCGTGCTACATATGGACCATATAACAGAATGAAAAATGTGTAAACATCATTTGAGACGCGTCATTACAAAACCGTCCAACATAATGGGTTTGCGACCAGCATGGATCCAGACGAGCCTGCGCATCCGCGTAGTCTGATCAGGATCCATGCTGTTCGCCTACAAACCCTATTACAAGTAGAAAAACTGATAGCGAACAGCATGGATCCTGATCAGACTGCGCGGATGCGCAGGCTGGTCTGGACTCATGCTGGTCGCAAACCCATTACGTTGGTTTTGTCGTGACGCGGCTCATTTATACGTTGCATGATCCTAGATTATGATAACAGAAAGATCTTAAGTGAGAAATGGGTGTCAGCCGTTTTCACGCAGTATCATGTTTATTTATTTCAGGGCTATGTTTCGATGGCTTATGACGCTGTAAACAAAAAGATTGGACAATATGAATACATCTCTATGGGAGGCAAACCACAAAGAAGATTAGGGGCTCTCTTAGATTATAACACGGTAAGACATTTTGTAAGAATGATACTGTCCACAAATAAATATGCATGTTTCTTTATAGTGAAGGATTTTATATATTCTAAGCGAGGTGCGCTCCAAACTCCTATAAGCCTGAATTTGCCTGAAATTGTAAACATTTTGTAAAATAAGTTGCTTTCATTTGCTTTCTTTGTTTCTGTCTCAAAAAGACATTTTTCGACAAAAACAGTTTTCTTTGGCGTGAAGTTTGTGAAAAAGGCCAGTACGCCTAAAACGCCGCATATCCGGATCTAACTTTTAAATAAAAAAAATATACAATCACAAGGAATTGTTTATTCCGTTTATGAAATGCAGGTATAATTCTGTGTCTGGTAAATGTGACAAAATTGGAACTGTCCATTCTCAAATTTTAGGGATATCAAGATAAAACATTGACATTTTCCAACCAGCATCATATAAACCCTGGTCAGCAAGGCTTATAACTTTTGTTGTCGGCAGGTTAAGGGCTAGTGTACATAAATTACATATATTTATTTGATTTTTATTTTGCTCCAGAACATGAAGTACATAATCAATGATCAAGGAAAATGTTACAAACAAGCTCTAAATAGGAGGGCACAAGACTTCGGAGGTTGTATCCCAGGTATGTAACGAACTTACGGTGACAATATGCAAGAAAATGTACTTCCTAATGGTCCATAGTTACTCGCAAATTTGACCAGTCATCTTGTCTAAAGCACAGGCAGTGTAACATTTGGTTTATACAGACTTCATTTTAGTTTGATTGTGTAGGGAGCTTTAAGCTTATAGACTCACTCTCGAATCTATTCCTGGAACCAACCAGTAATGAGCAATTAGTATAAAGTTTCTCGCTCAAGGAAACAACATGTCGCCCCAACCAACGCGGAATAAGGTTACTTATCACACGCGTTAACTACCCGTGATAGTTGGTACCATCATCTTTCAGGACAGGCAGTTATGTCCGTGTTTTCAGAGAATTTCTTCAAATACTTTTTTCCGCGGCTATTTACATACCTTGCTCATAGTGAAAATGTGATAAAATTGTATGCATAAAATACAGGGAAATATATCTATGGACAGGCAATAGCTCCGTGCAGAAATCGCAAGAATGTGAAATAATATTTCAGATACTTTTTATGTCTTTTGTCCAGACAATTAGATCTGTCAAGAGGACATGGCGATCGTATGAAATAAACAATAAATTTAAAAACCAAATAGATATTAAGTTATACCATTATTCTAATCGTAAATCTTTGATATCTCAAAAAGACTGTCAGGTTTATTATTAAAAGCACACAAATCTAGAAACAATAAATAAAAAAGAATTGTTTATATTTTTTTTATCTATAAATTTGTTTCCAAAAAATAGGCACTCACTTAGCACTTTTGTTAAGTGTATGTTTTTACATTTTATAGTGTTTATATGTTAACATATTATGCCATATTATGTATTACAGACAATTCAACAAAGGTCGGTAGTAAAGATGTTGTAGGTTTGGGAGACAATTCGATGACAGTTGACACATTCCGCTTGGATTACGGGGCAGTTGCCGCTTACATTTCTGTAACATCAGATAGCTGTGTACCAGTGCTAGAGACAATCCGAGGAACTCTTGATAACAGTAAGACATCCTTTCAATAATAGATAAATACATCTTGTTTTTTCGATTAATAATAAGGTCATTAAATGCGGAACTCATCCGCGACAGGCGCCTGTTTGAACCGGAAGTGAATATCTTTTGTCACGCGTATACATACATCTAACTCAATCCTGCACATCCGTGCAGTCTGGCCAGGCTCTATAGATTATAGCTCAGTTTCTTTACATTATCATATCTAAATCCCTTAAATTTCAAATGTTCTGTTCAAAATTTAAAGATTAATAATTCCATTACACGAATTGAGCAGGTAAATGGAAAGCAGAATAATTTATTTTGCTTTCATGATGCTTTATTTTCTTAACCATTTTGCATTATGAGCAAACTGCACTGTGAAGTGGTATATATCTAAAAACAATGAATGACTCTAGCGATTTGTTATCAAGTTAATCTTTAGGAAATATAAACAGTAGTGGTATATGTATCCTGTATATACTTTGATTATTTGATTATTTTATATATATAATAGTTTAGTGTTTAGCTCACATGAACACAGCATGATCAACGTGAACTATTGTACATGGCCAGTACTGTCGATCGTCTGTCCGTCCGTTAAAGTGTTCATCAATACCACATTGCTATAATAAGCAAGCTATAGAAATATGTCTTCATTTCATGCAACGTCGATCTGAATGCTAGGTCGAAGTTAAAAACAACGCTGAAAATCAATTTCTATCTTTAATCAATATTGCTAGCTGGTAAATTCTACAGTTTATCCTAAGAAATATTCAAATGTAGAACAATACAATCACAAATCCTGAGCGAGAAAATTGTAATAAATATGAACAGTATAAATATATCAAATACCTAAAATGATTTTCGGAATTTTCTATAACTATTTTAATTTTGAATTTCAGGTCCATTTCTTCAAAACATTCATGTATTGAACGTTACCGGCGGACTCAGTGCCCCAGAAAACTTAAATGTTCCACCAGCAGGATGCGAGGCCGCCACCATGTTTAATGCTCACTATGTAAGCTCATTTGTTTCTTATAAATTACACATTTTAGTTAAAAGTCTTCATCAGAATAAGGAACCGATGAGATTTAAATGGATACACGTTTAGATTTCAATTGCATTATCATAGAAAGTTATACAATGTGGAGTTTACATTGACAGTTATACATCTATATACATGAACACCGGTTTTGCACCATACTGTAAATTAAGCTATGGATGTAAAATTAGCAAATGTCGTTTTTTTCCATTTCAGTCGAGCGGAGATATGCCAAATACCATAGGGCGTCGTTCATTTTTCCTTGGATTGTAAAATATTGAAATATACATTTATAAATAAATTTTGTCATTGATCCTGAATCTTTATTGAAATATTAATATTTGCGTTATCAATACGTATGTAGAAGACATAAGCGTACATCCCATCTAGAAGCGTGACGTTTTAAACGTTGTGAAATTGGCAGATACTAATTTTATGTGCGTTTTAAAAAATACATAGAGGATATTTGTTTGTTTTTCATGTAAGATTGAAATATAATTTCACTGAGTGAACACCAGATGCAATATTTTTACGAGTGGCGTAGCCACGAGTGAAAATATAATAGCTGGTGTTCACGAATGAAATATATTTCAATCTTATATGTAAAGCAAATAAATTTTCTTTTTATTTCATGCTTTTTAAGTGATTTTAAGTATTTTTTTACTGATTTTGCCGCGTAACGTCGCGCAGTCTCCTTTGTGACGTCATCACATCATGACGTCACATCATCAATTTTGAAATATAGTTCTGTTAAATTTCTCTAATTTTGTTACATGTTTAACATGATGTATGGTGACATCGACTTATTTTTCCTAAAGAAGCAAAATTTACGTATGACGGCATTTATTTCTGCCTGTTATTCCATTTAGTTTAATTTTCTTTTCATCCGCATTCAGATATAGTCCGGCTACAGTGAAAATTATATTTTATAAATTTCACTAGTGGTTTATCAGAATATAATCATCTGATATATTACAATGAAACACTGGAAAGCATGAAATAAAGAAAAATATACATAAAATGATACATAAATGTCCAAGATTGTGTGTAGTGTATTGTGCTTTGCAGTAAAAAGTCTAGTCTTTTAAATTTTTGAACAACCCCCAGTGTACATTCTAAATTCACTTATTTGAAGATCATGAGAGAAAAGTTGAATCATTTCTTAATCTGAAACATGCATTTAAACGATTTAACAATATCACGTAAAATATTATCAAAATCATTGAAAACACTGGTCATGTACAAGAAATATGTTGGTATCACAATAAATATTACAATGATTGTATAAAAAAAATTAATACACATATACAAAAACACATACAGACAGACGGACACAAATATTTTATTGGAATTGTTTGAAAGATTAACAAGAAAAAAAAAACATTGCAGTTATATTATAGCGCAGCTATGCCAGGTAATGGTAAAGGTCACAAATTAATGTAAAACAACAACCGAGCCTTTATTTGAGAATCCACCAATCAATACCTTATCCCTTTTAAATGTTACACCTCTTAAACTATGTGCATGTCCCTTGGATCTTAAAACAGTCTTACTGAAACGTCAACATAAGCAGTATTAAATCAAAATCATTCTTAGTTTTATAGTTTATTTTAGTTTGGTTGTGTAGAATAGAATATTCCTAAATCCGTTCCGGGATACAAACAGTACAATCAATCACAAGAGTGTAAAGAAACAACGGCTTGCCCCTGACGGAGATTCAAAATCCAAACCCACCATACGAAATCCTGTTCAAACGTTGAAAAATAAATGCAAAAGCATCTTGTTATTTAACTGAATTTACCAATTTAAAATATGTGATTATAATATCAATAAAGAATACTTATCCCGAAAGATGTATTTCAAAGAAATTTTCCTTTGATAGAAGAGTCTTATAATTTGTATAAACTTTTTTTCCGAAACTATGGAAGCTCAAAATGGACTCTAGATATGAGAAAATGTTAACATAGATGAAAGAGATAAAACTAAATATTTCTGATTTTCTGTTCTAATTTTTTCAACCTTAAATTGATTGTTCTTAATGTAAAACACATTTAATTTGTCTCCCCAAAACAGAAACATTACAGAATGAGATGTAGAATATTTCAGAAAGTGTACATCTACGGAAACGTTTTAGGGTCTTCATTTCGTGCGATCGTGATGGGGTTCCTTTAACGAATCCGTATTTATCTGTGGTAAGCGTATATAATATATGTAATACAACAAAGTGGAACTTATATAAGGCATTTTGACTGTTTTGCCAGCCTGCTACGTTTGTAAAAGTGTGAAATCATGATGTCATTTAGAAAGAACAACACTGCAAAGTTTTGGTCAATGTCTATAATCACCAAACATTTGGAAATCGTGCGAGGCACTTACATTTTGATTCTGGCCGTAAATTACAGGATTTTGATTCTGGCCGTAAATTACAGGTTTTTGATTTTGGCCGTAGATTACAGGTACAGCGAGTGGTTGGTATGGTACCACTAAATACCTGTCAGATAGGGTGTATTCAGGTCTATTAAAGCGATTTTGATCGTAATTTTGCAAGTATTCGCGTTGCGAATCATGCCGTGCCGGAATGATATTAACTTGCTGTGGCTGATCAAATTTATTTGAGTGATAATTTGAAATTTGGTTGTTAGAAAATTGTGGGGCAGTATAATGTGCAGAAGGATTTCCCCTACCAACTTCCCTACATTGCTGTAACTGTCTTGGTCTGTTCCGGGACCCACTGGCATAGCTGCGGCCTCTTTCTTTTTTGATTTTGTGAGACTTAAAGTTAGCTGATATTCTGACAGGCAAAGAACTTGCATTGCTTTTGGCCGAAAATTTGAACAAATCACTACTACATTTTGTATTTTCCTTATCCTTATCATGCAATTTAACATCTATTGTACAAGCATTATCCTGGTCGTCATCATCAGTAAGATCAATTACTACATTATCCCTACCTTCCTTATTTTCTAAATCTTTGCACACTGTAAAGTTTGTTTCCACCTTCGCAGATAAATGTTTTTTAGAGTCAAATTCCTTGGCTACAGCTTTTTTATCTGTAGTATTTGTCGTGTGTTTTAGAGGTATGTCGTTTTCTTTATTGCATTGTGTTTTTTCATCCGATTCCCTATCCCGAGAAGACTTATCATCATCCTTTATCTTCCGAGCTTTTGCAGGTTGAATCTCATCGGTATCATCTTGTTTATTGCTTGGTTTTATAATGTCATTAACTTCGTTATTTTGCTCTTTTAACGTTCCCTTTTCCTTTTTGTCTTCAGATTTATGCTTTAGCTTTCTCCTTGCCGTCACTTTTCGCCTTTTCTGATCACGCATGAATTCAAACCTTGGGGTAAAATGACCACGTGGTGTATGGTCTGAAATCTGTCTGCTGCGGATTCTCTTAAGCATTTCCCTTCGTTTATGGGTATTAAACTCTTCTAAGGTCTCACTCTGGGGATCACCACGCACGATTATCTCATGTCCTCCTATCACTGTAGTGAACTGTCCTCTAGGGACGTAAGGTGCTTTGAAACAAGGGATGAAATGACATCGGTTCATTGAAGCTAGCTGTTTGTAAACCCAGAGCCGGCGATTATTCCTGAAAAAAATGTAAGCATTTATAAAGGTAGACTGATACTGCATAGGACTGATTATCTTTAGGACAACAGAAGAACTTTATCTTTTCAATAAATATGAAAAATAACAATAATCTTACAAAATATCATCACCGCCCTCTTCAACAGAAACATACTTCTTTAACAAAATACATGTGTTAATAATGATTGAATCATTGCCACCAGCATGACTTGACAAATGTCAGACTCGACTGAAGATTCGAAATGTTATTTGTGACCACACTAGAAAATTAGAAACGTTTTTAAAAATTATCTGCCATGAACAATTTCTCATTTGCCGTTGTTTATGTAAAAACATCCTTTGTTAAAAACCTAAATGAAACAATAGATATTTGTAAAACATGCATGTCCACCGTCAACATGCCGGAAGTTCCATGCACTACTGCTTGGAAACCGTTTTGGCATACAAGGTCAATGTGACCTTGACCTTTAAACCTTCAACCCAAAAACCAAAGACCGTCCAAGACCAATGCGTATATGAAGTTTGAGACTAAGGGTCAATTGATTTACGAGTTATTGGTCGATACTGTTTTGTCATACAAGATCAAGGTGATCTTGAACTTTGACCCTGCGACACCAAAATCAATAGCACATTTACTAGCCAAGGTCAATTCATCTGTGAAATCTGAAGGCCGAGGCCTCATGTGTTGTCGAGTTACTTATTGGTCGGAAACCGTTTTGACATACAATGGCAATGTGACCTTGACCTTAAGCCTGCAACTCAAAACTCAAAGCGGTCATCTACTGCCCAAGAACAATGAACTTTTAAAATCTGAGGGTCAATGGCTAATGGGTTGTCGTGTTATAGGTCGGAATCTGTTGTGACTACTTGGCCTTTGATCCTACGACCCCAAAAGCAATAGGGTCCGTGTGCTGGCCAAGATCAATGCACCTGTGAAGTTTGAGGGCCCATGGGTTGTCAAGTTATTGGTGGGAAGCAGTTTTTACATACACAGTAAATTTGATCTTGACCTTTCAGCCCTTGACTTCAAACATTTACTTCCTTTACATTCTTGACCATCGACCTCAAACTATTTTGTTTTTGTCAGATTAAATGTGAGCTTCAAAAAAAAAAACACTTTTAATTGAACCTCAGAACAATCACGCTGGAAAATCGGTATAAGTAATAAACATCATCTTTTTTCATTTTGAGATAATATCAAGTAAGTTTGGATGATTGACTTTCGGCTCATGGAAAATAAACCGACATTCTTATCTTGAAAAAAAAACAAAACAAAAAAAACCCCATAAAATTCAACTACACACCTTGTATAAAACGTTCCATTTTCTTTGGCTACGCAAATGGGTGGTATTTCTGGAACAAATGTTTCCATCCTGACAAGGGCATCTAGGGTTTTTCCTATTGGCTTCCCATTAGAGAACGTAGCAGAGATGGTATCCTGAGAGTAGCGTATGTCATCCGGGCTCAAATACTCCGCGTTTGCCAAGTTTGATACCCTGTAAACATATCATTTTCATTATCATTTCATGTATAAAGATATAATGAATCCAAATGTATGCGTCCATTAATAAGGTTTCATAAAGTTAAAGTAATAACCGACCTCAAAAGAACGGTTAAAAAAAAGAAAGACTCCGCTCCGGTAAACAGACGTTTTTATGTACCATTGTTGCGATTTGAGTCGGCTTTAGGGATCGAGTATTAGGAAAATCTGATCCTGAAACATTACATTTTATTCAGATATAATGACAGAAACATTGTAAGCGAAAAAATCGACCTCATATTCGAGTAACCGGCCTTTGAGTTTGATTGTTTTTGTTATCTTTGACAAACCTTTTTAATGTATGGTTTCATTTTTCATTTTATAATTTTATCCTTGGTCACAACACAAATTTTCATGGAATTCTACTGAATATTTATAATGTTATTTTATTCAGTTTAAGTATGAAGACCAAAAATTCTTTAAAAGGCACAGTATGCCTCAAAACAAACTTTTAGTTCCTTAGAAAGAGCAAATATGAATTTTAATTTGTATAAAAGTAGCAAAATGTAAACAAAATAGTATTTTGACCATACAAAATATTAACTGACTATAACTGTACCCAGATGTAAAAGGTGGTTCAGGTAAATTTGCCAATGAGTAATTTTTGGATTCTATCAAAGTACACCAATATTAAAAAGCTTTTGAAACATAAAAATAAAAGCATTTCTGACATACAATGTTCCTTTTAAAAGATATGCCCTTTTTTCAAGAAATCTTGTAAGAAAACTGGATGGAAAATTATTCAATTCTTAAATTTTTGCACGCTCCACTTATTTTCACAGCGTTGGTTACTATGGCTAGTATGGATGTGATTGTAAGTATTACCTGCCCTTGATAGTATACAAGCATCTGAGCCGCGTCACGACAAAACCAACATAATGGGGTTGCGACCCATCCGCATCCGCGCAGTCTGATCAGGATCCATGCTGTTCGCTATCAGTTTCTCTACTTGTTATAGTTTGTAAGCGAACAGCATGGATCTTGATCAGACTGCACGGATGCGCAGGCTGGTCTGGATCCATGCTGGTCGCAAACCCATTATGTTGGTTTTGTCGTGACGCGGCTCAATTTTCTAGTTTGTCTATATATCTATATCTAGGATATTTTTTGAGAAAATAAGGAACATTTTCTGCGGAGTTTTAGTTGGGGATTGTCCATTGCGTTCTAAGCAATTTAAAGCTTTGACTGAGCACACACTGCGATTTCAAAGCATTATGAACGCGAAAAGGCACGGTTACATCTCGTAGTCTCCTTGCAAGCGCAGCAGCTAACATCATAATTCGCACTGCAACCTTTAAGCGCTTTTGTGGAGTTTATACATGTGACGTCGTAGAAGATCATAATGCGTCACTCTGGCGTCCGTCCATTCAATGGTCCCGAACGCTTATCAGAACGCTTTAGTGCTGGCGTATGTTTAAGGCATGCCCAATCCCTACTGGCAATAACACTGCAATGCATGTCAGTGATGTGATCGTACTGCGCTAAGCTAAGCGTCATGTTTTTATTTTTTTCTTGATCACCCTGAGAACACCACCATTATATGACAGGGTATTTAACGTGATGTACAATTTATAAATGTTGGTACAAGTACATGTATGTATGTATTATAGTTAGGGGACCTTTCTGTTGTAAATGTATCAGAGTTAAATCGTAAATATATACATGCACAGTGCAATAACTGGAGTGCAGGTATTACTTACGAGAACTCCAGAGCCTTCCCATTGATGGCTCATGTTGCCTGGGGTTTACTTATTGTGACGACAGAGAAAGGGATAACAAAGAATTATCATATTCAGATGCTCGTTCATACGGTACTTTTTTCTGGGGTTTCATATTGTGACAACAGGGAACGTGTTTTATTTTTGCCCTTTCTATTACTTTCACATCCATTGACTATTCAGTGCTTGCACTAAAAATTATTGTTGGATCCAGTCTTATTAGCTTAGCCCCCTTTTTGATTTCCGATGTCCAACAAATTCATATCAAATGCATATACATGTAGCCTTATATAGCCTCGTTTTCAATTCCAAATTAAAATAAATCTATATCAAATGCATACCATACTCCATCTAGTCTCGTTTTCATATTCTGAGTCCAAAAATCCATATCAAATCTTTATTGTATTTGAAGTAACGAGGTATCAAAAAGCCAAAAATGGTTGTATGAAATAAAGAGGTCATCAATATTATTCAATGTTGAGAACAATATTGTTTCTACTGAACTCGTACACAACTGCAAAACCTAAATCAGACTTGGCCTCGTCCAATACAGGTTCGACATATGGGTACTCGTCAAATAGAATTCAGTATTGCACTCAAACGTGTAATAACCTTATACTACATGAATCAGATAGTACATAAACACACACAATTATTATATCGTACTTCTTTTTTATGATAATTTACCTGACACAGGACTGACAGTTACCTGACACAGGACTGACAGTGGTCACTTATGTCCTAGATTTCTACAACCAATTAAATTTTTAATCATTTTTCATTTTCAGAATTTGCCAGAGTACAATTACATGTAGCTATACCTGTCAGATACCTGTATATTATATTATTGAACAGTTTAATAATGTGGTAGATCTACGCCCATCAAACTATTTACTTTTCGGAACAACGTTAAACAAATTATATAACAGATAAACCTGTAATTACCTTGCCCTCTTCATGCTGCCCTAATTAAGACAGTTCACGTGCACAGCAAAACATAAATCTTCTAAGAAATGCTTTGTTTACATTTTACCGGCGTTGCTTCCGGTAATGTAAAATAAAATCGATAATTCGATAACGGATATCTGTTGTCACGGAGTAGGTATTGTTAGTGAAAACGTTCGATTTGACAGACATTGTCTTGCTGTATTCAATGTATTCGTCACTAACCCCACCTTTTTTTCTGAAAGAGCTGTAAACGATTGTTGTAAAAATAGTGACCAAGACTGCATACATGTATGACTTTTCTGTATGGCGACTTTTACACTTTTACAATAAAAGAAATGGCCAGATGAGCAAATCACATATCATGTTTTTATTACAAAATTTCAATGTCCATCCTAAAAAATCAGTGTAAAGTGAATCGAAATACTGATACACACCTGAGCAAAAAGAGTGCATGTATATAGCTACTGTTTGCTTGTTATTATACAGTACAGGTATAACCAATCCTAAACATATTTGTGTTACAAAGTGCTTTATTTTATGCTAACATGTGAGATAGAATCTGAACAGTATATCAACCGCAGGTTTTGATTGAGACGAGTTTAGTTTGTTGCGGAGACGATTTGGAAACTTATTTTGCACACATAGAGTTTAGGACAAACGCCCTCCCGGACAAAAACACCCGTTCAAACACTACAGAGTGGACAAACGCCCTCTAGTGAAAATGGCAAGCCTAGCGGCTAGGTTATATGTACAAACCTTATATATATATTATATATACGGCCATATAACCTGTCAAAAATTCTTTATAACTAATATAATACTGCACGTTTGTAACGTCGCTTTTCATGGGATAATCGTGACTTTTATATTATTAGTTATACAGAAATATTCATATGAATTTATTTAACGAAAAACTTAACTCTTAGTCAAAGGAAAGCGACGTTACAAACGTACAGTATTATAAATATTTCTGTCCGGCCTGTCATTTTCACTCGAAGGCCCGTTGTCCGCCCTAACATTTCAATGCGAGGTTTTAGTCTGCCTAGCAATTTTGGACGGGAGGGCTTTTGTCTGGGAAGGCATTTGTCTTTTCCCCGCACCTATAACGTAGTGTAGGTGGAAGGAAACAGTGTTAGTTTTGCGTTATTTTATCTATCGCTCTTTTGCAACAATCTCATTACATGTATTTCAATAAATTATTCAAAATAAATCTCGAAAAAAGGTTCATATACAGTGTCTTAATTCCATATTCCTTGATATAAATCATGCAGACGTCGTCTTTCTATGTTTGCTAGTTTCAAAAGTGATAACATAGCGAATTTTTCAGCATAATTCGGTCGTAATCCGGAAAATCTCTGCAGATCTTTTTATATAATTGTCCGGGGAAGAAAATCATTAGCTTAGTGAAATTCATTACTCGCAGCTTATCTAGTGCTCGGCTTATTGTTTTAATAGAGATATCACAAATTGCATTTGGATCTTTTTAGTCGTTGAATTTTAAAATTAATGTTTTTACAGCAGACATTATTCGGGAATGAATGACTCCGTTAAATATTTAGCAAAAGCTATAGAAATTACATTAATATGTCATGCTTTTTTATTCATTCCATATATGTAAAGCACATAGACGCCTAAGTGAAATTGTACCAAACTCAATCCATCTACTTTAAGATGCGTGATCGCCTTTCTTTGCTGGTTTTAAATGAAACCTTAGGTAGCTTAAAAAAAAGAGGAAGTAGCTAGGCTCCTTTTCGCGATCTCTGTAAAATGTTTATGTTTCCCATTCATTTGATAAAACTATAACTAGCTATTTTATATAAAATATAATTACATGCTTTTCAATAAACGGTGAACTTGTATTTGATATTATTTTAAAAGTGCAACTTCTTGAAATTTTACAGAAGAGCAACGTGACGTCATGATTTGCTACATATTACATCTAGTTTTCTCTCTGTGAAATATATTTGAGTCTTACATGCAATACAAGCACATATCCTCTATTTATTTAAAATATTAAATTACATTATCAATTCTATTATACACTAAGTTGAATATATCGTTAGCACTATCCTGAACTTTTCTTGGTCCAATTTCCATTACATTTACTTTTTGCTTTTGATTGTGAGTCTGTTAAATAGATTAATCTTTATTTTTTACAAATTCAAATTTTCCTTTTCTTGACTCCCGAGTACTTATAACATATCATTGAGTTTGACAGAATCAGTCTGTTATGATGGTTGATTTCTGCCATGTCGTATCTTTGCTCCGCGGGGCGCCGAAGAAAACACAACAAAATGAACACTTCCTTTTACTTTCGCTCTGCGCCAGACGCAAACACCAGAGACATAGATAACAGAGATAAGCAGAAATATCACTCATGCCTATCAAAAAGTGAAAAATTAGGCATTTTGTAGCAAATAAAACTTAATGGATGTACATTTGATCCTTTAATATTATATACCATTTGAAAGGTAAATATTTTATCTATTGCTGCATGTTAAAATATTGGTAACTTTCCATACCTTTCACTTAGAAAAACATAGCAGAACATACCCACTGAGCCTGTTTTTTTTGTCATATGAATAGTTTTTTAACAAAAATTATTATGTAGTTCTCTTTAAAAATTGATGTAGCATTTATTTAAATCGGAACTGTAAATATTTTTACCTGCAGCCATAGACAAAAGCATAAGCTTTCAGAAAATGTATCATTTTACAGATTTTGATATCTGGTTAATAAGTTTTACTTGCTACAAGTTTTAAGTTTAGCAGGCACGTGTGATATTTTAACTGGCTAGGAAGTTGCCTATCTCTGTTATCTATGTCTCTGCAAACACCATAATTCGAAAGTCTTATTTTCGTGATTCCGTCTGGCGCCCCGCGGAGTGAAAATACGACACCCACCATAAACTGATAATAACAGAAGAAAAGGAATCTGCCATTTAATATGTCGTTTGCATGTATGATATTCATGTAACTAGCTTGTTTGTGTCATGTTGAAAATAAAGATGAAGTTAACAATATAATCAGCATTAATTCTTGCTTGCTAACACGCAAAGTGATGTTTTATCAAATATGGTTTTAATTTGTAGGATATACAGCTGATAAAAGGTCCGGATATTTTCTTCCCACAAGTTATCTGTAATAATAAACAGGTCATTTTAGTGTTATCTATGATGGAATTTTGTAAAGAAAAATAGATTTCTTATCGTCAAGAATATTTTTTGTGACGTGAATCGACATTTTCCTATAATTATTTTTATGACGTGACAAATTATTATCCTAGGTTTTGTGACGTGAACAATTACTTTCATATCTGGTGGTACCAGATTTATCAATGTCATGACGTATTTTATTTTGTTCTTAACATTTTGTTTCAGCAAATTACAGCTTCTGAATTGTAAAATGAAACCGTCCTTTGGACAATGTAGAATCCAATAAATCTATCCTATATTGGATATGAATTTGTGTGACATTTTCTTGATTATTGAAAAGCTCATTATGCCCAAGAAATTATTTGATTTTATTTCTCAGTAGCTTTTTATTTTTCTTGAGATTTTATAGTCATTTTTTTCTTCTGTTGCTTTTTGGTAAATAATACAGTTAGTATTTTGTATTTTATACACATGTCATTCTGAAAGTCATATCAATTCCAGTGCCTTCAGCGCTTTGTTCACATATTTTTTTTATCAAATACGATATACGAAATATGATAAATATATGGAATCAAAATAGTATGTAAAACGAAAGTACATGATGTCCCTTTATGAAATAAACGTTTATATACGCACAGTGAGTATACAATGACTGATTACGACTTTGCACAATATTTAACAAAACGGATAAAACCTATATTGTAATTGGGAGCGAAGCATACATGTACATAAATATACATATGATCTTGTTAAACATCTCTGATTATATGCTAGTCTTTTCATTTTCTCACTAATCTACCAAAATCTACCCAACAAGTTAGTTTGCTATTTTATGAAGTTTGTTCGTTGACGTACATTCCTCCGCAACAAATTACCAGTTTAAAACAGTAAAATGACATCCGCTGCTTTAATCAGGCGTTTTTCCTCCAGCAGACGACAGGTAAGATTCTTATCATTAAACATGTGATCTGTACACGCAAGAACATAAACAATTTGTTAAAACTAATGAAGCTGTGAAAGATATCATTATCATTAATACTGGATTGTATACACGCAAATGAATGCATTTTACAAAAAGGTTTCGATGCCATGATATTTCTGAAAGTTCCATCTATCATCAGTTATCTCCGGAGAGGTTTTATTTTGTTTAGTTTACTTGACAAGGTCTTCATAAAGACAAGCAAATTTTCTATTTGAAGGACCCTGCATGAAGGAATACGGGGCACTGACACAGAAGGCGTTATGGACCGTCTTTGGGGGTATTTATAAAAAAAATCACTAGAAAGTACCTGTATCTAAAAGTTCTTTTCTGAGGAGGAAATAAATTTGATTGTAAATACTATATCCATCAGTTTATCTAGAATTCGTCTTATTATTCTACTAGTGATAATTAAAGACGACAAAATGTCAGTGATTGTGATAAAAATTGGCCCCCTAAAGACTAATGACACCTGCTTTGTCAAAGAACGATCTACTGCAGATATAGACAAACACTATAGGAGAAAATTACTCCTGAGCCACTTTTGTACAATGAATATGGAGATTCATGTAACAGGTGTATATTAAGTAACGCAGTAATATGAAAATAACGCACGATTTAGGCAAAAGTAAAGCCGAATCTGTACGAAACGTGTAATATGCAAAGTAAACGGGCCTTAATATTCTATAGTAAACCAAAAATAAAGAAATGAATAAGTGCATGCGGTAGCTATGGCATTATACTTTAATCAGCATTACAAATATTTCTAGAAATGTGTTTACTTTTTAAAATCATGAGTGAGAATGACGGCCTGACGCGACTTTTCTAGGTCGTCTGTATAAAAACACGTGCTTTATTCAATATCTATGTGTTACTTGATAAACACGGTGTGTATGTATATATTTATATCGCATATGAAACAAAGACTTAAGATTAACTAAAATTAAGTGTAGGATACGGAAACTGTAATCAAACTCGTTAAAAAATCAATATGACAAAAGATCCTCTATTTATTTAATATCATAATACTCCTATCTTGTCAGCTAATGAACTTCATTACATTTACATTTCGTCTTTAATCAGTTAAAGAAGCAAAAATTTCTACTGATTTTATCATACACATGTTTGAGGAAAAACGAAAGGTATGTTTCTGATAATTACAATATTGTCAATACATGCAAGAAATACATAAACATGTGTGTTTGTCTAATTTTGCAATCAGTCTTAAGAATGGCTTGTTTACACGCAAAATGAATTCATTGATTAAACCTGTTTTAATTATTATCATCCATAGAATGACAACATATTTTCCGTCGTTTGATTAATCTTTTATATTAGACACATTTCTGAGGTTTATTAGAGAGGTAAGAATTGAACAGGGGTCTATTATTTGTCACCGTTAATAGTTGGGCCAAAAATTTCTTCTTTTTTGGCATATAACTGGTTCAGAATGAATGATATTTTGTTATCATACTTTCTAAATAATACCCAAATATCGTGGTCGTTACAGACCATTCAAAGACAACAATATATTTCACGAACTTTATTAAAGTTAGGTGGCCGGAACACAACGATTTTAAGAGACAGAATCCCTAGTCAGAAAACTTATATCCTACACTTGATAAAATTTCATAAAAAAATAATAAAAAATATCATCAACAACAAGAGCTGTCGGTAGGACAGCAACGCTCGACTATTCTTAGTGCTTGATAGTAAAAAAGCCTTGATAATGTAAAATTTTCTGAGTTAATAACAAAAGGACATTTTTTTCTTTATATCCATGTTACAGTTATAGGCCTTGGAGAGAGTCTCAAAGAAGAGTATAAAATTTCAACTTGTTTCAATAATGAATATGAAAATATCTGAGGTGGTATGCAAACCTAAATGTAAATTTTAAGTTGAAAAAGGGGCATAATTCTGTCAAAATGCTTGATACAGTTACCTCCTCCTGTCTACAGGTTGGGGTTGTAATGGTGAACAAGTGTGCAATGTTTCAAAGCCATATGTCTATGGACTTCGAAAATATTTGAGGTATTACAAAAACTTTAACGTAAACACTAAGTCGAAAAAGGGGCATAATTCTGTCAAAATGCTTGATACAGTTATCTCCTCCTGTCTACAGGTTGGGGTCATGATGATGAACAAGTGTGCAAAGTTTCAAAGCCATATGTCAATGGACTTTGAAAAAAATTGAGGTATTACAAAACTTTAACGTAAATTCTAAGTCGAAAAGGGGCATAATTCTGTCAAAATGCTTGATACAGTTACCTTCTCCTGTCTAAAGGTTTGGGTCATGATGGTGAACAAGTGTGCAAAGTTTCAAAGCCATATGTCAATGGACTTTGAAAATATTTGAGGTATTACAAAAACTTTAACATAAGTGGTTACGCCGACGCCGACACCGACGCCGACGCTCGGGTGACTACAATAGCTCTACTTATTCTTATCGAATAGTCGAGCTAAAAAGAAACAAGTGCCGGAAGTGTTACGAATATAAAATTTTAAACTTCACATAAAATTCAGTCAATGTTTAAAAGAAATGTAAATTTACATCAATTAGATTACTAGCAAGCAAGCTATAAATTATATATTGGTTGAACAGTAATTCACAAAGCTATCGAGACAAATTGAATTAAAATGTAGAGGGCAAACCGTAAATATTCAAACCCATTATTTATGTCATGGGATTTTTCTGTGCTTGAAATATTTCCATTTTAATCATTTCACTAAATGTAGAAAGCACTTTTAAGAAACCGACACTACCACTGGAATCTTTATGGAATAAAATATTTCCCTTTGGAATATCGTCTGTGTATCAAAACACAACTTGCAATAATATGACACTGAAAAATCAGTACCTAATTAAGGCTCGGTTTATTTCTACGAGATAGAATTTTGATAAAGCTGTGCAGCAAAGCAAGCGTCAATACTGGGTAAATTTACAAAATGATGTGTTATCAGATTGTAAAAAATAATCAGACGGAATTCTTGAAACCATAGGTAAGGTAGGGGTTTCACAGTCAAGGTGTAAGCACATGCCTATGTAAATAATTACAAAACTCGGTGTATCAAATGATGTTAATATTGTTTTAGATAAATGAAAGAAAAACTCTGTTAGGCCTAGTTATGTCAGTTTAACAAACAACAGAAGTGACAATATTCATTTGAACTGTATTACTGAGGTTTTAAACAACAACATAATTTTCTGTTTTAATGATATGAAACATTCTAAAAATGGGAAGGCCTGCGGTTGTGATAATATACCTTTGTAAATCTTGAAAAATGATTATTCAGTATCTTTTCTACACATTTTGCATAATATTTGTTTTTCAAAAGGAATTATTTCTTCTGAATGAAGTAAGATAATAATAATTCATATTCTTAAAATAGAGCAATGTTTTGAGTAAAGGTATTCGTGCACGATTATATGTTACAGGTCCGTCTCTTTACAAGAAAAGCATTGATGCAAAGCATCAAAGGGCGTCCAAGCAAGAAATGCAGCAAGTGAAGATGAACTAGTAGACATCTTATGACCAGATATTCTCATATATACTTTTCAATGGTTAATTGGTTTTAACTAGAATTGTATATCGGACGCCAATAATTCAGCCTCATAATCTAGCTGTTAGAACAAATACTGGTAGCTTAACAGATGAATGGTTTGAGGTAAATTGTGGGCCCCGACATGGCTGCTCCTTGTCACCTTTACTATTTAATATGTTTATAAATATTGTCGAACAGATTAAAAATGTTGATGAAGATATTTATTAAGATGATTATATTTGCATGTTACTATAAGATGATATTGTACTCATTACTTAGACTGAAAGTGATCTTCATCTTATATATACGTAATGTGTTTGGAAGTAGATGCACATTTAATGTTATGTGAGTCTGTTCCCTTATTATAGTGAGTTGAAAGATATTGTCCTACTCTATTCAATTTATTAACCCCCACATTTTTTCTGGAACATCTGTAAATTTAGCTAAATTGTGACTGGCTATTTTGTAATCTGTATGATGTCATTACACGTCGATACAATCCTTAAAATATGTAAACATGTCTAAATTAAGTTACAAATTTCCATTGTCATCATTATAAAAGGTGTATGTTGCGTACTGGAGCTCACCTGAGCGTACATAGGTGTTGTTTACCTGTTATTACGCTTAACCAACCCTAAATAGGTGATATACTGTTGATGATATTATGGTGATATACTGTTGATGATATTATGGTGAGTTTATTAGTTATTATTCAGTTTAAGCGCTTGAGTTTAAACTCTTTATTTTTACACTATACGTCACAGTATTTTTGCAATGACCTGTATATTTGGCTCCTCCTCCTAACAAGTCATTCAATCTAGTTCGCGCATGCTTAGTAGACTGGGTATATAAACCGAGCACGCTTCTGCAAATTCCTTTTCGATCCAGTCTCCGAGCTCCAGAAGCTGCCGTGAACTAACACGGAAAAATATTGGAAAAAAAAAATTATGTAGCGGTTCTGAACAAACATGGCAAAAAGACTTCATTTTGTGTTTTTTAAAGTAGCCGAAGGTAGAGTTGCTTTTCTTATTATCTTTAGGCCCTAATATTGTGTTAAATTTATCTAACAAACCAATTTTTCAAATTTTATTACGACCACGAGATTCAGACAATCTAGATCTATTACCGATACTGTAGGCTTAAGGGCAGAGAAAGGTCCGAGAAAAAGTGATACTAATAAAGACATTGTTGATACTATTTTGCAATACTGCAGTAGGTTTATTTAGCCTAATAAAAACAAAAATCATTTGATCACGTCATCACTAGACTTTATGACGTAACAAATACATTGTGACTAGTGGAGTATACAGTGTAATAAATGCCCTGACGGTACCGGGGTATGTTATTGTGTTAATGTTTATAAAGTATTGATAAAAAACTTTATCTACCCATAAATTATGTTGAATGATTGTCCAGGTAGATCTATCCTTTAATATATTAAACTTTTCACGTAGGGATGCTTCATAATGGTTAGTAATGTCATTCGTAGACATTATAAGTCGTGATAACGTAATACGTTAACCTTGTATTTGTTGTTTAATTCTGATTTTATTCTACTTTCTTTTACAAATTGCTGGGGCCATGCCAAACGACAACCTAACCTGTCACAAGTTTCTGGCTGTCAATGTTTCTTTGAAGAGACTGGTCAACATTATGTTCTAGACAATGGCACCAGAACAGAACACAGAAGTCGGTAGAACCAGCAGAAGTTGTGATGCCTAAATCAAGCTAATTGTTGATACAGATTAACCGATTGACAGGTGACGTCACTGTTTTTAAATACAAATTATAGTTAAAATTTAATCTATGCTGTTTGTGACAAAAATGACATTATCAATTAAATACACATATATTCCTTATTACAGAAGGGTTCTTCTAAAATGCAGAATATTAACAAAATGTCGGTATTTAACATAAAATATTCTTAAAAGCAACTGTCACAACTGTAAGAAAATGTTTTAAACTTGGGCAGATACCTTGGAGTGATGGAATTTTTGTAATTTTGCACATTAGTAATTATCTATTACTGTATCAAATAATACGATAATTCAAAAAAAAAAAAAAAAAAAAATATTTCCAGTACTGTCATGTCAAAAATCTCTTCAGTCGAGGACTTTTAAGTTATAAGACATCAAGGACCTTTAATTCATAAAATGACAATAATAATAAAATATTTGGGGGAGACAGGAAAAAGAAAAGTCAATTAATGATTTAAAATGGACATGTGACTATTGATACACTTACATCTAGTCATCACAATATTATTCTTTAACTTTTTGAACATTTCCCCTGTCTTCCAGAGATGTAAAATTATGTCTATATTACAATACATTCGAGTTAACATGAACTAGATCTACGCTCTTGGTTTTGCTCTTAAATATAGTTTAAATCTAGGGAATATGCCTATTTGGAAATTAAATCTGCATTCATCCTTTGCAGGAACATTAATTGTAAATAAACATTTGCCATTTTAAAGGGTCGGGTTGCACAATTTTCATTTTCAAAGTCAAGCAATAATTTCTAAAATTTTATAGATATCGTTCAAATCGCAGTAGTTTAAACCTATGACTTTCTGTCATTAGGTTAGGATTTTGCTTTTCTTACATTATAACATGTGACGTTTAGTTAAGTATTTACATATTAAGTGACTGAAATCGACGCTGAAAACTAAGCCATCCGAATTCCTCCTCATTTCTTGAGAAATGTTCTTTTAAGAATTCGCACCAAGTGGAATTGTTGCATGTATACATCTGTTAGGAAACGATGTGAAAAATAAAAATAATATATAATTAATACTGCTGAGAAATATGAAATTGTCAAATAGACAAAATATATGAATCCACGAAGAATAAATGAACGTGTGATGAAATTTGCTTTCATCTCATATTGATTATCTTAGAAATAAACACTAAAAAAAAAAAAAAAAAAAAAAAAAAAAATAAATAAAAAAAAAAATAAATAAATAAATAAATATATGCTCAATACAGAATACTATTGCTGATTAAATGACACGTTTTCAATGGTCAAGGTTATTCCGGGAATAGCCATTATGGCTATTCCCGGATTAACCACAACAGGCATCTAGGCTTCCCTCCAATACCATTAAAGATCCTGTTTCATATTTTTTTCATGGTTTTATTTCATAAATATGATGCTCAAATTAAGATCTGTCAATATTGTAAGTTCCAATAAGTATCATTTATAACGATATTACCTAATTTAACATTTCATGTAAATAAAGGGAGGTAATTAGAAATGTATTTCCTATAATAAAGTAAAATTTTTCAATAAGAAATTAATGCATATAATTTATTGATTAATTATAATATGCACAAATGTTTGCAGTACACATTTTACATATTCTTCGATGTTTGAAAATTGTTTTATTTGCATAATTATATAGTATATATAATACATATATAAATTTTTGCAAGTGTGGTAGACACTCAGTAACAATATCAATTATAAAACATACAGGATCTTTAAGCATTTCTTCAGATATTCAACCGGAAGTAGAAAGATTAGTTAATTATCAATTAGTTCGTCACCCTCCGGGCTACAGAAAATCTGGAATTGAGTGATATGTTTATTTTCGGTTCTGTTTTAATATAGCCACCCTCAGTCTTACATAAACTGATATAAATGGCATACCTGCTTTTGCAACAATACGCACGTCACTAACGTTGTTGCATTTGCCTCAATTACCTAATGTAAACTATAAAGCCTTGTTTATAATACAAAGCAATTCATTGTGTGACAGTAGCATATCAAGGTTGAAGAATACTAATTTGGACTAGAAATTAAACGTAAACTTACTTAGAAAATCTAAAAAATTACTAAAGAAATATTTATTCCTTCAGTTTGAAGAAATTCTCTACTTTTTCGTCACGTGTTACTGACAATATCCAAATTTCCATCTTGAAACAACTTACTAAAAAGTACATGTTTGACTATAATGATATATTTATTAATTAACTATAGGCAAAAATGTCCGTTTTTTAACCGCACACAAATGATCTACATTCTAGAGTGTATTGGTACGTTTAATAGCATCGCTTAAACGACAAAAATAGAAAAGGAAACGTATTGATGATATACAATTGTATCTTTAATAGATATCCCAATACAAATGATAAAGCTTCAATGGCTGTACTTTCATGCCATTTAATTTAAAACAGCATGCCTCTAGATTCATGCAAATTTTCATGAAAATTAAAAAAAAAAAAAATCATGTTGGATACAGCACTTACAACCTATGTAATTCAGCAAAATAAAAGAAGTCAAAATATGCAAAATAACCCTCATTGCGTTAGTAACGCAGTAGAAATATGGTGGAAAATACTGCAAAACATATTGCATATTATAAAGATATTACTTCAGTTTTGAATCTTTTATTGTTCTTATAAATCAAGTACTTTTCTTTTGTTTGATTTTCTTGAAATATTTTGATTTCATCTGGGGGAGTGCAGCTTTAATGTAAATTGCATTAAATTTATAAGCATATGTTTTTAATAACATTAAACCCAACTCATTCAGAATGTATCCAGTTGTACATGTAGTTAAGTAAAAGGTAGATAACCGTCAAATATTCGTTCAACTCGTATGATTCTTGTACAGTATATGTTTATAGTAGTATTTTAAGTGAACGTGATAACAGGGTGTTTCTAACAAAGGAAGACACTGCTTTCAAAGTTATAAAGAGAAACAAAAGGTTCTGCCAATTGCCCGTAATGATATATTGGGCCGGCAGTCCGCCTTTGGGTTTAAATTTGCAGTGTCTATAATAAATATAATTATGGGTGCAGTTTACCCACATTTAAATGTATTTGTGATACCGTCGACGGATTACAATGCAATAATTTAACTTAATAATTAACATATCACCCTGGAAAAAGAAAGAAAAAACAAAAATCATAATGGGTGCAGTTTACCCAGATATATTTTATAATGGGTGCAGTTTACCCAGATATATTTCTATCAGATTATCATATTGAACATGGGTGCAGTTTACCCAGATATATTTTTATTATGGGTGTAGTTTACCCAGATATATTTCTATTATCACATGGGTGCAGTTTACCCAGATATATTTCTATCAGATTGAACATGGGTGCAGTTTACCCAGATCTATTTTTATTATGGGTGTAGTTTACCCAGATTTTATTTCTATTATCATATGGGTGCAGTTTACCCAGACATATTTCTATCAGATTGAACATGGGTGCAGTTTACCAAGACTTATTGCACTTTTGGGTGCAGTTTACCCAGATATATTTTTATTATGGGTGCAGTTTACCCAGTTATATTTCCTAATTTTGAACATATATGGGTGCAAATTACACAAGGATATTCATGGAATTTTGAACATTTATAGCTGCATTTTCCCAAATACAATAATGTAATTTTGTACATTTATTGGTGAATTTTGGCCAAGTATTGGTACATTTTTTCATTGCAGATAATTCACGTAAAAATTGCCAATTAAAAATAATATGTTATAAAATTGTATCGTTGTGAAGAACAAATTCGTTATAACAATAAAAATAGGTTTTCCGGTGACCCAATTCCTTGCATGGTTGGTTGGCTCATCTCTAGTAAAGACACTTTTCATTAGTTTTTCGTTTTGTGTGGCATGTGCTCTTGTATGTGAAGTGTTTGTGTGACATGTGCATTTCATTTCATAGAGCCTACAATTTAGTATCTTCTTATTTAAATCTACCTGCATGAACATTACGGTGTGATTCAAATGGGTTCTTCTTCGTCAGCGACTGCTGATGAAGAAGAAACTTTCTTTTAAGCCTAGAAAAATACAAATTTTCCTATGGTTGTGCAACATCTTTCCAAGCACTTAATTAATTCAGTCTCAGATTTGTTTGCGACATTCTTATAGATATATGGCTGTTCTTTTTGGTGGAGCGTATCTATAGTGACATACAAAATAGTACAAACTTTATTAGAAATAGGGATTGTTGATAAGTCTTAAAACCCGTGATCTTTTTGAGTAGATGGTGCCATTAACTCCTGTCTGGTCACAAATACTACGTTAATTAATTAAATTTCGTTCGTGGTGTATGCTTAAACACACCAGTATCTGCAATTAAATCGTCATGACTGAGTCATTTATATTTTGGTTTATGTTAGCCCGCTGTTGGCGGAAGGCTCTCTCAATTCTTCGAGACCCTTTTGGCGAAAATCTAACATAAAAATTACAGGTTTTTGCAATCGATGACGAAGCAAAACCTATTTTATAATATTCTATTTTATATAAAGGTTCAAACTCTATTAAATTTATGTTACTTAATGACCAGTCATGACGGAAATTTTATGCCAACCATAAATAAAATAAGTTAAACATATATGTTGCATTTATTATCATTTGTTCCTTTAAAGTGACTATGTTGGAAAAATAATATTCAGTTTAAGCGCTTGAGTTTAAACTCTTTATTTTTACACTATACGTCACAGTATTTTTGCAATGACCTGTATATTTGGCTCCTCCTCCTAACAAGTCATTCAATCTAGTTCGCGCATGCTTAGTAGACTGGGTATATAAACCGAGCACGCTTCTGCAAATTCCTTTTCGATCCAGTCTCCGAGCTCCAGAAGCTGCCGTGAACTAACACGGAAAAATACCCACCCGCCCTTCCCATTTGCTTTGCTGTTGTCTCTTTTTTCTGTTTTCAGGTAATTATGACCGCCGCGATACTTAGCCCTTCTTCGTCATGGCTGGAATTATCATTTCAACAGTCAATATTTGTTTTGCGACATCCGGAAATTTACCAACGTCGACTGCCAGACCCCTATCATTTGAATCCGACGTCGGTTCAAAATTTACATTTAACTGGCCTGTACATAACCATAAACATTTCGAACACCTGTGGGATGCAACTGACTTTCGGATATTTGTAGAATAGTCATTAGATAACCTGTAACCGATGTCGGTACAAAACAAAACACTGTTAATTAACTTAACCCATGTGTAAATAAAACACATATTGTCTTTAAAAAAAAATATTGATATAATGGTTATTATCATATCATTACATTGTTATACATGGTTTCAAGCAAGTTTACTTACATTATATATCACACTACTATTTATTTAAAATTATAATTTTTCTTATAAAGAACGTTTCTCTTTATCGAGCTGTATGTATTTTGTATTTTATATGTTTACTGGCATATCTGAGCAGGTCTGTTGTTCTATATTCCGAGGAATAGTCTGTGGAGTTTTCCTCCGTGCATGCCAACGGATGCTACGGTTCCTCTTAAAAAAGGGGTTTTACGTAGGCGGCCAGTATTCCTAAGACGAATATACGATCAAACCTGTTGAGTAATTGTTCTGGTTTGGAATGTCCTAGACATTCTATGGCAGTTTTGATCGTGATATGCTTGATAAATGTATTTATATATACAAATGGCTGTATCAGTCTTTTCAAAATTTAACTAAATTTTATTGATAATATTTATAAAACATATTTTATAAGCTTCGGATATCAAGTATTTATCATATCTGGCATTGTCAGCACATTGTCTCTTTTTCGAAACATAATTTTAATTGATTATATCTGAATAAACATACTAAGCTACCGAAGCATATATAAGCAATATATAAAATGTCACTTCCGACTGTTAGGATATGAGTATTAGTCATATAATATTATAATTGATATACATGTAATTGTTAATATTATTCTATAACAGATTGTCTGGAATATTTAATGCTCTTATTCAGCCGTCGATATGGCGAAAATCTAACATAAAATTACAGGTTTTTGCAATCGATGACGAAGCAAAACCTATTTTATAATATTCTATTTTATATAAAGGTTCAAACTCTATTAAATTTATGTTACTTAATGACCAGTCATGACGGAAATTTTATGCCAACCATAAATAAAATAAGTTAAACATATATGTTGCATTTATTATCATTTGTTCCTTTAAAGTGACTATGTTGGAAAAATAAATGAAATACATTTATTACAGATGTTTATAATGATTACAAACATGAGTGTTTGGTTTTGATTGTGACGAGTTCAATTACATATGTTTGCGGACTAAACAATTGTGCGTCATTATTTAACACTCAACAAGCTCATGTACTTTAATCCATTCAAGATAACGCTCGAAAAACGCTTCCTATATGGTGTCCTTTATCCGTGATATATGAAAAAAACATGCGGATGTTTTTTTTCTATGATTGCTAGTTTTTTAAAATTGACAATAAAGCAAAACTTTCAGCATAATTCGATCGTAATCCGGGAAATCTCTGCAGATCTTTTAATATAATTGTCCTGGAAAGAAAATCATTAGCTTTGTGAAATTCATTACTTGCAGCTTATCTAGTGTTCGGATTATTGTTTTAACAGATATATCACAAATTGCATTTAAATCTTTTTAGTCGTTGAATTCGAAAATTATTGTTTTTATAGCAGACATTATTCGGGAATGAATCAATCTTTGCATTGAAAAAGTAAACATTCATAGAAAATACAATAATATAAAATGCTTTTATATTTTTATTAATTCCATATAGGATTTAAGGGAAGTGGCACCACACTTAAACTATCTACTCGCCTTACTTTGCAGGTCTTAAATGAAAATATCGGTAGTAGTCCCCTACTTAAGATTGCTGTAAAAAGTGTATGTTTTCCATTCATTTGACTAAACTATTTTTATATAAAGTATAATTTCATTCTTTTCGGTAGACGGTGAATTATATTTGATTATGTCAAAGTGAAATTATAAAATTTAAATTTCACAGTAGCCTTACTACACTTGAATGCGGATGAAAAGAATGTATTAGTAAGTGGAAATACACTCTGTCGTGAGTTGAATGCGCTTGATTATGAGAAGAACATTTGCACATATCATTTTAAATATGTGACACAATTCTTGAAATTTTACAGAATTATTTTTCAACAAGTGCAAAGCGACGTCATGATTTACTACATATTACATATGGTTTTCACTCTGTGAAATATATTTCGATCTAACATGCAATACAAACACATATCCTCTATTTCTTTCAAATATTAAATTACATTATCAGTTCCATTCTAGTCTATGTTGAATATAGTGTTAGAACTATGCAGAACTTTTCTTGGTTCAATTTCCATTACATTTACATTTTGCTATTTGATGTTGGGGTTGGGTTTTATACATTTGTAAAAAAATTTTTTTAAATTTGAAATTAAAACCCAATACTTAAAAACTTCATCTTGTTTTTAACGAAAAATTTGAAAGGTGGCGGGATTTTTCCCCATTGTATTTTTTTGCTCCGGGGGGCGCCAAGAAAAACCCGGAAACCCCTTTCTTTTTTTCAAATTTTCGCCCCCAGAGAAAAAGGGAAATTCCCGACAAATGCCCAAATTTTGTGTACTTCCCCCTTTTCCCGGGGCGCCCGAGCAATGCCCAAAATTTCGAAAAAGGGGTTTCTTTTTTGACCGGGCGCCCCGCGGATTTGGAAAATACGACACCCCCCAAATTAAAACTGATAATAAAAAAGGAAAAGGGAATAGGGTCTTTTTAATATTTCGTTTGGGGATGAAATAAATATTCAGAAAAATGGGCGTTTTTTGGTCTTTTTGAAAATAAAGATGAAGTTAACAATATAATCAGCATTAATTCTTGCTTGCTAACACGCGAAGTGATGTTTTATCAAATATGGTTTTAATTTGTAGGATATACAGCTGATAAAAAGTCTAGATATTTTCTTCCCACAAGTTATCTGTAATAATAAACAGGTCATTTTAGTGTTATCTATGATGGAGCTTTGTAAAGAAAAATATATTTCTTACCGTCAAGAATATTTTTGTGACATGAATCGACATTTTCCTTTATGTTTTATGACGTGACAAATAATTATCCTAGGTTTTGTGACGTAAACAATTACTTTCATATCTGGTGGTATGTTAATGTCATGACGTATTTTATTTTGTTCTTAACATTTTGTGTCAGCAAATTACAGCTTCTGAATTGTAAAATGAAACCGTCCTTTGGACAATGTAGAATCCAATAAATCTATCCTATATTGGATATGAATTTGTGTGACATTTTCTTGATTATTAAAAAGCTCATTATGTCCATGAAATTATTTGATTTTATTTCTCAGTAGCTTTTTTTCTTGAGCTTTTATAGTCATTTTTTCTACTGTTGTTTTTTGGTAAATAATACAGTTAGTATTTTTATTTTATACACATGTCATTCTGAAAGTCATATCAATTCCAGTGCCTTCAGCGCTTTGTTCGCATATTTTTTTTTATCAAATACGATATACGAAATATGATGAATATATTTTATCAAAATAGTATGTAAAACGAAACTACATGATGTCCCTTTATGAAATAAACGTTTATATACACACCGTGAGTATACATTGATTGATTACGACTTTGCACAATATTTAATAAAACGGATAAAACCTATATTGTAATTGGGAGCGAAGCTTACATGTACATAAATATACATATGATCTTGTTAAACATCTCTGATTATATGCTAGTCTTTTCATTTTCTCACTAATCTACCAAAATCTACCCAACAAGTTAGTTTGCTATTTTATGAAGTTTGTTCGTTGACGTACATTCCTCCGCAACAAATTACCAGTTTAAAACAGTAAAATGACATCCGCTGCTTTAATCAGGCGTTTTTCCTCCAGCAGACGACATGTAAGATTCTTATCATTAAACATGTGATCTGTACACGCAAGAACATAAACAATTTGTTAAAACTAATGAAGCTGTGAAAGATATCATTAATACTGGATTGTATACACGCAAATGAATGCATTTTACAAAAAGGTTTCGATGCCATGATATTTCTGAAAGTTCCATCTATCATCAGTTATCTCCGGAGATGTTTTAATTTGTTTATTTTTCTTGACAAGGCTTTCATAAAGAAAAGAAGCGAATTTTCTATTTGAATGACCCTGCATGAATGAATACGGGACACTGACACTGACTAGAAAGTATTTAAAAGTTCTTTTCTGAGGAGGAAATAAATTTGATTGTAAATACTTTATCCATCAGTTTATCTAGATTTCGCCTTGTTATTCTACTAGTGATAATTAAAGACGACAAAATGTCAGTGATTGTGATAAAAATTGGCCCCCTAAAGACTAATGACACCTGCGTTGTCAAACAACGATCTACTGCAGATATAGACAAAAATTATAGGAAAAAATTACCCCTGAGCCACATTTGTACATTAAATATGAAGATACATGTTACACCGTGTATATAAAGTAATGCGGGAATGTGAAAATAACGCACGATTTGTGCTAAATGTAACACCGAATCTGTGCAAGCTATGGCACGTGTAACATGCAAAGTAAACGGGCTTAAATATATTTTAGAGTATATCAAAATTAAGGAAATGAATAAGCACATGCAGGTGCTATGACATTATACTTTAAAATCAGCATTAAAAACAGGGGTCAAGGGAATTTGTTTAAGATTTTAAAATCATGGCGACCTTTTGTGTTTTGTCGGTTATAAAAACAAACGTGCTTATTTTACATTCCCCCCGTTATTGGGTCGGTAATGTATTGTATTTATTTCGCTTATTGAAACAAAAGACTTTAAAGAATTTAACTTAAAATTAAGTGTATAGGATCAGAAACTTTAATTTAAACTTCGGGTTAAAAAAATCAATATGACAAACGATAATCTATTTTATTTAATATTAAAAAATTCCTATCTTGGGTCAGCTAAAAACTTATTACATTATTACATTTCGTTTCTTTAAAATCAGTTAAAAGAAGCAAAAAATTTCTACTGATTTTTATCATACACATGTTTGAAGAAAAACTAAGGGTTTATGTTTCTGATAATTACAATATTGTCAATACATGCAAGAAATACATAAAACATGTGTGTTTGTCTAATTTTGCAATCAGTCTTAAGAATGGCTTGTTTACACGCAAAATGAATTCATTAATTAAACATGTTTTAACTATTATCATCCAAAGAATGACAACATAGTTTCCGTTGTTTGATTAATCTTTTATATTAGACACATTTTCTGAGCTTTATTAGAGAGGTAAGAATTGAACAGGGGTCTACTATTTGTCACCGTTAATAGTTGAGCCCAAAAATTTCTTCTTTTTTGGCATATAACTGGTTCAGAATGAATGATATTTTTTGTTATCATACTTTCTAAATACATGCAATACCCAAATATCGTGGTCGTTACAGACCATTCAAAGACAACAACATATTTCACAAAACTTTAATAAAGTTTAGGTGGCCGGAACACAACGATTTTAAGAGACAGAATCCCTAGTCAGGAACCTTATATCCTACACTTTTCATAAAAAAAAGATACATTGTAAAAAAAAATATCATCAACAACAAGAGCTGTCGGTAGGACAGCAACGCTCGACTATTCTAAGTGCTTGATAGTAAAAAAGCCTTGATAATGTAAAATTTTCTGAGTTAATAACAAAAGAACAATTTTTTCTTTATATCCATGTTACAGTTATAGGCCTTGGAGAGAGTCTCAAAGAAGACTATAAAATTTCAACTTGTTTCAATAATGAATATGAAAATATCTGAGGTGGTATGCAAACCTAAATGTAAGGGGCATGATTCTGTCAAAATGCTTGATACAGTTACCTCCTCCTGTCTACAGGTTGGGGTTGTAATGGTGAACAAGTGTGCAATGTTTCAAAGCCATATGCCAATGGACTTCGAAAATATTTGAGGTATTTCAAAACTTTAACGTAAATTCTAAGTCGAAAAGGGGCATAATTCTGTCAAAATGCTTGATAAAGTTACCTTCTCCTGTCTTAAGGTTTGGGTCATGATGGTGAACAAGTTTGCAAAGTTTCAAAAGCCATATGTCAATGGACTTTGAAAAATATTTTGAGGTATTACAAAAACTTTAACATAAGTGGTTACGCCGACGCCGACACCCGACGCGACGCTCGGGGTGACTACAATAGCTCTACTTATTCATATCGAATAGTCGAGGTAAAAAAGAAACAAGTGCCGGACGTGTTACGAATATAAAAATTTTAAACTTCACATAAAATGTAGTCAATATTTAAATTAAATGTAAATTTACATCAATTAGATTACTAGCAAGCAAGCTAGAAATTATATATTGGTTGAACAGTTATACACAAACCTATCGAGACAAATTTAATTAAACTGTAGAGGGCAAACCCCGTAAAATATTTAAATCCATTAAATTTATCTCATGGGGATTTTTCTTGTGCCGGAAAAATATTTCCATTTTAAATCATTAAATTTTCACTAAATGGTAGAAAGCACTTTTAAAAACGATACTATATATTATACAACATGTAATATGGATTTTAAAGATCGTTCAATATTACTTGAAGATGCTTCAATTTGTATGATAATTTGAAATTGCTGGTGAAATTTATGATAGTCATTTTTTGTTTTTGATTTTAAGAACTGGAAAGTTAAAATTTCAAAAACGATAAATATCCACGAAACTGGTGTTTGTCTCTGATCGGAATTCTTGGTCAAAGTTTCAACACGAGTATTTTACATAGATTTTCTAATTTCACAGTCAAAAGGTCTGCAGAAATTTATGCTGCGAAAGATCTGTCGGCCGTCTGTATCGTAATAACTCTGTTTCATTGGAGTGTGGAATGAGGGATACCATCTGATAACCCGGTAAACAAACACGTCTAAAAGTGATGAGGTCAATGTAGCGTTTGATAAAGTTGATTCAAAGAGTATTTCATTAAGGTTAACAAGAAAAAAGTGATATACCTGTAGATATTGCATATGCAGACATTTGTCATAATATTAGGCAAGAAATGTATAATAAAATTCCATTTAGGTCTATAAATGATGATGTCTAATCGTTGAATATATAATAAAGAAGAGGAAAGTAGGGGATACTTTATGGAATAATATATTTCCCTTTGGGAATATCGTCTGTGAATCAAAAACGCAACTTGCTATAATATGACACTGAAAAATCAGTAACCTAATTAAGGCTCGGTTTATTTCTACGAGATAGAATTTGATAAAGCTGTGCAGCAAAGCAAGCGTCAATCCTGGGTAAATTTTACAAAATGATGTGTTATCAGATTGTAAAAAAATAATCAGACGGAATTATTGAAACCATTGGTAAGGTAGGGGTTTCACAGTCAACCTGTGTAAGCACATGCCTATATAAAATAATTACCAAAAACCTCGGTGTATCAAATAATCCTTATATTGTTTTAGATAAATGAAAGAAAAACTCTGTTAGACCTAGTTATGTCAGTTTAACAAACAACAGAAATGACAATATATAATATTCATTTGAACTGTATTACTGAGGGTTTAAACAACAACATAATATTCTGTTTTAATAATATGAAACATGCTAAAAATGGGAAAACCTGTGGTTGTGATTATATACCTTTGTAAATCTTGAAAAATGATTATTCAGTACCTTTTCTAGTTCTGGCTTCCAAAACTTTATAAGCCGCTTTTTAACATTTTTGTTTTTCATCTGATGCGGAATTAAAGTTTTTGGATTAGAACCCGTTAAAAGAAACCTAAACCAGAATAACATTAAGTTGGGATTTTATTCTTGTTTTTTCACTTGCAAATACACTTGACCCAATCAATTCTTGTGCATTTTTAACGATAAAACCAATCATTTTAATATCATTCTATACCAATTAAAGTATCAAAATATATAATAACCGTCATTAAAATTTGCCTATTTAACTGTAAAATATCAATTTACGCCGACTACAGATGGCCATGACATTCAGGTGCACGCGAGATCTCGTATGACGTCATTCGCCAGGAACAGAATTTGAATAGAGTCGTGTACTATATTTTAGAACATTTTGTTGACAATGATTTCGATACTTTTATTCAAGATAATGTTTTATTTTTTTCATTATTTTTTTAGTACTTAAATACGATTGTATTGAATATAAAAGTCAGTAAATCACCTTTTTCAATATCTTTAAAAAAGTGCTTTATAAAAATATTGGAGGCACATGGGTTCGTAAAGGTCAATCTCGTAATCACGTGATCAAACATTTTGGCAATATGGCGGCCAAGTGCCGAAAATTTTACCTGTCGGAAACTATTAGGTAGTTAATGTTCGTAATAAGATTTTTATTTGTCCATCCTCGGCTTATCAACAGATTATATATAGTTTTATCAAGGTATGCTTCACTTTACTTCATGGCATGTTCGATGAATAAATACGAGCGTGTCAGATTCCTGGCACGATTATTGATGGACTTTCCCTATGGGGTTATCTTCAGCGTTCACGTCATGTCATAGTATATAAACGGGTACGCTGAAGACCTTAAGCTATACCTTTTCTACACATTTTGTATAATATTTGTTTTTCAAAAGGAATTATTTCTTCTGAATGAAGTAAGAAAATAATAATTCATATTCTTAAATCCTAGAAAGCCACTATCGTATAGGTTGATTGCCATTGTCTTGAACCATGTATAAGGTATATCGTACTACGATCTTTGAATTGCCATCCGAATCTAACAATTTTTCCCCCCTTTTTTTTGAAATTTGAAAAAATTTTTTTAAAGGAAAAGGTGGGAAACCATCGATCATTTTTCATTTTTTAACCCAATAATGAAAGGAAACCCCCAGAGAAACTAGAAAAAAAACCAAAGGGTTACCCAACTTTCCCCGGCGTAAAGTTTTTCTTTAAGTCATATATGACTTTTTTTGATAGTAAAGGATTTCAGGCACGTTTAAAATTTAAGTTACGGGGTCGGGTACTGAAATTTTTCTTCTCATAATCAAAGCTTTAGAAAAAAATACCCGTAGCCTATTAACGATGAATTTTTGGGGAAAACCCTTTTGGCGCGACGGGGCTGCCCCTTACCCCCTTTGCTTTTTTAATATTTTTATAAATTTTTGGGTCGAAAAAATTTAAAAAATTTTGGGTTTAAAGAAAATTTAATTAGATGTTTAAAATTTGCATGTTACTATAAAAAAAAGGGTGATCGCCCATCTTTAACATTTAAATTTTTGGGAAAAGAAAATGCACATTTAATTTTATTAGTCTGTTCCCTTAAATTATAGAGGGTTGAAAAAAATTTGTCCTCTCTTTTAAATTTTTTAACCCCCAAAATTTTTTCGGGGAACATCTGAAAAATTTAAAGCTAAAAAAATTTTTGTGCTGGAATTTTTTAATCTGGGGGGTTCCCGGGATCAACCAAAAATATGAAAAAATGTCAAAATTTTAAATTAAAAATTTTACCCCCAAAGAGCGTACATGGGTTTGTTGTTTACCTTTACTTTTAAACCCAAAAACCCCAAAATAGGTGAATACTGTTGATGATATTAGGGTGATTTTTTAGTTAATGAAAAAATTTTTTTAAAGAGGGTTTATAAATTACAAATAAAAGTGTTTGGTTTAAATGTGACAAATTAAATTTAACATGTTTGCAAAATTGTGCGTCTTTAAATTTAAACCAAAAATCTAAATAACATTTAATCCATTCAAGATAACGCTCGAAAAACGCTATTTCCCTCGCATCGGGGGAAGGGTTCTACTTCCCACGTTTTGAAGAAAACGTGAGGGGTTTTCATTGACCTGCGAAGGAGGCGAAAGAAAAAACGTTTCTTTAAGGGTTTGCCTATACCTTTGAATATAAAAAACTATGCGGAGGTTTTTTTTTCTAGGGATTGTTTATTTTTTAAAAGGGTTGAAAATAAAACCCAAAACCCCTTAGCAAAAATTCAAACCAAAACCGGGAAATTTTCTCCCAAAATTTTTCAAATAATTGCCCGGGAAAGAAAACCCAGGGTTTTTGTGAAATTCATTTTTTTGAACGTTACCCTAGTGTTGGGGGTTTTTATTTTTTTAAACGGGGAGATATTCACAAATTGCATTTGGATTTTTTTTAGTCGTTAAAATTCGAAAATTATGTTTTTTAAAAGCAGAAAAATTATTGGGGAATAAAATTCAATCTTTCAGGGAATAAGTAAAACATTCTTTAGAAAAAACAAAAATTTTACCATGGCTTTTATTTTTTCATTAATTCCATATAGGATTTTTAAGGGGAAGTGGCACCACACTTAAAACTATCTACTTGCCTTACTCTGCAGGTCTTAAATGAAAATATCGGCAGTAGTCCCATACTTAAGATTGCTGTAAAAAGTGTATGTTTTCCATTCATTTGACTAAACTCTTACTAGCTATTTTATATAAAGTATAAATTCATTGTTTTCGGTAGACGGTGAAATATATTTGATTATGTCAAAGTGAAATTATAAAATTTAAATTTCACAGTAGCCTGACTACACTTGAATGCGGATGAAAAAAATGTATAAATAAGTGGAAATACCATCAGAAATACACTCTGTCGTGAGTTGAATGCGCTTGATTATGGGAAGAACATTTGCACATATCATTTTAAATATGTGACACAATTCTTGAAATTTTACAGAATTATTTTTCAACAAGCGCAAAGCGGACGTTCCATGATTTACTACATATTACATATGGTTTTCACCCTTTGAGTGAAATATTTTCAGAATCTTAACATGCAATACAAAACAATATCTCTATTTTCCTTTCAAATATAAAAATTACATTACAGTTCCATTCTAGTCGCAATGTATGTTGAAATTAATATGTGATAAAGAAAGAAACTATGACTGAACCCTTTTCTTGGATTCTCATTTTCCGATTACACGAATTAACTTTTGCTTTTTGTATGATGAATCTGTAGTTTTGATACATTTGTAATAGAATTAATCTTTAGAATTTGTAAATTAAAACATTTCCCCCCGATACTTATAACATGTATATTCGGTTGAATTTCGATCAAATCAGTCTGATATGATGGTTGATTTCGGCATGTTCGTATCCTTTGCTCACGGGGCGCCGAAGAGAAACCCACGGCAAAGGGTGCTTTAATTTGTCGAACTTTCGCTTCTGCCAGACCGAAAACACGAAATTACGACAAAATGACCACTTTGTCGTACATCCGCTCTGCGGGGCGCCTGACGCAATGTCCAAAATTCGAAAAAATGGTCTCTTTGATTCCGTCTGGCGCCCATCGGAGTGAAAATATGACACCCACCATAAACTGATAATTACAGAAGAAAAAGAATCTGCCATTTAATATGTTCGTTTGCATGTATCATATTCATGTAACTAGCTTGTTTGTGTCATGTTGAAAAATAAAGATGAAGTTAACAATATAATCAGCATTAATTCTTGCTTGCTAACACGCAAAGTGATGTTTTTATCAAATATGGTTTTTAATTTGTAGGATATACAGCTGATAAAAGGTCCAGATATTTTCTTCCCACAAAGTTATCTGTAATAATAAACAGGTCATTTTAGTGTTATCTATGATGGAATTTTGTAAAGAAAAATAGATTTCTTATCGTCAAGAATATTTTTTTTGTGACGTGAATCGACATTTTCCTATAATTTTTATGTTTTATGACGTGACAAATTATTATCCTAGGTTTTGTGACGTGAACAATTACTTTCATATCTGGTGGGTACCAGATTTATCAATGTCATGACGTATTTTATTTTTTGTTCTTAACATTTTGTTTTCAGCAAATTACAGCTTCTGAATTGTAAAATGAAAACCGTCCTTTGGACACTGTAGAATCCAATAAATCTATCCTATATTTGGATATGGAATTGTGTGACATTGTGTCTCATTATGCCCAAGAAATTATTTGATTTTATTTCTCAGTAGCTTTTATTTTTCTTGAGATTTTATAGTCATTTTTTTCTCCTGTTGCTTTTTGGTAAATAATACATATAGTATTTTGTATTTTATAAATATGTCATTCTGAAAGTCATATCAATTCCAGTGCCTTCAGCGCTTTGTTCGCATATTTTTTTATGAAATACGATATAAGAAATATGATAAATATATGGAATCAAAAAAGTAAATGTTAAACGAAAGTACATGATGTCCCTTTATGAAATAAACGTTTATATACGCACAGTGAGTATACATTGATTGATTACGACTTTGCACAATATTTTTAACAAAACGGATAAAACCTATATTGTAATTGGAGCGAAGCATACATGTACATATATATATACATATGATCTTGTTAAACATCTGTCTTTTTCATTTTCTCACTAACTCTACCAAAAATCTACCCAACAAGTTAGTTTGCTATTTATGAAGTTTGTTCGTTGACGTACCCATTCCTCCGCAACAAATTACCAGTTTAAAACAGTAAAATGACATCCGCTGCTTTAATCAGGCGTTTTTCCTCCAGCAGACGACATGTAAGATTCTTATCATTAAAACATGTGATCTGTACACGCAAGAACATAAACAATTTGTTAAAAACTAATGAAGCTGTGAAAGATACATTATCATTAATACTGGATTGTATATACACGCAAATGAATGCATTTTTAAAAAGGATATTTCTGAAAGTTCAATCTATCATCAGTTATCTTCCGGAGAGTTTTTTTTTTTGTTTATTTTACTTGGACAAGGCTTTCATAAAGAAAAGCAAATTTTCTATTTGAAGGACCCTACATGAAGAATACGGGGCCACTGACACAGAAGGACAGTTTTTGAAGTGGACATGGAGGTATAAATAAAAAAAACTAGAAAGTATTTAAAAGTTCTTTTCAGAGGAGGAAATAAATTTGATTGTAAATACTTTACCCATCAGTTTATCTAGAATTTGTCTTATTATTCTACTAATGATAATAAAAGACGACAAAATGCCAGTGATTGTGATAAAAATTTGCCCCCTAATGACACATGACACCTGCGTTGTCAAACAACAATTTGCTACAGATAAAGACAAAAACTATAGGAAAAAATTACCCCTGAGCAACTTTTGTACATTAAATATGAAGATTTATGTAACACGCGTATATTAAGTAACGCGGTAATATGAAAATAACGCACGATTTAGGCAACAGTAAAGCCGAATTTGTACGAAACGTGAAATATGCAAAGTAAACGGGCCTTAATATTTTATAGTAAACCAAAAATTAAGAAATGAATAAGTGCATGTGGTAGCTATGGCATTATACTTTAATCAGCATTACAAATACACATTTTTTATGGAAAAACGGAAGGTATATGTCTGATAATTACAATATAGTCAATACATGCAAGAAATACATAAACATGTGTGTTTGTCTAATTTTGCAATCAGTCTTAAGAATGGCTTGTTTACACGCAAAAGGAATTCATTGATTAAACCTGTTTTAATTATTATCATCCAAAGAATGACAACATATTTTCCGTCGTTTGATTAATCTGTTATATTAGACACATATCTGAGGTTTATCAGAGAAGTAAGTATTGAACAGGGGTCTAGCTATAGCTATTATTTGCCAGCCAATCAGTTCATTCCCCACCTCCCACCCCCCATAACTGGTAAAAATGATGTTTTGTTATAATGCTTTTAAGATAATACGCCAAAATCCTGGTCCTTACATCATTCAAAAACAACAATATATTACACGAATATTTAAGTAAGGTGGACGGAACACATCGATTTTAAGAGATAGAATCACTAGTCAGAAAACTTATATCTACAAAGTCTTAATGAATTTTATAAAATATATAACAGAAAAAGGAAACATCAACTACAACAACAACAACAAATAAGAAATACAATAAAAAAAACGACACAAGTGCCGGAAGTGTTACGAATATAAGATTTCGAACTTCACATAAAATTCAGTCTATGTTTAAAAGAAATGTAAATTGACATCAATTAGATTATTAGCAAGCAAGCTAGAAATTATATATTGGTTGAACAGTAATTCACAAACCTATCGAGACAAATTTAATTAAACTGTAGAGGGCAAACCGTAAATATTTAAATTCATTATTTATGTCATGGGATTTTTCTGTGCCGGAAATAGTTCCATTTTAATCATTTCACTAAATGTAGAAAGCACTTTTAAGAAACCGACACTATGGATTAAGACCGTCAATATTATTAAAGATGCTTTGCTCAATTTGTATGATAATTGAATTGCTGGTGACATTTATGACAGTATTTTTATTGATGTTAAGAATGGAAAGTAAAATTTCAAACGATAACAATCCACAGACTGGTGTTCTGTAGTGGACTATTGTTGAGTTCAACACGAGTATTTTACATAGATTTTCTAATTTCACAGTCGATTTAAAGAGTATTCCATCAGTGTATTTCAAAGCTGGAACAGAGTTTACAAGAAATGAGAGATATATATGTAGAAATTGCAACTGCAGACGTTTGTCATAATATTAGGTAAGAAACGTATTATTAAATTCCATTTAAGTCTATTAATGTCAACAGTTGAATATATAATAGGAAGGGAGACTTTATGGAATAATATATTTCCCTTTGGAATATCATCTGAGAATCAAAACGCAACTTGCTACAATATGACATTAAAAATCAGTACTTAATTAAGGCTCTGTTTATTTCAACGGGAAATAATTTTGATAAAGCCACGCAGCAAAGCAAGCATCAATACTGGATAAATTTATGAAATGATGTGTCATCAGATTGTAAAAAAAATAATCAGATGGAAATCACAAAAACATAAGCAAGGTAGGGGTTTCACAGCCAAGGTGTAAGCACATGCCTATGTAAATAATTACTAAACATGGTGTATCAAATGGTGTTAATATCGTTTTAGATAAATGTATGAAAAACTCTAGCAGGCCTAGTTATATCAAATTAATAAACAACAGAAGTAACAATATTCATTTGAACTGTAATACTGAGGTTTTAAACAACAACACACTTTTCTGTTTTAGAAGTGTATAATGCTATGAAACATGCTAAAAATCGGAAAGCATGGGGTTGTGATAATATACATGTACCTCTGTAAATCTTGAAAAATAATTTTCAGTATCTTTTCCTCTCATTTTGTATAACATTTATTGTTTTAAGGAATTATTTCTTCTGAATGAAGTAAGATGATAATTCCTATTTTAAAATCAAGCACGCCTGATCCTAGAGATCCACTAGGGGAATTGTCATTGTCTTGCACCATATATAAAATAATATCGTACAATTTTTCAATTGGCGGAATCTAACAATATTCTCTGTGACCAGCAAAATAATATGTGGAAAGGTCGCTGTACCATTGATCATGTGTCATCTTCAACTACTAATAAAGAAACTAGAGAACTAGAAAGAAACAAAAGCTACCAACTTTTGCTGCTGGTAGGGTATATGACTTCACTGATAGAGATATGTTCTAAGTAAACATATTCATGCATGATAATATGTCACATGCCATGCAGTTACTGTATAATTCTGTCTCGTCATATGTAAGAATAAATACTGGTAGCTTAACACCTGAATGGTTTGACATAAACATTGGGCTGCGACATGGCTGCTTCTTATCACCTTTACTGTTTAATATGTTTATAAATGTGTTCAAACAAATTAAAACTGTTGATAAAGGTATTGATTAAAAGGATTATAAAATGTACATGCTACTATCAGAAGATGATACTGTACTAACAAATAAGAATTAAAGTGATCTTCATCTGATACTTATATAGTATGTTTTATAATGGTGTACAGTGAATGCTATGTTAGTTGACCATGAAAATAGCAACAATATTCACTCCAGGTCACAATCAGTAAGTAGATTTTTATTTTTATTTTTCATGTTTTGACATTTCAATAGATAAAATATCATATCCACTTTTTTCATTCAATATACTTCATCGATAAAATAATTTAAGCATATTGTATATCATATGTATAAGAAATAAACATGCTGAATAAAAATATACGTTGACGCTGAATAAACTCTTGTGTAGAAATTGTTGCTCAAGGAATAATTATCACCGAGTACTAAGATCGTTCATGTTGTGTAGATGCCAATAGATCCTTTGACTATAGCTATAAGACATTAACTCGTAATTACAAGCTAACAAGGAGTAATTACTTCGTCTTGGTTTTAGTTTTGTAATTTCGCCATGACTGCAAACAAAAGGGACACGAACGTGAACATGCACTAAAGACTGCATTATATATAACGAATACACCAAGTTATACCCCACGCAATGACTTTGACTTTTAACTGAGGGACATGGATTTAGCACACAATACATCGTCTTCTTGTGTAAAGTTTGTTAGTAGATAATGTAATTCCTTTCATTTTTTGCTTGTTAAGCATCTGATGGTGAAAATAAGGAAGCAAAGTATTCATCTGAAGGATAAAAAATAGGGGGAAAGTAAGTAATTTTTGACCAAAAAAAATAATTTGACACGATTAAGTACATATCTGTTAATAGGTAAACGAACCTTCCTGTGAGAAAATTGATGAATAATATTGAAAGATGAAAAATGGAACATCTATAAAAATCACCATAAACAATTGCAACACATTTCAAATTGGCAATTAATTGGGCCTAGTGGTTTTATTGCAATTTAGTTTATCACAAAATGAAACACTGCCATTATAAAGCATATTGTTTTAGTTTTTAAAAACACATTTTCATCAGTTAAGCTGCCCGGGCAAATGTACAGAACTTCAAGATGGCGCCAATATGGTCGCCAAAAATTTAAAAAATACCACACCATTTTTATTTCTTGATTTTTTTACTCTAAAAGTGTGTACAATATAGTTTTAATTGCACAATATCAGATGAAATATGGCTTGTTTATAAATCGATCAAGAAAATTGACCATTATATGGCAACCTTTAAAATTATCACAATCAATTTACCAAAAAAAGTGGTGAAAACATATTTTGACAATTTGATGATTTTCCTTTTTCCGTATTAACATAATATAAATAAAAATGCCTTTTGATTATATGTACTTTGTCAGGTTATCATAGCTGGACAAGTTAAGCATAAAAATACATTCGTCTGACAGGTACACATACAAGTATTTTTCCCCAGTGCTCGTCGTTGTAGAGAATGTCTTAAAACTCGCACGCCTCCATTCTTTTTAAATATCGTACATTTTAAATGTTACTTCTACGTAATAAATAGGTTTATGACGTGTTAAAATTGAAGTGACTAGAAAGAGCTTAAAAAGGATCTTTTATCTTATTAATACTGTTTTCTTGAGTCTTCCATGTCGGAAATATATGTATTAGTGTGTTGTTTTTAACTTTTGACGTATGTTCTAAATTCCAATTAAGTTTTACAACGTTCTCTAAATTTGAGATAACAAGACTTTAGATTATATCTATTTCTAGATATCAGCTAAATAATTATACTCGAAATAAAAAAGTCACATGACATCCGCAACAGCAATTAGATAACTTCCTATATAGATAAAGTCGTGTTATAACTTATAATTGTCACGAGAAATATCTAAAATCGTCTGCTTAATATCTGATTAGTCCGTAAGTTTGTTTGTACGTTAGTTCAAAGTTTTAAGATTTCAAGATTTTATTTCAAAGGGGATAAACATTTTATAATGTCCGTCCTCACAAACAAAATAACGGTTACAAATAGTAAATGAGAACAAAGTAGGTGCCATTCGAGTCATCATTTGTGTGACGGCGGGTATAATGGTTTAAGTGTTGGATAAGGATTATAAAGATAGTTGGTTGCATTTGTTTGAACACCGTCAGGGGCAAGTTGTTGTCTCTTCGGACAAAAAAAAACTTAACGTTTCATTAGAATTGGTCTGTTCCACGAGAATGTGTTATTTTTAACTTAAAACGTCCTACACAATGGAACTAAAATAGAATCTGTATAAACTAAAGTTATCACTCAAATTATCATTTATTATGAATAAATGCATTTATGTAGGCGATACATTTTGTATCAAGATAATAAGTTGTTTAAGCCAATTAGACCACAGACCAATGACGAGCTAGCCAAAGACCGTTAGCTTGTTGTCCGGATAGTGACCGATCGTCGGCACGAAAAGCCACTTTGGTTGTATAAAACATATACCCATACAACCTATCCAAGCACACATTATGACGTTAAATATGGTTTACAAGACGTTTAATGCATTTAATGGTTAACTATAACATTTGAGTTCTATTTCATACATTCATAATAGTTTAAACAAAATAAATGCAATGCAAATTATGTACTTTGATTTGAATAATAATGATAATTATGTTTTATAAAAATTACATTTAATAAGTTACTTTTATGATAACTATCTAATTAAAAGTATATGCATTTTAGCATTTTAGTCATTTAGCACGACACATTGTGTTTTTAAAGTAAAATAAATCTGTGAAAAACAAAGGAACCAATCGGCATAAAAACACTATATCATGTTTATCATTATTATAACATTTCAAGACATATTTATAAATCTGACGTACGTCCCTTTTAATTAATTTAAGTTCTGAATCCTCGGTGTGGCGCCGTTATATGTCGCAATGCCGCTATAATGTCGTACTTTCCGCTATGTCGTACTTGCCGCTAAATGTCGCACCATTGCCGCTAAATGTCGCAACCGCCGCTAAATGTCGCAAAATCGTCTGCCGTTAAATGTCGCAATGGTAACGTTAAATGTCGCACGATTTTCCCTTACCGTTAAATGTCGCAACACTACCGTTAAATGTCGCTAAATTTTAATTCACGTTAAACAAGTAGCTGGTGGTATTATGTTGATATTACCATTATGTGTGTAATCTGGCGACAAATTCTCTGTCATGTAGGAAATGCTTTGCTGCAGTATTTAAATTAATTGGTTGAAATGAAGTCATCTTTGTCGGTATTATACATTGACGACCACAATTTATCCAAAAAGCCCCTTGGTGATTAAACACATTTGTATACGTTTTTGTCTTCCGCCTTTTTGAAGAAAAAGAGGGATATATAAAAAGGCTACGTCCGTCTGTCCGCTCTTAACTCAGCCGTTCATGAAGTGATTTTGAAATAACATATGTTCACCAAATTAGAACGACCTGTCATGCGAAACAAACAGACCTCCTCGGTGGTCCCACTTGTAGATCAGAGGTCACATTGTCTGATGGAGGGTACAATTCGTGTCGGGTTTATACCTTTTAAGTCCATCAAGGTATTTGAAATAACTTGGCACAAATGCTCACTATCTAAGACAACGTGCTTGCGAGACAATGGTCACAGTCAACAATATTTTATGGGGAGTATATTTCTTGTCCAATCCTTACCGTTAAACGGATTTTGAAATGATATATCACACACGTTTATTATAATAGGACCACATTTCATACACAACACTCAGAATCCTACTTCCAAGGTCAAGGTCGCACTAAAAGGTCAACACTTAAAGTGGTCTGTTATAATGCCTTTTTATGTCAGATCCACAACATTTTCACTCTCCAAAGTATTTTGAGTTTGCACAATATTCACCATATCAAGACAATGAGTCATGCGCGACACTCCGACCTCTAGCAAGGTGAAGGTCACACTAAGAGATCAAAGCTAAACATGTTCTGTATTTTCCTTGTCCAGAGATAATCTTCGAAAGTATAAGAGATTCCAGTGAAACTTAAAATATGCACTGTTACCCCATCTACAATAATATCATATATTTTGATTGTTTCCCTGTATGTACTTATTTTCAGTGACACACACTCCTCAAATGTATTTCTATTGACGCATACATTTGTACACATGAGTTATTTCATTATATTTCTATGGTGAATTTATTGTTGTCTGTGTATTTACTGAAACACAAACTGTCAAAATCATTATATTGCGTGCTTCATGTAAAACTTCCTTTAGGCGGGGCACTAGGTTACTCTGTTTCGAGACCTTGGAATTATACCGGTTGGTATTTAACTATAGGTATTATACCATAGGTATTATCATATTGTTACAATCAGATTACAGTTTTATATATTCCATTGATGCAAAAATCTGATTAGTCTTGGGCTTTTTTCTTTCTTTCTTTTTCTTTCATTACCAGTAAAAATGTGTTTCTTGAGAAGGTTATGCTTTTGAACTTCGCCACATAAATATATCATCTAGATATGCAAGGGACGATAAATGATAGCCACTTTCCTTATTGGCCTTACTTGGCGAGCTGATACAATACTATATACAATACAATATAATACTTTAGTGTCAAAAATGATATCTTTTGATATTAGCAACTTTGGTTTTACGATTGTTTTGCAACTGGCAACAAATCATGTAATTGGAAACTGTTGCGCGTTTAGAAATCAGCCATGTGCCACACGGCCAAATTCAATCGAATTTTCGGCGGTTTAAGCAATACTAATTCTAGTAGCAAGTCAACGAAAAGGTACGGTTGTTACAACCGGTTTTGCAATAAAACGAGTTTTGCAATAATTTATTGCAAAACTCATTGTGATGACATACTTTGTTGCAAGTTTTTCACAACCAGTTTTGCAATAAATTATTATTATATTTATCTTTTTATAAAACGATTGACATACAGTGAGTTCTTTCATTAAATTTGTATATATGATTATACATCAATTTCCAGTTTAGAATTATTTATTTATAATGGCAAAATAGATGATATTTGAATGTGTTTTGTAACAATGCCGAAACTTACAAATACTTTTCAGAAGTTACGTATTTACAACATTATTGCAAAACTCGTTGCGATGACATAATTCTGTAGCATTTTTTTCACAACCAGTTTTGCAATTAAAACGAGTTTTGCAATAAATTATTCTTATATCAGATTTGATATGAAGATTATGCTCTAAATATTATTATCTTTATCTTTTTTATGATTTTAAGGGATTTTATATTTCATTCATTAAAGTATATATGATTTAATACCAATTTCCATTCTCAAATCATATATTCATGATTGCAAAATATTTGATAATTGAATGATTTTTATTAAATATCAGCACATTTTTATTATCAAAACAATTGTATTTTTGCAAAAGTTTTGGCTCAAAACTCGGTGAATTGCATATTTGATCTTGTAACAGTGTCGGAAGTTACAAGTACTTCGTGGCATTATATTACCAATAACGTTATTGTTGAAAATGTTGTTAAAATTCGACAATGTATATAAAGGGTTTTAATGGGTTATTATAGAAGTATCTTGAACTATAAACATGGATATTAATGGTTCGTAAGAGTTACTTCCCCTACCGAATACAATACCAGATAAAATAATGACAATTTTGACTTACTTCCGTTCATTTCAGTTAGTGTATCGATGTTTCTATTGGAATTATCAAACTATATCATTATCGTATTTGCCCTGCCATTAGAGAAATAGTTCACTATTCAACAATTATCACTTTTACATTTCGCTAATTTTTGTATCTTCTTCCATAAATAACAATGCTATTCATCTTGCTCTATTAACATTTAAAGGTTTTTCATTATGATACTGCATAATTAATGTTCGCTTATAAATTATTGGCAAATTACATACCAACTGTGGCTTTTTATCCGAACGTTTTAATGTCACCAAAATGTCATTGGTACGATACTTTTAGTTCTTCAACCATAGTTATACCATGTATACCATACAGACGGAAAATGAAACTAATAACATAAAAACTAACATCAAAAACAATTAGTTACACAGCAATAGCAAAAATAACACAACCAAAAACAACAAATCTCCAGATACTGGTAAATAGATAAATTTGAACATTTTGTACAGTTCATATTCCTGTTTATTTCATATCGTTACCTAAAACACATTTTTTTTACAATCACAATCTATTCCTATTCAGTGAGGCAAGAAATTTGACATTTTTTATAAAAGAATATTGGCCGAATTTTATAATAAGTGAGAAGTACAAATATAATTCTGTGCACAAGCATTTGGCTTAAAAGTAATGTTCACGAACCGTAAATATGTAATAGTAAAAAAGGGTAGTCAACTACAGTTCTTAAACAACATCCCTTTCATGTACCAACGTTTCGGTTAAACAGCCTTTTTCAGAGTACATAAATACATTATAAAAAATAAACAAGAACATTATGTCAGCGTCAGATGACGTAAATAGCGAAGACGTCAAAACATAAAAAGACTGTCAAAACATAAAAAGACTTTGTCGTAATAATCATAGACAGGATCAAGTTGATGCGATATACTTTTGAAAAAAGCAGTTAAAGTGCAAAAATAAAGTAAAAACACCCGTAAAACTGACTATGATTGTACAAAATAATCCAATGGAAAATGAATATAAACAGATCCTGTATATTGCATAATTTTGTTATAGAATCAATTGTTGTATGCTACAAAGTATTTTAAATAAATAGCACCTAGACCAAAAAGTGTTGATAAGAATCATTAAAGATATTTAAAATTGAACAATCTCCTACGTGTCACTGAGACTGACATAAATATGCCCTTGTTAGCAAATACTTCTAAGAGGATATTTTTTCGTGTGAGTGAAATATGGAATATATTTTCACGAATTATGCTAACATTCCTTATGTTTTCACGAGCCGGAACCGATGAGTAAAAACAATAAAAAAAGTTCACAAAGATTTTAATTGTATGCAATAATATTTTGATCATTCATCAGTGAGATTCACTTTAATGTCGTCATCTTACACTGTGTTGAGAAAACATATAACATAATTATCATTTTAATTTCTTATAATGAAATGAATAACTGAAGCTATTGACTGTCAGAGAAAAACATCTGAAAGTTGTCACTAGACATAAATATGTATTTTGACTCCGCCCACTTTCATATTTTTTATCTAAAACATACCGGACACAATATAAAATCTCAATCCAATCTTTCTAGAATATGCTTCCTAGTATTTTCGATCTATCTTTAGGTTATATCATAGCTCAAAACCTTGGCAAATAGGTTGTTAAATGAAAACACGTATGTGTGCAAACGCCACAGAGGCATGAATGATAGTTATAGGTTTTTAAAACCCAATAAGAAAACTCTTATTTCAACCAATTATTTTAGAAGACACTTCAAAGCCTATTCTAGCAGATAATTGGGAACCTCCCTCCCCCCCCCCCCCCCAACTCATTCATTTTTGCTTTACTAATGATAAGTAACAGATAACAAACATACGGACAAATCTAATGCAACATCATTAGCTGTTAGTTTAACATGAAGTTACATCTTGCGAGAACGGAAAGTGAAAATCGTGCGACACTTAACGTTACCATTGCGACATTTAACGGCAGACAATTTGCGACATATAGTGGCTGTTGCGACATTAAGCGGCAATGGCGCGACATTTAGCGGCAGGTGCGACATTTAGCGGCGTTGCGACATATAACGGCGCCACACTCGGCAAATACAATGGCCAATTGATCTACCATGGTAAAATATTTCATTTCACAGAAAATGGTAATAAAGCAATTTTGATAAATTGACATCCATTCTAAATTCCAACTAATTTATTTCCAAAAAGATACATATAAGTTAATAGTTTATCCAAAAACTATTCAGTATCTCGTGTCCGAAATATCTTAACATTAAAGATTATTGGATGATTTGGTCTCAGAAATTGTTAAAGTAATAACAAGGGTAATTTGGAAGAGAGACATATGGGGCACATAGCACATTGGTTGTTAATATTAACGCCTACGCCGCCATAGACGCCATTTGTCAGCTTCAATTTAAAGGTTACATCAACAGTTCACAATTTCTTTTTTTTTCCTTCGGAACTATGATACAAAATACGGCAATATTCTACACATTTGCACAAAGCATAGTAGTTGGGAAATATATAAAAATACGGCAGTATTTAATACGTTTGCACAAAGCTTCAAAACCCATTGTAGTTGGGATATATACAAACATAATTTTTAATTTTGAAAGTTTCGACTTATTTTTATTATTGTTTCGTCAAAGGATCAGAAAAAAGAGCAGATATGACGATGTAACAATAAAAATGATGCTCTCATTATACCTGCTCAATTTATGTTAAGGATGTGTCCTACTTTGAATTTAGAAAAGTCTATTCCAGTTTGTTTTTTTCATTTTCAAATAAAAAAAATAAGCTACCAACAGAATAGAGTTTGACTCAAATTAAAACTGTTATAGTGTTAAAGTTCAGCTATCGTTATCAGACCTAATTGCGGCACTTTTTTGTGCGTCTACTCAACTAAGGCCATATTCGATCAAACAAAAATAGCTTAATTGCTAAATTTGTTTTGAAAAATCCATCATGAATTACATAAGTATTGCAGGTATAATACTCGGAGCGTTTCATATCCTTCCGAATCTAGTAGCGCAAAAAGTATACTTGGAGAAAATTTTAATAGCAAACTTGTTGTCCTCGTATTTACACTTCAATTTACAATATTGTGAGAAATATCACATGCAATTAAATGATAAGTGAAGTTAATTAATTATTCAATTTCTTTTGCACGTACTGTAAAATACCGCTCTAATCAAATACTTTAAAATACCATCTTCTCCTACATTAAACATCTATAATTAATATAAAGAGACACCCTTTAAGTAAACAGTCACATGCATTCAACACAATTTGTTTCTTTATCGTAATTTGCAATGTCTCATTTTGTCTATAGTTTCTTACGACACAATTGAGCTACGATGAATGCAAAAAGAGGCCTTTATTAATTTCTGACAATGCTAGAAACAATGTAATCTACCAGAAAGGATTCTGCTTTTCATCAATTATCGGGAAACATTCATAACTGCATAGACGTGTTGTATTCCACAGATGAGATGTTCTTATATACAACATTAACTTTTTATATGCTTCCCAAATGCTTCACTTGATTGATCTATTATTTAAACAATGTATGAATAAAAGATAACCAGGGCTGCGTTTCATATATAGTCCTATGTGTATCCTAAGTTCTAGGACTTTTGACAAACTATATGACAAACTTAAAACGTTTAAATAAACATTTTCATCTTTAGTAAAAGTTTTAGACTTTTATTTTATTCATTCTCCTGAGAAAAGTTACAAAATACAATGCCACACGCTTTAATCTGCAATGTGTAAATGTTCATCTGCAATGCAATTGAGAAATTGTAAAATCTTAACATAAGAGTCATTAGTTAAGACATTTACTTTGAAACGAAACTTGTTTCAGTTTAATACTCAGGTCAATACTTAGGACAACCCAGATTATTTGCTTAACAAATATATATGCACTACTATACTTTCAAATTTACTTCTAAAACGACTCCGATACGAAACTAATGATAGTTAAACTTTGTATTCTAAGGAAAGATTGTTTTGTAAATATTGTAGAAAAACTGCAGTTTAATGTAAAATGAGATAAGCAAATGACCAGGTAATTTCTGACGACATTAAGTTTTGCGTATTGACCTTAGCTAGGTTGGCCTAAGCCCAGTTTTTTCCTTCCGATTTCTCTTAAAGGGGATTGGTTTCGGGGGGGGGGAGAAAAAAAAAAACCCCAAAAAAAAAAAAACTTGGTTCCCAGGAAAGAGGGAACATGTTTACCAAATATAACTAGTTCGTGTTTAACGTGATTTAATGTTTTCATATTAGATATAAAATAAAACAGTTTAGGCACTATTAGCTTACCAACATCGAGTACAACGAACAATATTGCTACAAACTGAGCTATATGAACAACTACAGGTGACAAGCTTTGAAGTTAAATTGGCCCCAAATTATATTGCCTACCAAATTAATTTTGCTTGATACAACTTATAAGGATGAACGTTTTAACAATTTAAACATGAATGTATTAAAGGACAATTATAGCAAATGAATTGTTTAAAGTTATAGTCGAAACAAATTTTGTCTCTATGGAATTATAAAAGGTAGTCACAACTTATAGAACTACTATTTTGCCTCATGAATTGATTAGATGTACTGAATGTTATAATCTTTATAATTGTTTGTAATATGTCTATTTTTATGTTTATTGAAGCCTTTATTTAAAAACAAGATTTTGCATTTGTGTTATCTTTGATGCTTTGATGTATTGTCTTAATAACCTACAATCGTTAGATAAAGAGTGTACTATCATTATGATAATTACTTCGATTACCCGGCATTTAATAATAATACTGTGCGTCATAAAAATCCTTCAAACCAAGGCCCCGAATGCGCTTTAACCTTACTGTATTTGTGTAGTTAACTATTCTTCGTGTGATACTAGCACTGACTGATAAATACACATATAAACAATGACAACAGCCGTCATTTATCAAATGCTAGCGATTTTTTAAGCTTTGATTTCATTTAAGCCTTTAAAGCTCTTTCGAAGTACTTATTGCTTTCAGCATTTTCATTACTCTGACTTGATGATAGCAATAGCCACAAATCAATATAGTTTTCTTCTGTAATTTTACCTTTAAGAGATTCATTAAAGGTGTAATCAATTTCTGCATGTAAGCCTGTGTCAGGATTAAATCCATTGGCATCCTTCCCAAAGTCACACGTACAAACATTCAAAAAATGACCATTAGAATCTCTATCTTTGTCAAGCGCTGCCCGTTGTTCCTACTTTTATCAGTATCTTGAACTATCTTCAACCGTTTACCAGGACCTTGCTCGGATTTCTGTTCATGGTAACTAAAACTCGAAAGATGCTAAAAATTCTATAAACAAAACTGAAAACAAGTAATTTAATTTCATGCAAAATCCTAAATCATTCGAGCTGTTTTTATTCAACAACAACAATATCAATAGCTGTCATCATTTATAGTCAAAGCCTTTGAATGTGCTGTTTAAGAGGACACTGCATTTAATCTGGTTCAACAATAATGAATATAATAATTATAATTATATAATAATAATAAGAAGAAGAAAGTAGAAGTAGAAGAATAGTATTAAAATGAATAATAAAAATAGTAGTAGATCTAGTAATAATTTAATAATAATAATCATCATCATAATATTATTAGAACAACAACAACGACGACGATAATAATAATAATAATAATAATAATAATAATGATGATGATAATAATAATAATAATAATAATAATAATGATAATGAAGATGATGATAATAATAATAATAAAAATAATAATAATAATAATAATAATAATAATATTCGTCGTCGTCGTCGTCGTCGTCGTCATCATCATCATCATCATGATTCGTTTGCTGTCATTTAGTATGTTTAAAATAATTGGGGAAAAAACTACCATGTTAGCAACAGACCACCCTTGTACTAACTCCATTAATTACATCCCTAAAACAATGACACCTCAATGATAGCACAGTATCACAACATTAGATCGTGTATAAAAAAAGCAATACCATAAACAGATTTGACAAAGTCAATATTTGTCTACTAAACGCACTAAACAGTGGTTGTCATCTAACTCTTTGCTGTAAATACCTTTCCACAATATTAAATACATTAGCAAATGATTTTTACCCGATAAATTTTTATAGGAACGTGGTTTAATTATTTTACCCGATTAATCATAGAGCTACGTATTTCATAGCATTGTAAATGACAATGTCGAGCTATGGGGACTACAATAAGCAATTGATATGTACAGTAGAGGAATATTTGTCACTTAAACGTATTAGAGATTATTCCGAGAGTTGAGAAAACGAACTGTATCTTTCTAGACAACGTGTGATGATGACGGCTTGTTTTCAAACGTCTTTAATTAGAGAGAGCAGTTTTCGCACGAGCGGATCTCGCGAGATTATCGACTGTATCATTTTCAACCAATCAGGGGAAAAGGATGGACTTAACGAAACTGCCTACATATAACTTGTATACATGACACCTACTCGTTATACAATGTGATTTAGAATGTTTTCTAATGACTGGATACATAAAATAGAACTTCCTTCATTTGGATTTGTCGTTAAGACAGGACGAATCAAATTATTTTAAGAAAAGCGCAGTTTTATTATTTTTAATTTCATCGACATGAAAGCTTTATCCTTTTTGGTAGTATATTTAACTATTTGTTTTGTTGTGTTAAAAACAAAATGTCACCAGACCAATGAAATAGCTAAAGCAAAAGATCTTCTGCATAAAACTTTAACATCTCTTCAAAAAAATCTAGAGTTTTTGAATCAGCAGAAAAAACATGTAAATTTGGACGCGATTATAGGAACACGGATGGTGGATGGTAAGAAAATTGTTCATTTTTTTATTATTTATTTTAAATACCTTTTTTCATTTGATTACAAATTAATTGTACGTCATAAACATATATAAGTGTTTTTAAAGTGATATATTGTTTATATATGTGCATGAATTGTATTTCTATATTGTCAACAGGATACAATTTAAATCAGGAAGAACAAACTTCTTCAATATACGTATTTTTATTAAACTAATGATTCATTGTGTAAACAACAGTAAATTTGGAAAATTTCCACGCTTAGTGGTCAAAATCTTACAAAATACACGAACGAAAATAATAAAATTTAGTAAAACCACAAAGGCAAAGACGTAGAATATATATAATTTTTTTTTAGTGGTGGTTAACTTGTTATTGTTTTACAGTAGATTGTACGTTCACCAGTTTTACTTTAACTGTAGCTGATTTTATCTTTCGTAAGTTGTATTTATATTTGGTTTAAGGACAAAATACTTCAATCAATCAAGCATGCAACTTAGTACATATACAGTAGTTTTCGTTTTCACTGCTCTCTATAATAGTGTCAAGTCACGCTTGTTAGTTACTCGTCCCTGTGTCAAAATTATGAACAATCCGAAATGTTATAAATATTTCTCTTGTTGTTGTTGTTGTTAATAATAATAATAATAATAATAATAATAATAATAATAATAATGATAATAATAATAATAATAATAATAATAATAATAATAATAATAATAATAATAATAATAATAATAATGATAATAATAATAATAATAATGATGATGATGATGATGATGATGATGATGATGATGATGATTAATTTGGAAGTTACCATAGTGAATTTGAAGAATTATTGAGTTATCAACAATATCATTAAAAATCATGAATAAAATTGTATTCATTTTAAAATCACGAATAAAAAAATGTTGACAAGTGACCCACAAAATTTGTCTCAAAACAGAATTCGTTTTCCAGAAATACTATAATTACCCAGTGAAAAATGATAATAATGTGTTTCGTGTCTTAATGAAATTTTCACTGCTACAAATGTATCATTCAACTAATTCTAATTTTTATTTTTGTAGCATAAAATTTAGCGCATCCATGTCGAATTAAGAAATACTGCAACTTACGATCAGTTGTGTGCATTGACTCTAGTAAACAAATGCAAGATAATAATTATAAAGTAACACAGCTGTCGAGAACATGAGAACACAGAACACAATACGAGAACACAGCTGTCAAATCTATATTGGACGGGGCGCTAGACGAGTCTAATATAGGTTTTGCAGCTATATACTTGTCCAGCAGAATCAGTATTGTTCTCAACAATCTATAATGATCTCTTTTTTTTCACACCATCATTTTTTAATTTGATATTTGCCAAAACTTTGTTTCTACACCTACAATAAGGATTTGATATAAATATGTTGACTCTGAAAATGTAGACGAGACTATATGAGGTACGATATGCATTTAATATGAACTTTTTAGCCGTTGTTTCCGTGAGAAAATTGCTAAGTATTTGTTGGTTCTGGAACGTATTCGAGAGTGATTCAATATGATAATAGTTTCCAACACAATTTGACTAAAACAATTTCGTTTCGTTTTAAATAATGATGATAATATTTATCATTACTCTATTCTGGTAAAAAAAATTGACTAATAAGTAGTTTGTATGGAAGTGAACAAGTGTTTACATTTTGCTAGTTTTATGACAAAAACTTTCAGATTTATCGCTACTTTCTTCAGGAAACAAACATCTAACATTCTTTAAAATCATTATTTAACATTATATAATTCAAGTTTTTCGTTTTTAAGATGTTAAAGCATAATATTCCCGACATTCAAACTGTGTGCAAAGTACAAACTGATTCCCCAAAAGATATTCTGAACTAGCGGAAATGATTCCGACAAGCTAAAATTATTTATTTATGTAAATCAACTTGTTATCATTGGAACTGTTACTTACGTAATGATAATAACAGAATAAATCATAAAGTGTTTATATGTCAGAAGGATACCTAAACATATATGTATATAGCAAAAGGATCTGCTCGCTTGATACACAATTGCACAGTAAATAAATAGAGGATATTGAATGATTGTAAGTTTAATACTGTATTTATTGAACGAGTTGAATAAAATTATATTACGAGAGCCTCTGGCGAGCGTAATTTTACTTTGTTCAAGAGTTCAATAAATTCAGTAATGAACTTACACGAATTTAATATTCGATTTATCACATACCAAAAATAAAGAGCGTTTGAAGTGAAAAAGAAACATTTTTCATTGACGCGCCTATAGTATAACGCTTACATTTAACGCGTCATAACGCTATGATTATAATAATGCAAATGACGTCAAGTCAAAATATATGCCCGGCCATGCAATACCATTTTTACGGAGTCGCAAAAGCTGCACGGGTATGTGATAAGTATGTTGATGAAAATATACATACCATTCAATGGTATGATGATATAAACAGATTTGTTTGTGTAAATGACGATGGTAGAAATAAGCTGAAAATGTTCTTTTTTTTTAAAGATACTCATTGTGTTTGTGGCGCCGTTATGTGTCGCAACGCCGCTAAATGTCGGACTTACCGCTAAATGTCGCACCATTGCCGCTAAATATCGCAACCGCCGCTAAATGTCGCAAAATCATTTGCCGTTAAATGTCGCAATGTTGAAGTTAAATGTCGCACGAATTTCCCCTACCGTTAAAAGTCGCAACACTACCGTTAAATGTCGCAAGATATAAATTCATGTTAAAATAATTATTAAAAGTTAAGATTTTAACGCTCTCATAGTTATTTTTACTGTAATAGCCATTTAGCAAAAAGTATATTTGTTTTAATTGTCTTCTTTTTTAACCTAAATATCGAGTTTTTGAGCTGCTATATAATGTAATATTGACGCTAGAAAGCGTATTCTAGAAAGATACACTTGAAATTCAAGTCTCAATAGATAAGTACTTTTCTTTTGTCTCCCTTTTTCATTTAAAACCCTGATTGAAGGTATTATGATATTGTCGCGATTAGAATTCGGTTTAAGTAATTTCATTGATTTGAATACCTTTTTTTGCTAGTACTAATAGTAATACAGTCATACACGGGCGGTTTAAGCCCCATTTACACAGTCCCGGTTTGGTGTCCCGGTTTGCCACGGTTTAGTCAACCGGGATCAACCTTGGTAAACCGGCGTTGGGCCGTTGCAATTCCGTGAAGTAAAGGGACAAACCATGGTGAACCGAAACAAACTGAGAGATCGCCACGGTTGTATTTAAATGTTTAATACAACCGGGGCTCACCGGCACTCACCGGGAGAAAGCCCAAAACCGTGTTCTATCGGCTTGGAACAGGGAATTGCCGGGAAACCACCGTATCTATACCGCATCCATACCGTGACAAATCGTAGTAAACCGGGATGCGTGTCAATCAATGTCCAAACGGCAAAGCCCCGGTGATGACACGATGTTACTACGATAAAAATAGGCAGAGCTACGGTAGAGCCAGGGTACATTGAGGTCATTGGCAACAACGCTCCGGTTGAAGCCACTAATGTCCCGGATATTGTCGACAAGTACGGTTATACAACGGTGATAGACGGTGGTGTAACGACCTCATGCCGATTACAGGAAATTTAAAGAACAGGAATATATAAACTTGAAGTGCTACTTTGGATCATTTTGTTTAGAGAAGGATCACGAGCATCAACAATTTGTTAAATTAGAGTAGGAAAAAATCTTCAGTTTGTGCATTTTCAGCTTCAGGTACTTCAACCTCTGAAGTCACAACTTTTTCGTCCAACTTCCATCCCTTTCCTTCGGATGGCATCTCTGCTGTCTTTTTACCATGACTGATGTTAACGTGGTCAAAATATATCAAACTTTATTGAGTTATAAGGCCACCGGCCCATACACATATAAAGATTTATAATACAAAATATACATCTGTGGATGCTACAAATCAGACATGGTTAAGACATAATAGAAATATATAAAACAAAATGTCAACAATTATCATAGAAATAGAATTGGTACTTATTATCTAATCATAGACAAAAATAATTGTGTTCTTTAAGCGCTACATTTATCAAAGAAAAGTATAAATTACTAATTATCTAAACATATACAAAAATTGATCACGTTCTCTAAACGCTAGATATAGAAAAGTTGCTAATTTCTTAATTGTATCAATATCTTGAGTTGACATCAGATTATAATATTTTATGTATGAAGGATATTTCCAGAAATAATCACTGATGTAAGTATGTCTTATATTAGAGTAAAGGGGACAAATAAGTACAAAATGGTACTCATTTTCTTGTACACATTCACAAAATGGGCAATATCTATAATCACGTTCAATACAACTATATCGCCCAGTTTCTATCGATTAACAATGAGATGAAGATCGAAAATTTGCTAAAACACTTCTAAATATTTGAATATCCAGACAATAAACATAGTTTGCAGGTAAATAATCTTTTTTTAAAATGAATATAATCCATCAATTTCACATTTAATGAACATTTTGACATCCAATTTTTAACATATTGGTCTTTTAATCTATTGACATATATTGATAAAAATAAAATTGGCTGATCCACACATTGCATTTTTCCAAATATATCCAAAACCGTTTTGATACCAGTTAGTTCTAACTACAGTTACCCAATTTTTATGACCAAAATTATCAAAATATCTTAACATATTATAACAAATTTTAACATATCTAGAAGGATGCATATTAATAATACGTATCCAATATTTCCAAATGCGTTTATAAACCAGTATATACATAGGGTAACGACCCAAATCCCCTAAAACTGAATCATTGCAAGCTGTTCTCTTTACATAAAGAAAACGTTTACATGCATATTTATGAATATCTTCAGTGCATGATATGTTACCTGTTCCCCATATTTCGCAGCCATACAATAATAATGGACTTACTTTAACATCAAATATTTTGAAAAATGTTTGATAGGGTATACATCCTAAATTATTTAACGAGCTAACAATATGATTAAATACTTTCTTAGCTTTAATCGCCTTGTCCTCTGCCATTTTGTATAAACATAGGCGATTAGTAAAATACAAACCAACATATGAAAACCCATTAACTATATCAACATTTATGTTATCATAAACCCAAGATTCTCTAGCAGCTATTCTACCGCCTCGTTTGAAAATAATTATTTTCGTTTTTTTCAATATTAACATATATCTTAAAATCATTACAAAATTCATAAAGTAAATTCAATTGTTTTTGCAGACCAACTACTGTGTCTGATATCAAAGCTACATCGTCTGCAAAAAGAAGCATAAATATTTCAGTTATATCAGGGAATAATTGTATCCCTCTAACATTATTACGACTAAAAAATGTGTGAAGCTCATCTATAAATAGACAGAACAAAACAGGGCTTAAGGCACACCCTTGTCTTAGGCCTAGAGGGCATCTAAAAATATCAGTGAGACCATCTTGTGTTTTAACACAAGCCTTTACAGAACGATACACTGAAATAATTGATCGATAAAGATTACCCTTAATATTATTTTGACGAAGAATAGAAAACAAAATATCATGGTTAACAGAATCAAAAGCTTTCTGAAAGTCAATAAAAGCAACATATATAGGTTTCCTTTTCTGATTCAAGTACTTATTTATAATTGAGGATAAAATGAAAGCATTGTCAATTGTTGAGTATCCAGACCTAAATCCTGCCTGTGATTCTGTTAAAAGTTCAAATGCTTCAACATAAAAATGTAACACGTTTAGTAATAATGAATAAATAAATTTTACTTATAATATCTATTAAGGCAATACCTCTGTAGTTGTTGGGACAGTGTATTGATCCCTTTTTGTATACAGGAATAATAATAGACCTAGACCATTTTTCTGGAAATTCTCCTGTTTTAAATAACCTATTAAAAAGTTTCAACAAAAAAGGAAGCAAAGCGTTTATTCCATATCTAAAATGTTCAGGAATTAATATTCCACCTGTTGCCTTATTAACATTTAAGTTTTGAACAGCATATAATATTTCATCAGTAGTTATTTCAGAATTAAATAAAGAATACTCAACATCACTGATATCATTTACAGACTGGTCATTTGAGTCATGAACCTGTGAACTTGCACTTGAAGCTGCAAACAAAGTACTAAAATGATCATACCACTCAATTAAAGAAATGTTTGGTTCTGTTTTACTTTGGCCACTACAACGGCTGAGATTTCTCCAGAACATTTTATTATCATAAACTGAGTGATCAAGTTGTTTAAAACATTTTGTATTACACAGAAAACGTTTTGTTTTACACATATTTTTATAAATAGATTTCAAGTCTAAATAGTTATTTAAATTACTATTTGTACTATTATTCTGAAAACTTCTAAGGGCTTTACGTGAATTTAATTTCGCCTTTAAACAGTCTCTATCAAACCATATTTTATTAGAAATATTTTTACGGAAAGTTAAGACTTTTTTAAAAGGTTTGCTACTTTCTAGTACAGCATTCTCAAAAGTTTCAAGTATAACATTAATATCCTGTGTATAATCAGCAATACTGCTCTCAAATTCTTCAAAAGTACCGTTTATAATATCTTTAGATAACATATCAAGAAATTGGGTATGATTATTTGAATTTATATAGGTCTTATCTTTAATCACTGAAGAGTTATTGCCCTTTTTTATATTACAAATGGGCACAATCTTTATTAATATTTGGACAGGAAAATGGGAACTTTCAGAAGTTTCAACCACTTGTGTGTTTATAATGCTATCAAAAAGAGTTCTTGAGAGGATAAAATAATCGATAACACTACTTCCATTTCTATTAGCAAAAGTACATTTAGAAGACAATGGTCCAAATCTACCATTTGCAATAAAGATACTGTAGGCTTTACAAAAATTTAATAATTCTTTACCCCTCTTATTAACAATAATATCATCTGATTCTCTTTGTTGATCAATTGTATTTTCTAAAATATCTACATAGTCAAGCAATACAGACACTGGCTTTTCAATAATTGGAAAATCAGAATCACAACCCGTGCGTGCATTTAGGTCACCACAAATTATTAAGTTAAGGTTAATAAGATTATATTCTATTAATAAATCTTCAAATATTTGAAATACACTATTAGACATATTACTATACACAGGTGAACCCTCAGGTGGAACATAGAGCGAAGCAAAAAGTATATTTTCATTTGTTCCAAACAAGGACTTGTCTATTATCAAAATGATACCATATTCAAACTCTTGGCACACCTGTTTAATTAAATTTGTGATAGAGTTTCTTACAAAAACAGTTACACCACCTAAATGACGGCCACCGCTTATAGATTTCTTTGCCGTACAAAAGAAGAAATCATGGTCTTTAAAAGTACTATAATAATAATCACTATTTAAGTCCCAAGTTTCCTGTAGACTAAGAATATCACATTTTGATACAAAATCAGACAAATCATATAAATTAAGCTTATTATAAAGTCCTTCAATATTCCAAGTTGCTAATGTCAACAATAATGGGCCTTGGCCGCTATCCTATGGTGGTCCGTGAACTCCATCATCAGAATCGTCAATCTCCTGTATCGTTTCCATGGGTGTACTTACATCGGTCACAAGTCTATCTGAGGGTCTAACAGCACTTTTATAGACACGTTTAACAATCTTAGCACGTTTAATCAGAGTACCGTTTTTAAAGTATCCCGACCATCCTCTTTGATTAAGTTCCTTCAATTGTTGCCTTTGGGAGAAACTCAAATCATTTGATATCCTAATGCCACAGTTTCTTAGTTCCGTGCGGTACTTAAACAGGTCGAATTTAACTTCTGGCAGTGTAAATGTAACAATGACCATCCTATTATTTTTCACATCGCCTTTTCCAACACGTCTTGCCGAAGCAATATGACTGGGGTTACTAATTATATTTGGCTTTGCTTCATTAAACTTTCTATATACTAAATGCTCCAATGGATAATCAAGATCTTCACATTCATCTAGCCCGAAGACCCTTAATGAACATTTCAGCTTTTCAGATTCAAAATTGTTAAGACGAGTTTCAATTCTTTCAAACCGATCAAAATGGCTGTCCTCTTGTAGAGACAAAGCACTTATATCACTACTCAAAACATCATTGTGATATTCCATATCAGATAATCTTTTCTCAATATCATCAATATTAACCTGAAATTCACTTTGTTTCTGCTCAATATTAATCACTTTTGACTTTACAGTGTTTAATTCAGATTTAAGACAAACAAGCTCTGATCTTACACCTAATACTTCTTTTTTAATTGAGGTTAGTTCTGCAGTATTTTTCTCAAGTGCTTGCAAAATCATTTTTGTATCTTCGGTGGGCCCAGGATTGAGTTCAACGTCAGCAGAGAGTAGAAGAACTCTTGAACTAAATGTAGCATAAAGTGCACCATACGTATCATGGCTATCACACAAAGTTATAGATAAATGCATATAAGGTGTCGTTGGAGCTGAAGAATATATGTTAAGACTTTTCACAGCAAAACATTCAACGAAGTGATAATGCCCCGCAATTAGACCCCAAATGAAGATAAATATAACGATAAACAGTAATCCAATCAATGCAGCAGTGTAGTGAATATCACTTCCAGATTGGTAAGGTGTGTATGTTACCTTTCTTTGGTGTTTACTTTTGCGAGACGTTAGGAAGCATCCAATTCTTGCCCGATACAAACTTATGTCAATACCCATTTTTATGTCATTCCTTGGCTTCCGTATAAAAGTTTAACTATAAATCACTGCACATGTATATATTTCGTCAGGCAGTTTTATTCTCATAAACTTGAACCGTGTATAGCACTCAAACCCGCTGATCCGGGGCCCAAAGACCAAACAATTTTCATACAGTAAACCAGTGACATAACAATTAAGCTGATGCTTATGACAAATTATAATGTCAAATATGATATCATTTAATTGTGGTTACTTTGTTTCGCTAATATGTTTGTTAATACAACCGCAGGCAATGCATTTAAATTTAATAGACTACAATGTACTGTTAATTTCAACATGTTAAAAGTTCATATCTTATGTTTATGTAGCGTATCGTTAGTTAGGAGCTGATTTTATTAATCAGGTTGCTGTAAATTCTTACTATAATCAATGTACATGCGGTTGTTATCTATCGTCTGATAATGTCAAACCCCTCGCGGGGACGTAGACATGTAAATCTGTTATAAGAACACCATAAAAATGATTAACTTTGGTTTTTTTGAAATGTTCAACGGGCTTCCAAATGCAATCATTTATGACTTGTTAAAATGTTGGCACAATTAAGGGAATTAGGCGGTGGAAACTGATATGTGTTTGATGTTTGATATGATTGTATATCATATGTCATTACTTTCAGCTATTTGTTTAACACAATATTTGCATTTATATCGAAAGGTATGAGGGGCCTCCGTGACCAAATGACTGCTAACCTAATTTGAGAAATGATTTTTTTTCATTAATGAAAAGCTTAACTTTTCGGCGCTGGTTAACCTTTTTGGTTAAGTTTTCGATTATGTTTTCGCCTTGATAAACCTTTTGGTTACGGTTAATTGCTAAAAAAGTTCAAACATATTCACTTAAAACATAAAATACTTATTTCATATACATGTAAAAGTTAAATGCATTTCTAAAGGAATTAAGATGATCTTGAAAGGCATTTTTGCTTAATTATCTCCCTTTTTATATTTTTCCCCAAAACCATCACAAATATTCATTCAAACTTGAAATATTGATTGAATATCAAGGCAAAAATTTCATTTTCACAGAAACGGCAAATACGTGAAAAACATGCACAGTATGAAATGCACGGTGAACACGAAAATCGACAGACAAGCTTGGTCTTATTCGAAATGGGAAGTGTTTTGGGCCATTTTGAAATCTTGCATTTAGCATTCGTGTAGTACTCCTTGATCATTTAGTGTTCCTCACAGGTTTGCCGATCCGCGGTCGGGTGTAAGATAAGAGCGAATTTCACGATAAGCAGATATTATGTATATATACTTAGTGTTCATCCGCGCTTTTCTACAGAAATTAGAAACTTCGACGGGAGCGATAGCGACAGGAAAATGTTTCTAATTTCTGTAGAACAGCTACGGATGAATACTAACATATTTTAGTGTCCAGCTTTATTTGTCATCCAATGAAAACGCTGTATTTCTTAAAACTTGTGTGCGTTAATTTTCATAGAAGAACAAAAGTCGATACTATCTCGAATTCCGTTTATAGTCGCCTACTATTTTTCATACTACTTTATAGAACCGCGTAGTGACGTAATTAAGTGAATAATAATGAGGCCAAATAAAGCTTGACACTAAGTATGTTAGTATTCTACAGAAATTAGAAACATTCTCCTGTCGCTATCGCTCCCGTCGAAGTTTCAAATTTCTGTAGAACAGCACGGATGAACACTTTCATATACATATGCCGGCAGTTGAGTAAGCAGATGTCAAAATTAGAAAACGTACAGAAAATTTAGTACATTTTACCATTTGTCAAACACTATTTACGCTTGGACATTATGGCAAGTGATATTTTACTCGTCAAGTCGCTTTAAACTATGATAGATTCTCGGAAAATATCATTTAATAAGAATACCAATAATTAGTTATGCTCATATTGGCCTTGCTATTTGGTTGAATACAGCTAGCCGAATCTAGGCTTTTTATTTTATTTTATTGTCACATGATTACTTTTACTGTAATGAAAATCTTAATATGTTCCGTTTCATAACTAAATATTTCAATAAAATTTAATCTGACATTTTTCGAAAAACAAGACATACATTATAAATGTGTAACGACGATATTAATTATATATGTAACCACTTCAAATGATGCTCGTAGTTTTTTTGTCACGAGTATGATTAGAACTTTTTGATTTCTTATCGTGTCCTAATGTGCCTGTCGAGAACGTGATACATATGTAGTAAAGTTCAAATGACCATAAATACAAAGCATATGGTTCAAAATTAAACATGGAACAGATGCGTAAAGAAAACATTTTTATATTTATTGAAGAAACAATATGAATGAGCACTGACTTTCTGAATAAAAACACGCAAATATAATAGAAGCATAAACTGTTTGTGCAAATAACATTTTTTAAGCTTTCAAAACTGATTTTGTTTATCTAAGTTAACTTCTGTACCAGATTCTATCTAACACATACAAGGTTGTCTCCTTAGGATGCTAGGCTGCCGATGTTAGGCTTCTAGGGCATTATGCAAACTCCCAAGGCCCATGTCGTCAAGCACTTTAATCTTCCTCTTCCGCCTGCGAGACGATTTGCTTCCTCAGCCTACTAGGCCACATCATTCTGCCAACTCAGGCAGCCAGGCCGTTAGGCTGGCTCTCAATCCAATTTTACAGACAAGTTTGCACAAAACTATTTACAGAACAATGTTAATTTTGCAGTTTCATACAAATGGTAGACAATTGTATAATGATCAATACGTTCTTGTATAAGATCAGGTAAAAATCGAACGCAGAACAATATACATTTATTCATAATATCGTTGTATAATTTGCAGCGCATTTCCATATTATAATAAAATCACTCGCTTTCAAACAGACATAATTCGTCTTGATTAGGCAGATTTAATTGATATAATTCAACAATAAAACTCGAGTTCAACATAGAATTACATCTTGCGACATTTAACGGTAGTGTTGCGACATTTAACAGTAGGGGAAATTCGTGCGACATTTAACGTTACCATTGCGACATTCTTTATTATGCGACCCCGGATTATTTCGCGTATTCATGAATTCGCGATGGCAGGGTCAGAAATTTATATTCGCGTTTATTTGAATTTTATTTTCGCAATAAAACAGGGTAGGTTGAAGTTATCTTATACTGTGCGCTCTTATGCAAGGTAAATGTTACTGGTGTTAACAAGAGACGGTTTTTATTTATTTATTTTGTATACAACATTGTAATTGACTTATTATGAACGGTTTTTCTAATCATTTGTCAAATTTGTTTTTTGTTTGCAAATAACGTGTTTGATAAAACGTTAAATGTTTGTAAGAAGGTGTTATATACTTGTTTATAATACTTAATCTACCGTATAAAAGTTGTCCGTTGATCACTGTTTTACCGTTAATCAATTGTCATCTAAACAATATGTGTTCACATTTGTCTGTAAAGTGCAAAATTTGTGGATATTGTCTCTTTTTTGTGTTTTACATGCATGTATTCATGAGGAAAAAGATATGGGAAAAATCTTTAACCTACATATGTTAATTATGATGTATATAAAACATTGCACATATAAATTATTTGCATTCAGTAATTGTATTCATTAAAATGTATTCACTTTAACACAATTCGAAAAAAAATATCATCAGATTTATCTTTTATAATGTATGTTATGATATAAAATTTACGCGGCATCATGAATTCGCGACGCGGCCGATTCGCGAATAAAAGCGAAAATTAAAACATCGCGAAAAATACCGGATTTACAGTAACGGAAAATGATTTTGCGACATTTAGCGGCGGTTGCGACATTTAGCGGAAATGGTGCGACATTTTGCGGAAATGGTGCGACATTTAGCGGCAAGTGCGACATTTAGCGGCGTTGCGACATATAACGGCGTCACAGTGTTAAACAATATTGTATACTCTTAAATAACCATACGTGTTCGCAAAATTTGAGATCATTTCCTCACTCCAGAATAAATATCTTCATTGTGCACAATGGTCAAAAATTAAATCGGGCTGTAACTCATTCGAAAAATGATTTTCTATTAAGTCTGAATATATTTCATTATTAACTTTTGCAGATTTTCTGTTTTCTTTTTTTTATATTTTAAAAATGCATCAAATGATCTATGCAAAATCTTTAATCTTTATGTTTTGAGGCTTTTTGGCCTCTGTGATAGGCAATATGTGTTAATATATAAATAAATAAATAAATAAATAAATAAATAAATAAATAAATAAATAAATAAATAAATAAATAAATAAATAAATAAATAAATAAATAAATAAATAAATAAATAAATATAATGAATGAATGAATGAATGAATGAACGAACGAACGAACGAACGAACGAACGAACGAACGAACGAATAAAATAAACCTTGTCTTGTAAACAAATATTTTGATTATTTTAGATGATACTGAGACGCTAAATGTTTTGTTCTTAAGCTATAGTGTATTGTATGTTAAGAACAATGGCAAAACTTTGAAGTGGTATGTTAAAAGTTAGAATTTATATACCGTAAAGTAAATTTTTAAATAAAGCATAATGTGTTATAAAAGATTATGAATGTAGTTTTTATTTGTTAATAAGCATTTTATATTAACGAGTTATTACAGTAATATGTTGAAATTAAAGTCAGTGATTATAAACAATACTATCTTACAATACTTAACAATACTCATAATACTTCCGGAAAATAAATATGTAAACTTTAAATTGATGTTGTTGTTATAATAATATTAACATAGATATCTTGTATAATTATAATAGTTCTATTTTTGGTCACGTGCATATTTTGTACAGACTGAACATTTAAACAATGTACAATGTGAACCCATTCTTACATGAAGATTTAAAATATAAAATCCGCTTTAAAATTGTTGGCTTCTGTTGATAACATTGTAGTAGGTTTTGACATATTTTTTAGTTCTGTACTTGAGAGTAGATGGCCATTTGTTTTGTCTGTGCCTTGGATATTATAAAAATATTTATTTGTCGTGCTGAATCCATCAAATCAGGTCTTATTAAATCATAGATATGACACATAAGTAGTCTTCAATAGGTCACGTGACACTCATAATCAGTTGAAATCATTGGCAATTTTGTTACTATATATAGTAACAAGTGTATTAAATGCGTTTTATCTTCAATAGAATTTCTACGATACTAACCGAGACGTTCCTCTAGAAATCAGCCATGAAAATGACAGAACTCTGTACGACTATTGCTGTTTGAATTTGACATTACCCAAAAGTAAATAATGATTACGGGCCATAAAGGGCACCATTAAGAATCAGCTTTTCACTAATTTTATTCTTTACTACAAAGTTTTAGATATTTATTTATATATTAGCAAATTTCGTCAGTAAATGGTCATGAATGATAAAATACGTATACAAACATGTACATCACGAGTATTATATCCTACCTGTGACAGATACGGCAACAATCTGTGACACATACGGTTTTACAAGAAGTAACCATCTGTGACTTAAGGGACTCAAAACTAGTAACAATTTGTGACACAAACGGCTCCACAAGAAGTTACAACCTTTTACACATACGGTTCCGCAACACTAAGTAGTAACAATCTCTTAAACAAACGTCTCTAAAATGTAGTTACAATCTATGATAAATACGGTTCTACATGTAGTAACAATCTGATACACAAGCAGTTAACAAGTAGTTACAATCTGTGATACATATGGTTCCGTAAGTAGTAACAATCTGTGACACATACAGCTCTATATGTAGTTACAATCTGTGACACATACAGCCCTATATGTAGTTACAATCTGTGATACATACAGCTCTATATGTAGTTACAATCTGTGACACATACAGCTCTATATGTAGTTACAATCTGTGACACATACAGATCTATATGTAGTTACAATCTGTGATACATACAGCTCTATATGTAGTTACAATCTGTGATACATATACATCTCTCTATGTAGTTACAATCTGTGACACATACAGCTCTATATGTAGTTACAATCTGTGACACATACATCTCTATATGTAGTAACAATCTGTGACACATACATCTCTATATGTAGTTACAATCTGTGACACATACATCTCTATATGTAGTTACAATCGGTGACACATACATCTCTATATGTAGTAACAATCGGTGACACATACATCTCTATATGTAGTAACAATCTGTGACAGATACATCTCTATATGTAGTTACAATCTGTGACACATATAGCTCTATATGTAGTTACAATCTGTGACACATACATCTCTATATGTAGTAACAATCTGTGACACATACATCTCTATATGTAGTTACAATCTGTGACACATACATCTCTATATGTAGTAACAATCTGTGACACATACATCTCTATATGTAGTTACAATCTGTGACACATACAGATCTATATGTAGTTACAATCTGTGACACATACATCTCTATATGTAGTTACAATCTGTGACACATACAGCTCTATATGTAGTTACAATCTGTGACACATACAGCTCTATATGTAGTTACAATCTGTGATACATCCGGCACCACAAGTAGCAACAATCTGTGAAACAAACGTCTCTACAAGTAAGAACAATCTGTGACACATGCGTACAAGTACATGTATTAGCAATCTGTGACACATACAAATAAAGTATAAGTGTTTCGAGTAGTGTTGACAAATCTCTATCATTACTATTATTATTAGTTTTAGTATTATAGGCATACATGTATGTGTTATTATGATTTCAGATTAGTGTTTATAATGAAAGTGGAAAAGAAACCAAATAAAACAACACTTACGAAAACAGCATCTAAAACAAACAAAAAACAACAGCAAAAACAAGACAGGTCATCGATTGAAATATAATCTACCTATTTCTGTAATACCTCTAGCATTAAGACTGGTCAGTGTCCATACATTAGCAACATTACTAATATGAAGACTCTAATTTCAGTTGCATATTTCTCACCAGGCTTCTCTAATTAAATCCAGTTCGTTTCAAGAGGTTGTGAGGTTCTTTAATACGATATCATATGACGAGGATTTTCTTTATACGGATGCTAAATCAATTATCACATATCTCTAAAAAACAGTCTGGGGTTCTCGGGTTTACGGAAATTCTAATACATCTATAAGTAATGTATATATCAAAACATATACTCACTCACACGTATGTAAAAAGTTTTCGCATAAAATTCGATATACCGCTGAAATATTGAGCAATTTTAAATATCGTGTTAACTAAATCGCACAAATGAATATACATAATGAATTGGCGATTTTTACAAATGGTATAAATCACGCGTAGACGGAAGAATGATTCAAATAATTTCCATGTTTTAGTTTAAAGTGACATTATTCTCATATTTTTTAATGTCAAATTGAGTTGAATAAGTAATATGTGTCAAACGATTGACAATTAGAATTGTGATTGACCAATAATTGATAATTGAAAATTTTAACGATACAATATAAAAACGACTTTAATTATAAAAAGACTGTCCCCACTCTTTTTAAGAATTGCACGTTACCGATATTTTTAAAACGTTTCCGTTGGTCACGTGAATTATTGATTATTTTTTCTTAGCAAAGTATAAAATTGAACACAATTATGGAAAAATAACAAATTATTTTGATTTTTTACCTGTACACTGCCCAAACACCATTGGATGGGCATAATGGAACTTTGATGACGTCTATAACAAGTTTACGTTACTGTAATATGAACAAATGGTAGGCGAATGCACGAAGTTATTTAAGATGATATAAATATAAAAAAACTACGAGATCGTACTTTTTCAGTATGGTTTCGTGTTTCAAGTCAGCTGCAAATTATTACCTATAACATCATATCATAACATGCCAAACTCTATAACATTGACATATCTTATGTGATAAGAATCTGTATATTGACATTTCGAAGTTTTTATTTGGTACAAATATAAATTTTTTGTGCAATGCCATGCAACTATCATCTTATTATTTATTTTAACTGCATATTTTACTGGTGCATTAATATTTCTGTTTGATTTGAATGAGCGTAGAAGTAATGTCATGAAAACATTCAGTGATCTCGTTGAAACATATTGTGTTGACACGGAAACGTAAAGTGATGTCAAAGAAACATATAGCGATTTCATGATGAAATATAGTTATGCCCTGGAAACAAATAATGATGTCATCGAAAAGTATAATGATGTCATCGGAACATAATTATAATAGTGTCATAGAAACATATAATATTGTCATAGAAACATGAAGAAGTGATGTTTTGAAAACATATGCAATCGGTAGTAGTTGGGTTTGCAGTAAAGAAATTACGAATGAAATTTGATTTGGAAAACTGCCGTTCTGAACAAGAACAAAATTATTTGTCTCAATTAATTTTTAACTCTTGAAAACTGCTTTGATTACTGTATTCAATACAGATACAAAATTGTGAGTAGAACGAAAGCTTTAATCACATTAGAGAAACGCCCGTTGCGATTTCATGCTTTAGCTAACTGCATAGAACTTTATTTCTATTGAAATGAAAGCCAATACATTTAGGAATACAGCTTTTATTTATTGGAGTAGGCCACCATTACATTATATTCATAATCTATTGACAATTTTAGAAAATTCATTACAATTACATTTGTCCATAATCTTTGATGTTCAATGTTTTAAAAGTTTTAACAGTTTTTCTAATTAAATTTTTCAGTTTTGGCTGAGTTGAAATCTTTTCTTACTTCATTGATTGCCACCTTATCGTTTTGTTTATTTTTCCTTTTTTCATTTCAGGTACATTAAAAGTACTTCTATACCACATCGAAAATGACATAGAGTCATGGCCAATAGATGGCGCCACAATAAAAGTAATCCGCGACCTTCAGACACTAGCTACAGATATCAGCGATAAAGCATTGACCTATGTTGAAGCATCAGATCCTATGTACTATAAACGTATGAAAACAGTCTTATACTTACATTGATAAAGTCATTTGATCATTTTGTAGAATTTTAGATTACTTATTAATTAATTAATTACTTAAAGGAATAGGAATGGATGGATTGATGTCTGTCTAATATAAATATTCATCATTTAAAAAGAGGAACCATGACAGTTTTCCTATTGACATCAACCCTATAAGAGAGAAATTCGTGTTTTAAGACACTATTTTTAACTTGAGAAATAAGTTCATGGGCGCCGCCATTTTGGCTTCTGTCATTCTCGCGAGACAGACGAGACCGAGATTGTGACGTGTTATACCCACTTCCGGTATAGGTGTACACGCTGGTACAACTGAAATATATCTTGATTGAAGAAAACTTATTAATTTTATTGCGTACATTATATATTTTTTATGAAAACATCAATATGGAAACTGAATTGCTTTAATTAATTAATTGAAGACGCCGCGACATTAATTATCATTTGTCCGATATTCAAGCTTGTGATGATCCCACCACATGATTTAAGCAATGACTGCTTAATTTTTCAAAGATAAACAATAAATTTAATCTTGGGTACTATGAAAAAAACTTTCTTCAAATTGACGATATATCCTTTTATTTTGTACTTAATTTTCGCTAGGACAAGCTGTCCAAAAATAGGGTAACATCGCCGGTCGTGCGTATCTTTTTTTCAGGTCAAATATCAACTTAAATCCAATATGCTGAGGACGCGATTTTCCGCCATTGACGCTAAAAAATGAGAATGGCGCAGGAAAATCGGCAGCCAGACTAATATCGTATGAAAACAAAAACTGTCCGTTAGGTTATTTAGGCACCCAGTCAAAACTGGTACCAACAGCAACAGGTTGCCCATTCCCCTATAATTACGCTTATTTTCGGGTTTATCCAGTTCCCTAAAGCTTTTTTCCACGTTATCTACTTACCAAATTCCTTTCCCCGACAGATACGCATTCTCTACTACCGTAAATTTAATCCAATAAAACAAAAAAAAACATAAATCTACTTAATATTTAAAATGATTTATTGGTAACTGAAAAAAAATGTGTTGCTATTTTATGACGTGCTGTAATTTACTGACAGGTGTGGAACCTAATTCCCCCTAAGGTCATTCAGTTCACTGATGAAGCGTAAAAAAATAGATGTCTATTTTCGTCATTAGAATATATGACAAGGGTGATTAACCAATCAGGGCAACATTGTGCATGATCAGAAGGTCTGTCGGCACAGAGGGCATACAAGGAGCAATAAAAATCGTCAGGTACACAGTGTGACAGGAATATTTGGTGCAAATTAGGAACAATTAAAATGGACAATGCGCAGTATTAGACATAAGTAGTAAGAACCAGCAATTGTGTGAATTAATTATGCAAATTAGATTTTTGAGCAGCCAATTAAAATTATTTGCCTGCAGTTAATATTAGGCTACGATAACGATGCCCAGCATCATACGTTGACAGACATGTTAACAATTTACTTTTCAAAAGAGTTGCTTATATTTTTGAAATGCGTACATCAATTATAACATATGTTCACACCTTTAAATTTGAAAGTCAGAATCAAACTGCAAAAATTTAATTATATGTACTATTAAGAACACGTTTTAGTAGGGTTTATAATGGATGTGGCAAGCGTACGGGCCCGTACGGCTAGCCAAAAGTTTTAGCCGTACGTGAGTCACGTACGACTAGCAAGGACACACTGTATATTGGCTAGCCGTACGGCACTTTTCAAAATTTTATGGAAGTCGAAAATGCATAATATTATATTATGACTTTAAGCAAGGATTTTAACCAAGAAACAGCATTAATTGTCTTCGGATGTTAACTTTTTTAGAGATTAATCGCCTTGATCGCTATATATATATCGATCTTTGTCATCGCAAGATGTCGAGAAAAAATAGCCTTTGCTTGCATTTACACCAATTGAAATAGTTTCAAAATTTTGATAATAATCCTTTTTTGTGTTTCATTAATTTTAATTTTCGACACATTTAATACGAAAAAGAAAACAACAAAACACTGAAAATGATTGTTGTTAGGCTCTTGATAATGCGACAATTACCGACGGTACTGTATATGAAGTTTGTCCATCAAGGAAAGTTTGCATGTTCCGTGAAAGGCATTCTAAAATTCTATTGTCAGTCACTGGATAGGTTTTAATTAAGGCTAATTAATTGATTGACTGTGCTTTTATGTTCGATATTTATCTACTGTTTTGAAAATTATACAATTATTTTTGCATTTCACCGTTTTTGTTTTTTTTTTTCATTCAATGTTCTTTTTATCTATTTATTCCACTCCGATCATTTTTTATTCGATCCATGTGCTTAAAATTAACAAAAATAATTTAATAATTCATACAAATAAAACAACAAATGATAAGTATGAAAATCAAGAATTTTATAACGTTCGACTTCCATATAATTTTGAAAAGTGCCGTACGGCTAGACTAGATGGGCTAGACAATACAGTGCGTCCTGGCTAGTCGTTCGTGACTTACGTACGGCTAGAACTTTTGGCTAGCCGTACGTTTCTTTCTTTATTTATTTTTTTTTTTTTTTTGATATTGTTGCGTATTTTGAACCATAAAAAAATCTCCTCTACACCTCCGGTGAAAATTAAATTGTCTGGTCAATACTTTATTATATTAATATTTCCTTACGATTCAACTAGATTTATCATGAATCTAAAGATGTGGGGAAAAATGACATCACGCGCACCTGTTTTTATACGGCCAATACACAAACATGGCCGCGCTTACTGATTTGTAGAAATCGGTGATTTAGCGATTTAAATTTTGATATCATTCGTTTAATATTATTATTTGGCGGCAGAAAATTTGCAGATTTATTATTTATAGTATTCTTTTTCTGAAATCAAGTTTCTATTCTAACCTTGTCTTTCCCTTTAAGTAATTAATTTTAATTACCTTTTAATTACTTTTTATTTATTTATTTATTTATTTATTTATTTATTTATTTATTTATTTATTTATTTATTTATTTATTTATTTATTTATTTATTTATTTATATGTATTTATTTTTTATTCGTTTTTTTTTTTTTGTTGTTTTTTTTTTTATTTATTTTTATTCGTTTTGTTAATTAATAAATAAATTTATTAATTAATTTATAAATTATCTTACGCACAATCGTAATGAAGTTCATGAAATCCTTGTTTGGTTAATTACCTTTTAAAGTAATCGTTAAGATTGTTCACATATATCTTCATATAACATATTTATAAATATACTGATAAATAAAAGAAAATGTCAACATTTTCACATTTTCAACTCTTGGTGGCCTGGAAATAGAGTTTTCTTTGATAAAAGCTGTCCAGGGTTCTTGTTTGGGGGTTATATAATAAAAAGTGTTGGTAATCTTTCTTTTCATTTCTCTTTTGTGGTTCGGTTACATTATTTCCACTTTTATCTAGGTCTTATGAAGATTTGGTATCTCGATTGCAAGCAAAGACTTTCCCGGAGGATTTTTTATCTCTTATGGTAACCAAAGAATATATATGAGGCAATGCGCGAGGTTATATATAATATATATCTCTATCATATATAATGGAACGTTCGTAATTCATGCCTTAGTAGTTAATTGCAGCCCAATGGCATCCATTCCTGTTATGGCATGCCATGTTTCAATAGGAGACCTTTTTTGTTGTTTTGAACTTTAATTTACATGTATATGTATAAAACAAAATATTTGTTTATCGATAGCTGCAACAATTGAGATTATATAACGAATATATCGGCAATTTGGAAAGATCTTTCTTTTTATTAAAATGTTTACCTCGTCAAAATCATAATAATGAAAAAGACCAAAATCCCTTTTTTGATGTTACTGTTTACTTTTTTATTCTTTTTTTTTATTATTATTATTTAAAGGATTAGGTATAATATTAGTATAGTTTAAGCTATATATCCACGAATATATTCAACAAATAAATATTTATCACATAACTGATGAACTGCCGAAAAATATATAGACTCTGTATCAACAATTTCTTGTTGCTATTGTTGTCTTCCCTATCAATTCATTGTCATTCTTTTTCAATTGATATAGCGATATTTCAATGAATGTTGATAATGAATTCATGCTGGTAATATGTTGCTCTGCATTTCAGGCCAAACACAAAAGCCAAATGTCACATATCATCACAATGCTGGACAAAGATGACCCAGATGGGATACAACAGCTATTCTTTAACGCACGAAATCTTCTATATAATGATCGCATATCAGGCAAGTATTATAGACTAATTCATGCAGTATACCCCGTGATCTCTTCTGACATCATTTGTTAACCTTTGCCATGCTAAATTTTGTAAATCACTTTTTTTTTAACTGGACAAAAGCATCCATCATTTTTAGAGGGTAAATTTCTGACTGAAAGTACTGACTGAATAACGAACAGTGGAGACAGTGGTCAGGTGGCATTTCATTTTACAGAAGCAAGAATTAAGGAAACTGCTTATTCTAAGAACAACATAAAATAGGCTATTTTGTTTCTTTTTCGCGTACAAATCCAATAATCTTATGTTGTTACGACGCTCTTTTTACATTATGTATAATGTATAATTCACTAAGAAGTTAGTATAATTAAATAAGAAAAATTATGTCCATCTCGTATAATTAGAGTTTTGTTCCTAATTCTACTGAAATAATCAAATTTTCGATATAACACTATTTAAACTAAAATGTGTAAGTGACGGAAAATACGAAAATATTTCAATCATTTAAAGGATTAATTATCAGTGAATTCTTAAAGACACATTATGCCACAGAATTTCATTTTACTTTTTTAGAAAGGGCAAATGTTTAAATAATGGTTTTAAAGAATGTTAGATGCTTGTTACGTGAAGAAAGAAGTGATAAATCTGAAAAAATTTGTCATAAAAGAAGTAAAATGTAAACGAAGTAGTATTTTGACCTCCATTCAAATACATTTATTAAAACTGTACGTATTGCCAAAAACACACAAACACACACACACACAACGAAATATGAAAAAGATGGCACAGGTAATTGGCGAATGTGTAACTTTTTAGATACTATTAAAGTACAACAAAATTTAAAAAGTTTTTGAAAAATAGAAATAAAAGCATTTCTGAGGCATAACGTGCCTTTAAGTTTATATCCCTCCCCAGGACAAAAAGGTCCTTAAACGATTCCATTTTCGACTGACACAAGTCAGTGCGTTTTCACAGATGTGGTAACTGTTTTTCATATTAAATGATCGAGTTGTCACAGAGAATATTTGTATGCGACAGTGGTTTACCCCCGGGAATCAATTCAATACCATGATTATATGGCTAGATGTCACGTGATAGCAAACGATACTATCTTATCTCCACTTAAACCTTAAAAGCTGAAAGCTAGGGACAGATTTGTGTCTTGCGAATCCCACTGAGAAAATGCATTTGATGTTACATTAATCGTTTAACTTTTTTTCTGAAGAAGATCAGCAGTTTAATAATGATTATCAAAACACTCTTGAGGTTTGGTCCTATAACTTACTTAGGCTGTGTCTATAACTCGCTTATATCTCGCTATATTGGTATCAATAACTCGCTTATATCTCGCTATATTGTTATCAATAACTCGCTTATATCTCGCTATATTGGTATCAATAGCTCGCTTATATCTCGCTATATTGGTATCAATAACTCGCTTATATCTCGCTATATTGGTATCAATAACTCGCTTATATCTCGCTATATTGGTATCAATAACTCGCTTAGGCTGGGTCTGCCACAACTCACTACATTTTGGGTTTAGTCTATATCTACTTAGACTGTTTCTGTAACTACGATATTTTGCTAGGGTTGTGTCTAAATCTGCTTATAGACTGTGTCCACACAAGAGTTCCATTTCTAATTAGAACCGAAAGGAGGAGAAATTTCAAGTACATTACGTTTCTTAGTTACTTAAAATTTAAATGATAACTTGATAGTTATCATATAAATGTACAGGCAAAAAGGAGGTACATGTACATCTATTTTATTATGTTTATAAAACGATACTTATTATGCTCATAATATTATAACCTTTAGATCTATTTAATAAATCTGTAACATTTTATCATTTAAATCTAAAACGATTTTACCTGGTATTACAAATATTAGGTACAATATTAAGAATTCAGCTGTAAAAGCTATCGTGGTTGTTATATTTGTAATATTTAGAAGTGTTTGAACCTAGTATAATAGCCTGCTGGGTGGCTACATTATCAACCCATGCGACCAGGTTAGACCCATGCGACCAGTTTAGACGAAGATCAACCAGCACATCTGTGCTGTCACATCATGCCCTGCACAGTTCGCTATTCAGCCAGGTTTTATTACTAAATTTGCCTTACAAAATGAAAAATAAATGTCCAGTTTTGTTGTTGTGGTTGTTTTTTTGTAAAGATGGACAAGTATTTTTAACGGGGTATATAAGGTTTAAATAGACAAAACATACTGCATGCTGATATATAAGACAATTTTATTTTGCAGATGGGATGCCAGGAAGAAATGAACAAACAACGAACACTATTGAATCAACCACCTCCGGCTGACCTTGCAAAAACCTTCTGTGCCTCCGTTTACCTAGAGGCTTTACAAATAGAAAAGAATAATTTCCCCGAACTGAGAAGGGACCTGTTCATGGAACAAGGTACAATATTAAATTTTGTCTCGTTCGGTTGCCGATCTTTTGTTGCTTCTCTGAGATCATTGGCTGAAATTCGATAGTAATCCATTTAAATATTGTCATATAATACGTAAGAAACCATAACAAAATACATGGTAACAATAAGTTTTCCTTCCGGACTTCAAATTCAATAAGGAGGTGAATTAGCCATGCATATATACGTTCGCAGCAATAAAATGACATCATTTATTCATACACTTGTTAAAGGCCCATTACACCTCAGAAATGCTATCATTTTATTTCACAAAAACTTCAAATGTTTGGCATCTTGTTACAGTTTTAAAAATACTCATTTGCCATAAAGATGAACTATCTTTGCTTTGTTGGCAATTGGTATTATAATAGTGAATATGTTTATTGTATGAAAGTCAAAATACTACTCAGTTAACATTTTGCTGCCTTTACGACATATTACAGCACAATATCAACGCTACTTTCTTTAGCTCTTAAGCATATTACATGCTCTTAACCAATTATTTAAACATCAAAAAACAATGTTTGACATTTCTGAAGAATTATATAAATATGGATGTCTGACGCATAATGTGCCTTTAACCTTTTCCTTTCTTCGACCTTGTATATTCTGTATTTTCGTCTGCATTAACCCTTAATCTGCTGGAACCACCGTAAGTAATTAGCCATCGCCTTTCTGTCTGACCAGGCTCTATACTGTTGGTAGCTCAATTTATATATGTTGGTATTGAAATCCCTTAAACTTTGAATGGACTGTTCCAAATTCAAAGCTGGACAAGTCCATTCAGCAGATTGAGGGCTAATATTGATAAACATAGCAAAATGCTGCAATTAATTATTCAAAAGAACGCACAAACTATCCTGGTTCTATAAGCTGATAACTTTATTGTCGCTAGGTTGGGTAGTCTCACGGGGTTATCTCTTTCATATATGATTTTCAATAGTTCAGTTTGACGAAGAGAAACAAAACACAAATACAATGTCACCCCGTCTCTAGGGTGTTAGTTTCTGTCAGATATCATTTATATTGCGATGGGAGAATATTAATGAATTATTCTGTATTTAATAAAACATTTTCCATAAGTGGAAATGACTTCTGTAATTATGAACACTTTGATCATTTTGAATTATTGAGTTAATGTTTAAGAATTAAAAAAAAACTTAATTAGGATTTAGTGACCAAAGACTTGTTTGTTTTTTAATTGGAGATAAGCACGTTTTTAAATCTTACTCTGCCTATAGCAACAATTAATCTAATTAAATGGAATAAAACATTCAGAAGTGTCTCTATCCGATTGCTACTAGAAAATATTAAACGTTTTTTAACAAAATGTCATTTAACGTCAGTCTCGTGTAACAGATCATGTTTTTGTTGAAGGTTATAAAATACGCCCGAAAAAGGGCCAAATTTTAATACTTTTATTGTTTCTAATGTATGCTATCTACTACATGTTGGAATGGTTTTTAAGTTAAAGGGTATAACGTTATTTGAAATATTTTGTAGATTTATTAAAGGTAAAATAATGTTATTTCTAATATCTTGCGGTCGATTCTCAAAATAGTTATACCAAGAATATCTCTATTATTTAATACGCATGAATAGTGTAAGAAAGTAGAATAAAACGTTTGGAAAATATTATGATTTTATTTTATTACGCTCTGTAGCCGTTCAGCAATGCTTTCGTGCGTTTGTCATTCACTCTTAAAGAAATACACAAACACAATCCTTTCATAAAACTATTTTAAAATTTTGAACTATTTCTATTTTTCAAAATTCAAACAATATATGTGTAATCTATATAAGCTTTATACACTTTAACCTAATGTATTATAAATACCGAACTATTTTCAGCTGCCTTGTGTGGTGCTATGGGATACAGATGGTTTTTCACGCCTGAATGGTTGGAAACAATAATAAGCTGGCAGGATAATGAGTCCGGATGTTACAAAGGGGAAACAATCCGTGAAAGTGACGTTGGTAAGAATTTATCAGTGATCTTTGCACACAACACCCTTTGGAAGGCAAAGATTTTAGTTGTTTCAGACAGATGTTGCTCCAAAGAGATAAAATTTATTGCAAAGTCTTACGCAACTTGTAATTGATCTATAGTATTTCATAACAGTGTCAAATCTCGGTCTTTTATCATACTTTGGAAAAGATTATTGATAATAGCCGAGATGTTCCGATTGACCATTGTCTGCTAGTTCAAGAAATACCAAAGTTAGCAAATTACTTGTCTAGAAATGAATAATAAACCATTCAAAGGGGAATTTAAAAATCATGTACACCTATGTCACGAGTTTGTACAAGTACATGTATCTACATGAGAACAGTGTCACCTTGTGAATTCATTAACAATATTTACACTTTTTTGAAAAACAGAAATCAATAATGTACGTATGTAACAATATAACTAAAAAAGATGACACCTTAACATTTATATGACGTACAACTTAACAGATTTGATAAGATATTTTATGCAACTGATTTACAATGGAAATTCCATTGTTTCGAAAGACTATATGGTGGCTGATTTGTGCCATGTCGTACTGTCACTCCGCGGAACGCCGGGCGAAAACATGAGGATTACGACAAAGTTTCGACATGGTCTTACATCTGTATTTTCGCCTGGCCCCCCGCGGGTGGAAAATACGACATAGCACTTGGAAACTTCGTCGTATTTTCGCAATGCGCTCCGTGGGTCGCAAGTACGACAAATGTTGACTTTGTCGTATGTTCGTGTTTTCGTCTTGCTCCTCGCTGACCGAAAATAAGACAAGGCACAAATCATTCACCATAAAAGACCACTGGTAACTATCAATTTAAACATTCAAATCATTCTCAAATTTGTGACTAGTGTGTACTAAGTCGAAGTTTGAAAGTTTGAGAATTTTGAAGCGTGAACTTTGAAGCCTCAAGCTTGATGTTTGAAGCATAAACGAGCCGCGTCACGACAAAACCAACATATCTGCGTTTGCGACCAGCATGGATCCAGACCAGCCTGCGCATCCGCGCAGTCTGATCAGGATCCATGCTGTTCGCTATCAGTTTCTCTACTTGTAATAGGTTTGGTAAGCGAACAGCATGGATCCTGAGCAGACTGCGCGGATGCGCAGGCTGGTCTGGATCCATGCTGGTCGCAAACCCATTATGTTGGTTTTGTCGTGACGCGGCTCAAATTAAGAAGTATGACGTCTGAAGCGTGATGTCAGTGTATAACGTTTAGTTTCCATAGTTCACAATTATGGTGGTCAGACTTGAACTGAATGTCACCACAGGTCTATTAAAGTTTAAATTTTATTTAAAATTTGAACAACCTGTTTGAACAAAAGTGTTTTAATTCCTAAATCGTATATGTGATGCACAATATATTAAGCTTGTATTTGCATAAACATGTTTTTTTATTGGCCAAAAGTTGTAAATATTATTTATTTTTTATTTATTTATTTGGAAAACTAAGGTAAAAATGTAAATAATATGTTTGACTAAATGAATAATTTTATTATTTTGGTTTCAGTATAAGCAAATCATTTGTATATCTTATAATTTGTTAAGATACATTATACAAATCCTTGAATCGTTACTATACAATGCCTAGTTAATCTTTCATTTATTATTGTTTTAGAATTCAGAGGTACCGAATCGTCTCTAAACTTGCGTGTTAAGCGAGAAGAACGTGTGCTCGAGGACGGATGTTTGAGCCATACAACTGCGGTGGCGGCCGGTGCTCTCGCCATGTATGTGCGGTATATAGCCGAGTATCAGCAAATGGTCTTTGAACAAAACCAGATTTTCAATTGACGAAAAATGTGAACAAACTAATAAAAAAAATGAACACAACAATTAAATACTGACACTGCAACTCAACCATGCGAACTGTTGTTGTCTGGTGTATAGTGTGTTACTTTGTGATTCAAACATAAGAGGCTTAGAGATAAACTCTGAACTCATAACATTGCTTATAAAACAAAAGTGATTGTAAGAAATTAATAAAATTATTTGTTTATTCATATAAATCATTAACTTTTAGAAAAAAATGTCATCATCCCTCTGTCATCTACTCTGTTATTTGTTGTTTTTTTTTCATTTCCCCACTGCACCCGTAATGTGTTGTTCTATTGACGCTTTTATCAGTTTTGTCCCTTCCGTTTTGTTCAATAAAATCTGTATGTTGGGATATATCTTTACATTTTGTGTTAATTTTCTTTACCTTGCAATTATATGCAACTATATACACTTAACACATGCACGCACGCACGCATAAACACACACGCGCACACACACACACACGCACATACGCAGACACACACACACACACCTACTGGACTACGCCTTATAATTAAATGTGAGGACACCATCAATTGCGGTTGGGGACACACATTTCTAGAAAGAGTAATGTCATCAAATATTGGTAAATGTAACTGCATTTTCCCGTCTTTGTTTCCGTAAATTCTGATTTATAAAAGTCGATTGTGAAAATTCGACATGCATACATTACTCTGATGTCATCGCAGACACACATGCAAATAAGGAAATAATTTTGCATATAAATATATACATGTATATGATGCTGATGCTGATAACATAGTATAATCACACACCGACATACACATGCAAATAAAGACATTAATATAGTTGGAACGATATGAATCATGTCAGGTTCATTAATTCCCGACAAATATTACAACCAGAAAAGAATGCATTTTATGTATGTAGTAATGTTACACACACATTTTTATTTATTTTCTTTATATAGCTAACTGTGTCTAAGTAAAATGTGCCATTTCACCAATCTCATGCACATATTTTTAAAACACATTATATCCCCAGAAAACAAATATTTTTTCCTTCTTTAGAAAAGGCAAACATACGTTTCATTATGTTTAAGATAATGGTTTTAGAGCATTTAAGATGTTTACAAATGAAGTAAGTGACCGAGGGGTTAGAGTCGATGACTTTTAATCCAGTTACCTCTCTGGCGTGGGTTCGATCCCCGGGAGATGCTTTGGTAGTTTAGCACGGAGGAAGGTAGTCTAGTACTGGTGTAACTCTCCAGGAACGATGGTTAGGAAACTAACCGCCTTTATGAATGAAATAGTGTTGGGAAAAGGCGTAAAATGAAACAAACAAACAATTGAAGGAAGTACCGGTGATTGTGAAATTATTTATTATTAAAGTAGCGAAATGTAAACAAAGACCATACAAATCACTAAATCAATATAACTCTACGACTTGTCTTAACTTACCTGGAGTAAAAGATGGTTGAGCTAATTGGCCAGTGGATAGCCTCTTTTGAAGTTATAACAGGACACCAAAAATAAGAATAAAAGCATTTCTGGGGCATAATGGGCCTTTAAATGTAGTACAAGCAAATTGTCAGTGTATCGTCCTTTAACAGACAGACAATACTACAGTACAGTGATTTATTATTTTAAGGACACTTCATTTGCTAACCGTATTAATATGAAGTAAATACGTGTCATACTTCAGACTGCAGACGAATAATCATTATGAGAATCTAATAATGATTGTATACAAATATATTGTCAATAAAGAAGGATGGTATTTTTGTCTCAAATTATATCATTCATTATCATCAAAATCATTAGTGTGATTCATTCCCAAACAGTACTTTCTTAAAAACGCTTTTATAGTTTCTAGCCAAGTTATGAAACTATTTGTTGGGTAAAGTCAGTGCCCATAATTTAGACGTAAATGGCTCATAGTGACGTGCTTGTGAAATAGTAATTTATACACCAAATTATTTCGAAATCAGTACAGCATCCGATGATAAAACTTTACCGGGTATGCTTCGCAAGAAAACTCTATGAAATGACTATATTTTTAAAAAATGTTTTTGAATGATATAGGGGATAACATTATTGTATTTCATTCTTATTTTTCAACAATATGATTTCTAGACCCATTTTGTATGTCCATGCAGTAATACGTCAAATTATGTTAAAGCCCTATTTGCAATCGGCGAAAAAATAACCTTGCCCGTATCTGAAATATATTTATTTTATGCTTTTCAGTGGATTACTGATTTATCCGTGAAAATTATATTTGATAATTTCACAGTGAAAATTATCAAAATATAATTTCACACTTTTCAATGACGAAACTACTTTTTTAAGATTTTCCCCATGTGGTACCTCAATTTTATTTTTGGTGACTATTCCGACAATGTCAGGCTGTTTAAAGAAAAGCAAACCTGAAATTGATAAATAACTTATATGTAAAAAGTAATAAAAAGAAGAAAACTTACAGTAACTTACTTCTATTCATTCAAATTACCAATCACCAAATATCGTCTCTTTAATTTTTTTGTTTCATTTTTACAGTCTGAAAAATACATTCCTTCCACATGCAAAACTGCTCTTGACGACATTTGGGAATATTTAAGTATCCTACGAGCAAAAACTGCCGTATGCTTTATGAAAACCTTAAAAAGCAATGGCAGCTTTCAGTCGAAGAATATGTAAAACAACCCAGCGTTCGTAAGGCTTCCAAGTTTTCCAATTTCCTATCCACTTTTTTGAATGTTTACACATCTGTCAACACTTATTTATTGTCTGTTACAATCCTCAAATAAGTTTTCTTTCTTTTAAAAAGGTGTATGACTAACAAATCCAAATGATATCCCTCTGAATCAAACACAATTATTTTCATCCAGTGAAATACACAACTTTAAAAATGGCGGCCGCTTACATTTAACATAGCCAGGACTAATATAAATTCGCAGTCAGTAACAGAAATATGGATGGATGGTTGGACTTTTTCTCCTACTAGAATTGTTTGTTTTTATTATTTAAACAAGCGATCAGACATATTTTTTTAATAAGATGAATACTATCACCACCATTTAACGTTGATTGTGGAACTTATTTTTCAGCCCATGACTTCTTGTATTTAATGAGAAATTCGACTTTTTTTAGGCTTTAAATGGGGAAAACAGATTTTAATATTAACGTAAATTTCGTTTTAACTTGTTTTTAAGCATAAAATAAAAAGAAAATTTGTTTGTTTGTTGTGTAAGATGTAATTTTATTTCATCTCGTGAACTTTAAAAACAGTATTCTCACTCGTGGCTATGCCACTCGTGAGAATACTGTTTTTAAAGCCCACTCGATGAAATAAAATTTCATCTTACACACAAACAAACAAATATCCTCTATCTCTTTTCCTTCCATTAAATCCAAAGTTAGGTATAGGGTAATGTGGATCTTACCTTCACAGAAACAGTGAAACAAACTTGAATATCACTCCGTTTACAATTAATAGAAATGAAGTAAAATTCTAGAAAGGAGACATCTACTGACAACAATTAAGGGAGCGGTGACTTATTGGCTTAGTGCCTCTAAATCCATGAATCATGAGTTCGAGCCCAATTCGGTTTAGGATCATGTTTCCTTCATATGACACAACTGCTGGAAAATGACTCGCAAGTGATTACTATAAGCTGGATGAACTTCGAGCAAAAACAAATACATTGTATGTTTAAAATATGAAAGCAAAATCGAAAGCTTGAAAATAAAATTAGAAAGATTATGGAACGTACAACAAACTAACGACTTTAAATACTGAAATAATTAATCGTTATTCAATCCTCGGCATTAAAAGTTACGCCTATTCGGAATTCATTTATCGCACAGGGGGTGACGGCTTGAAAGGCAGGCTTTTGCTGGCGTAACAGCCCTTTTCAGGGCTACCTCCCTCTTATTGTCTCCGGTTACTGTACATTTAGGTTCTCATTGGCCGCCGTACAGTGAACCACTTTTTGCTCAAAATTCATATCTTTGGCTAACACTCCGTGGAAATCGCATGGAGGTAAATTATCACCACTTAAGTTTGTACTTTAAGGGAATTACTGGTGATATGTCAGGGGTCCATACTCGACAGCGAAAGCTGCATTTTGTGCCTGAAAGGACGGATGGACTTTTATTAAGCATAGACTAGGGTCTGCAGAGAGCAAAGAAATTAAAATCAAATGCATGTACTTGTCTTTCTATTTGAAAGACCCTGTTGTAAATAACAAACTTCTGTTTTATAAAGTCTTCGATTTAAAGAGTTGACTAAGGACTAAGAAAAATTATGAAGCATATAATAACAAATAAAGAAAAGAGTTATTTAAATTTAATTGACATGCGCGTGTACAAATCTTACATTTAAAGATCCTGTATATTTTAATTGAGGTTGTATACCACACTTAAGTGAAATTATATATATGTATATTATTATGCTTATAAAACAATTTTCAAACATCGAAAAATATGTAAAATATGTACTGCAAATATTTGTAAATATTATATATAATCATTAAAATATATCCATTCGTTTCTTATTGAAAAATTTGACTTAGACTTTATAGAAAATATTTTCTTATTATCTCCCTTTATTTTGATGATATGTTAAATTCGGTAATATCTCTATAAATAATGCTTTTTGGAACTTACAAAATTGATAAATCTTAATTTGAGCATCATCTTTATGATATAAAACCATAAAAAATTTGTGTTACAGGATCTTTAAAGGAAATAAAGAACAAACAATAGCAATACTATCGCTAAAGATTATGGATGTTCCCCGATCGTACAATTTTTTTAAAAGTATTTTATAAAATATATACAAAGTAAGCTAGCGTTTTGGTTCATTGAAACTGTACTGTCACTTATTACATGGTTTCTATCACTGTGTGTAGCTTTAATCAGATTTTATCCATTCTTTTCAAGTCATTCTCTGGATAGCCATTTAAACGCTCATAAAGGATAGCACTGTGGTTGTTGGACACTGCATCGAGGTTTTTATCAAGGTTCTTCTAATTACACGTACAAGCATTTTTAAGTTTGACAATTCAAAAACTTACTTATTAATTTAGAGTCTCAATGGTCGAAGTTCCATTAAGATTTAGTATATAAGTATTGCTAAGGGAGGTAATTCAAAAATTAAGATAAAAATAAGCAAGTGATGATTATGGGTCTTTGACACTGCAATTTCTCTCTTTGGTCCCTATTTATTAATGTATTTTAATTGTCCATACGTATAGTTTTAAAGAGTGGTATAGGATAAGATGTCTTGACTTTTGTTTGTTATTTGTCTGGTGTTATCAAAACTTTAATCTGTATAAAATAAGAAGGAAAAAAAAACAACAACAAAACACTTTGTTGAGAAATGTGGTAATTAAGGAATAACCTGGAAAATTCGTGTGTTTTATATTATTGTAGTGGAAGGGGCGCTGCCAATCATTTGCAACATGTTCATATTCGCTCTTGCATGCACATCCGGGTTGTTTGGTCAGGTTGTTACGTGTATATACGGTCTTACATGCCCATCCGGGTTGTTTGGTCAGGTTGTTACGTGTATATACGGTCTTACATGCACATCCAGGTTGTTAGGTCAGATTGCCACGTGCATATATTTTCGGTCTTGCATGCACATCCGGTTTGTTTGACCAGGATCTATCTGGTTAGCATACCATTTTCCAAAGATTCACTTAAATTGATAACCGTCTGCAACAAATTTAAAGCGGTATGAATTGCACCAATTGTTTACGTGGTAAAAGTTTATTAAGTAAGTAAAACGAAAGTACTGAAGAACTTTAGTTTTGTAAGACTCCATTAAGATTAACTATCCAAAGCATTGACTTGAAATAAAAGAATCTAGGGACGCAGATTTGCTTAGAAGAAGTCCGGTACCATTAAACACTGCGATGCATATTACAGTATGAAGGTAGTTTTTGTTTTGGAGTTTCAAAATTTACTGGTACCGTTAAACATCAACGGTGAATATATATATATATTAATCAATGAGATTAATTTTGACATACAAGATAAAAGTAAAGACTAGAATAGATAAGACTTACGTAACGTTTATGGTACATAATGAGACAAGACTTTTCCTATCTTTCGAGGACTTATAATACTTACAAGAGTATTTTGTTTCTTTCTTTTGCCTATCAGAACGGTCTGAACTAAAGGTACGTTGGAACTTTAAAATGTACATTAAGTGTAGGATTTATATGGCATCTTTCGAAGATATTTTGATAACATAACTATCCGGATATATTCAATGTTTAAAGAAATATTTGTTCGGAAGACTTGGATATGTAGAGTACAGAGATGCAACATATATTTCAGGGTACATAAATCATATTACATATATTTCAGGGTACATAAATCATGCTAAGACCTCAGAGGAAACGACTCCTCCGGAAACTGTTGGTTGTAATTGTGATTATCTGGGCTGGTTTTGTTTCATACATTATTACCAACCGTAAGTGATAATATTATTGTAGATACTGGCAACAATGACGGTCAAGATAGCATGTTGACTATTTTAAAATTCGGAAAAATAACTTACAATTGCTTACACTGAATTTTGATGCCATGTCTTGTCGCAATACATCATCACACCGTATAATAAAAAAAATCACACCGTATAATCGAAAAACATGACAACAGTTGAAACCAACGAAGACAATTCTACAGTTATATCTGAGTCCAAAGTATTTCAAAGTAAAGCTTTTTAACAGGATAATCAGTTTGTGTAGATTTTAAGGGAATATAAACATGATTTTACCTAAAACATTTGAGAAGATACAACATCTGGACAAATACAGTTTTTTTCCGCCACCACATGTTTATAGCATATTGAAACTGTTGTCTTTTTCCGCATTTAAACAGTTTAATTAATTTAAGTTATGATGAACTTATGTTACGAAATCCAATACTTTCCTACGTTTGTTTTTTGTTGTTGTCTTTTTTTTTTTTGGGGGGGGGGGGGGGGGGTAAATGTCTCCTTTTCGATAATAACATTGATTGATAAAGACATAGATATATCTTTCCGATATCATACCAGATTGGCAATCAACATAATCGGAAAAAGAGACAGTAGGAAATATGTAAATTATGTAATTCACTGTAATACTGCCAAAGTTTTAGCGCAACAACCTTTAGTTAAAACATGAACACGGGCCAAGCAAATTTTTGAAACATATTCATTGAAAAACGTCAAGCATCAATTTTTGCACATAAAGTGTCGTGCGCCGCACCGATACTCAGAAATGTCCATTTAGCCAGGGACAAAATTCGAATGTTTTGGATGATAGAAAATTGGGGTGTTAAATAAAGTTAATACATCAAATGGCATTATCATATTAAATTAACATTTGTTTTTTCCAGATAGCACTACGAATTACATCATCGAAATATATCAAGCGAAGACCGAGGTAAACATTTCTTAAAAACTGTAGCTTTTATTTTGAATCGAAAACTTTCATGTTATATATTAGGCGGCATGCGGTACATGCACTGAGAACAACTGGACTAATATTATTCTACATACCATTCTCGAATGTGAACAATTAATAGAATTCCGAGTACAACCTAGCCCTATGCCCTCTTATTCATCTATAAATAGATTACTGAAATTCAAGTAAAATCAGAGACTCTTCTTTGCTAATCACCGGAATTCTAATAAAATCAAGTAACAGTAAACCTGATAATATTTCTGGATTAAATCTATCTTTATATTTAAATATTGGTGACTGTAGTTTAAGATTGTTTTAATTATGAATTTATAATTAGAAACTAAATAAATCATAAAATGAGCCAATATACAGCTAAAACTCGAAATTGTTCATTTATTGACAGTGTCAAGTAACGCAGGCACTGGAAACAAACTATTTCTAATTTCTATATGGGCTATATACTATATATTAGTCTTATTATAGTATATTACCCGTAAACAACATTAAAAAAGTTTGTTTCAAGTACCTGTGTAAAAAAATAAAACTTTTTGTTTCAGGAAACAAATGGATACATGCGCGCCAAAGAATTGCATAAACGATGTAACATACGTGGATATGATTATAACCAAGACAATGTTCGACTAAACTTAAAATACTCAACGGCTGATGGTAGCATTCAATTATGTCCGATTTGGAAGGCGGGGACTACATTTCTCAAGAGGCTCTTCATGATGAAAACACAGAAACGATTCCACAATGTAACCAATCCTTACAGCATAAGTTTCTCGGAAAAATTTGACGGTGAAATGGGAAATGTATATAATGGAAACACATCTAAAAAGTTTTTATTTGTCAGAAACCCTTACGATCGTCTGCTATCGGGCTATGTAGATAAGCTTCTGGCACCGAATCCAGTCTATTGGAATTTGATAGGTATTCCCGCCATAAAATATGCTAGGACTAATCCGTCAAATGCAAGTCTTACTTGTGGGCATGACTTAACGTTTGAAGAATATATAAAATATGTGATCTATGCATTGGGGACAAATTCAACAGATGGAAAACGCAAGAAAAACAGGAGGCGAGTTGGTATTGCTCATGACTTACATTTTGCTACCTTGACAGAAGTTTCTAAACCTTGTCATGTTAAATACGATTTTATAGGGAAAATTGAGACGTTCTCATCCGATTCTATTGAGCTGGTACGTCAGATGAAATTATTCAAAGCAGAACACATTCTAACACATAACGGAAGTGAGTTTGCAGCAGACGATGCTATACAAGACACGACATACCAGCCTTTCGACAAAAAGTTTCGCGCACATTTTTCAAATTGTATAAATCTAAATGAGGCTTTGAAACGATCATGGCACAAACTGAAAATCCGCGGTCTTATTGGTGATCAGGACTTGAGTAGACTTATAAACGAAGATGAGGTAGGCAAACTGACTTATTCAGATTTTCTGAACATTGCACGAAAGGCCAGGCGTGTATCAACAAAGGAAAATCGAAGGAAATTGAAGAAAATGTTTTTCAATCAATTTTACTCGTCTGTTCCCATGAAACTGTTGCAGGATTTAACTGTTGTGTATAAGGATGACTTTGAATTGTTCCATTATAATGTTATAGAGGATATTAAATGAGTGTAGATTCAATACTGAATTTATTGAACGAGTTGAACAACATAATATTACTTTATTCAACGAGTTCAATAAAGTTAGTAATTAATGAAGCTAAACGAATATAATATTCTATTTATCACATACCCAAAATAAAGACGCGCCTATAGTGTAACACTAACATTTATACACGCCTTTAAAGCTTCGTTTACATAACGCAAAAGACGTGGGTATGTGATAAATTCCATTTTGTGAGTGAGAAGCAAAACTCAGTCAACAAAAGAGTGATAAAGATACTTAGTACTCGGTAAAATCAATGACAGAAACGTTCACATGGTAAACTTTGACTGAACCTGCATTAAGTCCGCTGCATCAGCATCGTGTTTGTAGTTCCTTCAAAATTATAAGTACTGCAAGGTTCTAGTGCCAGTGTCACTGGGAATAAATATGCGTTATACAACGAGCAAAAAATTCATATACTGTATAAAGTTGGCTGTACTTGACTGTAATGTTTATCGAATAAATAAGTTTGTCCACAGTAAAACGATCATTATTTAAAAACATTACAATTTCCTGTGGACATCTAGCACGTCTTTACACAGAAAATCGACCGATGCAAGAAGCAGTCGGCAGGTTGATATTTGGCAAGTAATGGTTAAAGCAAATACTTTTTGCCGGGCCAAGAGGTTTACTTAACAATTCAGGCCAAGCGCCACTGGCTTGACACCGAAACTTTCGGTCAACACCTTTAAGGCAACAAATTATATTTTGAAAAAGTCTAAAATGTCAGATAAAGGTTCCAAACAAACAATATAGTGTTTGAACGGAAATGTCATTAAAAACCCTGATATCGAATTTTCACCCTTTACATCAGCTCCTTATCTTTTACATCACAATATTTTGATAAATTATGCTCATTCGACAATTACCTTTTCCCCACAATACATGTATGAATGTTCTAAAGGAAGAAGAAAAACGACGGAAAAGTATTTTTTGTGCTAGATAAATGAATAAATTCATTTCTTGAAGTTATGTTTATCTTTTATTAAGACGTCATCTTTAAATTGACAAATTTGAGAGTTAGTTTATAGCTACAAGTACATTTGTACTTATTTTGAACATTGATCATAAGTCTGATGGCAAATATTTAAGGCCACTAATAACAAGGAAGTTTTTTGTGTAAATGATGAAGAAGACCACTGGGCAATGACACATGCAAAATATTCTCTACGTGTGGGCCATATATTTTCATATACTTGTCTAGGCAAAAAAAATGTTCCCTAGTCGTGGGGCTTAACCCGGGCTATGGGCACTAGGTAATTAAATGTGCCAAATATATTAACACCATAAAGCGTCAGACATAAAACGTTATTCCGCAAGTAAATCAATGTAAACGAAGTGAACCCATGGTCATGACAATTCGACCCCCAGGGAAATGAATATCAATTGTATGTAACGGTATTGCCACATACCAAATATCTAAGCCTTGCATGAGCATAGTAGCTTGTGAGGAGAGGATTTTTTATGTATTGTCCAGGTCAAGCAATTATAACTGGCAAGACGAACTTGTTTGGTATGCGATAAAACACAACACTTAGGTTGAATGAAATAGGGCATTTTATGACAAATGTTACATAATAACAAACATGGCATGTACATATTTGTATCGAAATAACCAAACTGGGAGGTAAAAAGTATATATCTGCATCATAAGTCAGTGAAAACTAAGTGATTGTTTATAAATAAAACAGAAAACTGATGGGTTATTAATCATTACCTGTATCATAGCTTGTTATTTGCAATTTATTTCTAATGAAAGTAAGTTGTTTATTACGTTTTAGCTAAAATACTATAATACTACTAGCCAGAGAGCCGGAAAACTTCTGGCTGTACTAGGTCCTGGCTCTACTGAATAACACATTTCGGTTCTGGCTGAATCGGCTAGCCAGAAATAATACAGTAAACTCAATACAAAACGTCACCGGTTTATTATAAAATAGCATTTTATGTAAATTATAAGCCACATCACCACCGGCTGTTTCGGCTAGCTACTATTTCACACTGTATTACCGGTGCCAGTGATGCCAGTGTGTTGCAGTGATAGATTAATGATTACTCCAGGTAGGTTATAAACTCGGGTGGTATTTTTACATTACACTCGATTGAAAGTTGTCAAATACAATGCCTAAATCCTATTTTGTTGCTTTTGTTTTTTTTTTTCTAGTAAGATTATAACATGGGATAAGTGAATAATTGTTTTACTCACGATGAGTGAGTATATAAAGACAGGTTCTTATAATTATTAAGTCTTCAATAAGTATTGTTAAGCAAAACTTTTAATTAGTACTTTTAAGCAAAACATCTACTTATTTATGTGATACTGTTTCTGCATAATAACTTTTATTACTAGGCCATAATTTACATGTTTTCTTTTAATCTAGTCAATTTTACATAAACTAGTTAATATTACATAGTTTGTAGTTTTGATAATTCTTTTGTTTACTGCCTCGGGTGGAATTTCTTGTTGTTCCCATTTTATTATGTTTTATACTAGTCTAGTCAATATGACACTTTATAGTTCATATTTCTTTAATTAGTCAACATTACATGTTGTTATCGGAATTTCTAAATTCTCAGTAAGAAGTATAATTGTTTACATTTATTTTGTGTTAGTCAATATTTCATGGTTGTATTATGGCGGAATTTCTAATTTTTTCCCAGATAAAACAAATTGTTTACATTAATATGTTTCTTTAATTTAGTCAATATTACATGTTTGTAATAAATTTTGTTTATGGCTTTAATAAAAGCCCATTTACAACACAACACTTGTCTTGACTTATTCATTGTTTTACAAGCTACGCAAATTCTGAACCTGTACAGCTCAACCACTCACTACTCGATGGCCATAAAAAGACAGACTCTTTGCTTGAAACTTACTGTCCATTGACGATTGGGGAAACTTTCAGGTAATTGTGGACTCGTATCACCAGTTCATAAAATGTTTTGAGCGAACTTCTAAATAATCCGTGAAAATGGTTAGCTTTGTCAGGTCCAAATATTTTAATTTTGAAATAAATAGAGGGATTTTGTGTTATACACATAAACAGTCATCGCGCTTGCCAAATATCAACCCAGTACATATCAACCCAACTACTAATTAGAATAACCTAATTAGAACTTTGCTGCTCCTAATTATGAGAAATGAAAGTTCTAAAAGAACTTTGATGCTCTCAAAGCCGTTTTAGGGGAAATTATTTACTTATATGATTGTGTATGTCTTAATGAGAATGCTTAAAAATTGATTAGGATAAATAAAATCCTAATAAGTACCTTGTATTAAAAACTTAATTAGAACTAACAATAATCCAATAAGTATTTCTTTTCTCCAAATTAAGCCTTTAAATTAAAGTCTCTAATTAGCACTTACAGTCTTAAATCATATTTAGGATATACAAAGTCCTTAATTTTACGAAGTCCCAATTAAGATTTTATTTCTCAACTCCTAATTAGGACATACAAAGTTCTAATTATTACTCCTAATAAGGATTTTAAAACTCCTTACAAGGGATATAAAGTCGTAATTAGGCTTATTTCTCCTCATTAACAGTTAAAAGTCCTAATAAGTTGTAACTGGGAGTGACATAATTTTAATCGTTTTTTTTTCATCTCTTTTTAGGTGTAACAGAAATGAAAACTGGCAAAGTCCTTATCATAAATTTATTCATGATATTTACAAATAAAAATCCTACTGTTAAGCAGTAGGAACCAGTTTTTTAAAAGATAAACTTAGCAAATATATACATATATAAGTGAAATCTAATTACAAATGATTGTCTTTACATACATGATAAGTATCCGCAATATCCCACGCAAAGTGAGTCATTGCAGATACCAAACATGGATGGGATACCTTAACAACATAATATTATAAACACATGCCACTCTCAAACAGTCATGAAAAACCTTAAACATTAAACAAAATCACATGAAAGCAAAATATGGGAATAGTGAAACTTTGGTATTTATAATATCTGTATTGTCTTAATATACTGTATTTAAAGTATTTAAATCCATTTTATCAAATTAAATCAATAAGACTTGTGTATTTTGTGGAAAGAACAGAGAGAAACCGGGTTTACAAACCTTCGTTAAACTTGTTGACTACAAAACACTTGCCCCTACCCGCTATCCAGCCATGGACTATTGGTTATTTAATGTTTAGAAGCTATCTAGCTTGCAGACCGTAGATGCTTCTACTCAGTGCAAGTTCGTGCCTGAAATAATGCACGGGGCACCTGATGTGGTCTTCCTCTTCCTATATATACATTGTATAATGTGAAAATATTATTTTCAACAAGGCCTTCAAATAACCATAAAAATTAAATAATATCATAATAAATAATTAAAATTAGAAATTTAATTATAAAGGTTATCTCCATCTTATCCATTAAAAGAGATACATTATATATACCTTGATTATTTGAGATATTAATTGGTAAAATATCCGTTGCGCATTTCACTATCACATAATCCTTCAAGATATCAGAATTGCAAATATTCTTATTAATTTAAAAGCAAACTTTATACTCAATTAATATGTTAAATAACATTTAGTTTAAGTGTTGTAATTGCATGCTGTTTTGCCAAAAAAGTGGCCTCGTCTTACAAGTACAACAGAGATGAGAAAATGATTAAACACACAAAACAAAGATTGTTTTAAAAAAATATTCTTTTGGGGCGATTTTTTATATCAATAAATGGTATTCACAATCAACTCTCGAAATTTATGCAATTTTTGGTTTTACTGCATTACGACCATTGCGCAAAATAGAATGGAATAGAATATATTGTACCTCCGTTGCGCATTTTAGTCATACCAGAGGAGATAGTAAGTCGGGAACCAGACAAGGAGGAAACCAAACCACGCATGTTTTAAAAATGGCTGATTGTGATGAAATTAAAGATGAAGAAATTGTTAAAGAAGAAAACACCGAGCCTCAACTCGAAGAATCGGTTACGTTTAAAGACTTAGGGGTCGTGGATGTCTTATGTGAAGCATGTGAAAGTCTTAAATGGAAAACACCTTCGAAGATCCAGCGTGAATCCATCCCAGTTGCGTTGACTGGTAAAGATATCATTGGATTAGCTGAAACTGGTTCGGGAAAGACGGGCGCATTTGCTTTACCCATTCTTCAGACGCTGTTAGATAATCCTCAGAGATTGTATGCCTTAGTTTTGACACCAACAAGAGAACTGGCTTTTCAGATATCAGAGCAATTTGAGGCTCTTGGGTCAACAATTGGTAAGAATATTACAGTATTCAGTCAGTCTGAATTTCAGAACAATACATTTGCTTTCATTAAAGCCAAGACAAAGATCCTCCAGGAAAAGGATACGGTTTGAAGTTAGTTCTATCAATGGGTTTTAGAAGTAAACAAAAAAGGAGGGTATAATCTTGTATAATGTAAAATTATAAGGCCATGACAAATCAACTCTCACGCTCACATGTAAAATTTGTGAGTGTAAGTTAGTGTCGATCGAGAAAAAAGTTGATCAAACTGGCCCAGCACGGAATGGTAAGTTTCTCCCGATCCAAATTATAGCTAAGTATAAATTTTAACTGAATTGATTAACACCTGGAGCCTTCTTCCTTAACGACAGCAGCATTTGACAATATTTTTTATATTTCTGAATCAGGGTCAGCTCGGCCCCAAAACGTACTCCGCCCCCGAGTCAGCTTGTCCCTATTTTAACTCTGCACAGGTCAACTCGGCCCACTTTTCAATTTATTAAAATTTTGGAATCCATCCTTGGGACATAGCAAAATACATTGCATATTAATAAATGCATAACATGTATAATAAATGCATAACATGTATGTAAAATAAAGAACAAACATTTAAAATACCTGTCACCAACATGTGACACCACCACATGACAACACATGAAACCACCAAGTGACACCATATGTCACCACCACGTGACATCACGTGCCTCCACCACATGTCTCCACCATGTGACACTACCACATGACACCACATGTCTCCACCATGTGACAACACTACCACATCATGACACCACCATGTGACACTACCATGTGTCTCCGCCAGGTGACTGCCACGTGACACTACCACGTGTCACCAACATGTGTCTCCACCACATGACACTACCACATGACACCACCACCACGTGTCATTACCATGTGACACCACGTGTATCTAGTTATAGAATTTTCTATTTATAGAATTGCGTGTTTCTATTTATAGAATTGCGTGTTTCTATTTATAGAATTTTCTATTTATATAATTGCGTGTTTCTATTTATATATAAATTAGTATATTTAAAGATTTTGTTCAAACATTTCTTTGTTTGCTTTTAGAGAAAGTAAAAAGTCGAGCATTGCCCCGCCCGGCGGTGGCTCTTGTTTACTTTTCCACATAAAACAGCGTCTATATGTAGTTTTGTTTGCTGCTAACCTTGTGACGTCATCATATGACGTAATGACTGGAGATAGATAAGTTTATCCGGCAAGACTATTTGGCTGACATTATAAGCAGTAGCAGGATAAAAGATTATAGACTATGTTAAAGATAATATAAATAAATAAAATGTAATTTAAATATATATTGTAAGCCAATTAGACCGATATATACCTGTAAATATATAACTTAAGTCATGTGTTTTTGATTTTAACTATTAAACTATCTGTCAAAATGTAGGGCAAGTGCATTTTGTGAAGGGCGAGTAAATTTTTTTAGGGCGAGTGACCCTCAAAAAACTTTGAGGCCTGACTATGATTGAATATGTCTTGACATTCATAATCAATTTAAAAACACTATAGATGTAATTTTTAATATATTTAAAATAATTGCTTGATTAGTAATTATTTTCATTTATTTAATATTTGCAATTAATTTAATTATTATTGTAATGGTACTCTTGTGGTTAACCATTTTTAAAGGTTCATATCTCAAAGGCTACCATAGATATCATTCTTTATTCTTAAATATAGAATATAAATTATACTTCTTCACTTTCAAATTTGGAATGCATTTCTAAAGGGCAGATAATCTAATAAGTAACTTTTGCTTAATTATCAAATACATCAATTTATTATTGATCTTCTGTTTGCAGGTATAAAATGCTGTGTTATTGTTGGAGGGATAGATATGATGAACCAGGCTCTCATGTTGGCAAAGAAACCTCATATTATTGTAGCCACTCCAGGTAGACTTGTTGATCATCTCGAAAATACTAAAGGTTTTAACCTACGATCCCTAAAGTTCCTTGTGATGGACGAGGCAGACAGAATCTTAAACATGGACTTCGAACAGGAAGTGGACAAAATATTGAAGGTTTGTGTCTATTACATTAACATGCTTGAATATTTGAAATTTTTTTCTGAGTCAGCTTGGAGTTAGTTTCATGCTGATGGTTTGGTGAATTTGTGTGCCATGTCCTAAAAATCTTCTTCTTTTTTTTTACTGTTACATTTGCCATCTATACATGATGAAGGTAGAGGGATTCTAAAATTTCTGGGAGGCATAGTCATGATGAGATGTTGACTCATTCGACATCATTGCTTGCTCCTTGCTACTGTGGTATGAATCCTGTCACAGTACTTTCCATTTTTCATATGTTGACACTATCTGGCAAGTTAACAGAAGGACAAGGTGGCAGCTCAGGCCTTCTTCCATTGGTTTAACAAAGCTTGAAAGTTGCAACATGATATTGGCAGTGCTGATGTGACTTATAACCCAACAAAAAATGAAATGTACTTGTTCAAGAACTAAAAGACTGTAATTGTAGCTCTAAAGTAAAAGTTGTTTATATAAATGACATATGTTTTTTTCTAAGCTGTACATGAACTTCTGCAATGGAGCAAGAAAATTCTCGAAAAGAAATGTAAGTCTCAATGACATGATGTGTCATGAACTAGAAATAGATTTGTATAGGTAATACCTAGGAATGAAAGATAGAAAAAAATATAGCTCTTTTTGTTTATCAAGACTGTTACAGTAATTTTGCTTTGGCGTGCATGGTTGTCAGGTTGTCTCAAATATATTTTGGTCCACCTGAAATCTTAGAAGCACTCTTTGTTTTATGTGATAAAACAAAAAATAATGGCCTCAAATGTAAAATAAAACCTTCTCAGAAAATCTTAAAGACAACCCTGGATTGTTCAAGTTTCAAATAACTGTGGCAAAAGTGTCAATTTTTGTGTCGCCTCTACGGAGTAGTGGCGACATATAGGGATCACTTCTCCGTCGTCTGTCTGTCCGTCTGTCCGTCTGTCTGTCTGTCCGTCTGTCCGTCCGTCCGTCACAAAACTTGTCCGGACTACCCCTCATAAACTACTGATGCAATTTCATCCAAACTTTACAGGAATGATCAGTATCAAGTCTAGTTGTGCATATTGTCAGCATTTTCCGGTTCAATGATTTTTGTCAGAGTTATGGCCCTTTAATAATTTTAATTTTAAAGTTTGTCCGGACTACTTCTCTTATACACTAATGCAATTTCAATGAAACTTTACAGGATTGATCTGTAGCTCAAGTCCTTGCGCATATTGCAAGGGTTTTCCGGTTGAATGATTTTTGGCCGAGTTATGGCCCTTTGATAAAAAGGTATTTTTTTCTGTGTGTTGCCAGATACACAATAGCTTGTCCGGACTACTCCTCATTAAAACTACTGGTGCAATTTCATCCAAACTTTACAGGAATGATCAGTACCAAGTCTAGTTGTGCATATTGTCAGCATTTTCCGGTTCAATGATTTATGTCAGAGTTATGGACCTTTAATAATTTTTATTTTTAAAGTTTGTCCGGACTAGTTCTCTTATACCACTTATGTAATTTCATTGAAACTTTACAGGATTGATCTGTAGCTTAAGTCCTTGCGCATATTGCACGGGTTTTCCGGTTGAATGATTTTTGGCTGAGTTATGGCCCTTTGATAAAAAGGTGTTTTTTTCTGTGTGTTGCCAGATACGCAAAAGCTTGTCCGAACTACTCCTCATAAGCTACTGGTGCAATTTTATACAAACTTTACATTATTGATCAGTACCAAGTCTAGTTGTGCACTGTCCGTCTGTCTGTCCGTCTGTCACAAAATTTGTCCCAACATGAAATTGGCCATTATGAGGCGACACATGTGATTACTGATCGCTCTTGTATGAAATATGAATTGCTCCAAGAACCATTCTAATCATAACTCAAATGTCGAGGTTAAACTAGTTGACTTAATACTTATGCAATTTCGTAATTTCTTTTTCAGGTTATACCAAGAGAAAGAAGGACCTACCTATTTTCTGCTACAATGACCAAGAAGGTAGCTAAGCTGCAACGTGCTTCATTAAAAGAGCCAGTGAAAGTTGAAGTTTCGTCAAAGTATCAGACTGTAGAAAAACTTCAGCAGTCATATCTCTTTATACCTGTCAAATTCAAAGACGTTTACCTTGTTTATGTTCTCAACGAATTAGCTGGTAATTCATTCATGGTGTTTTGCGCGACATGTGCAAATACTCAGAGAGTGGCTCTGATGTTGAGAAATCTAGGACTTATGGCAATTCCTCTACATGGACAGATGACTCAAGCTAAAAGACTTGGGGCTTTGACAAAATTCAAAAGTAAGTCTAGATCAATATTGATAGCGACTGATGTTGCAAGTAGAGGACTTGATATTCCACATGTGGATGTTGTGATAAATCTAGATATACCAACTCATTCGAAGGATTACATTCACAGAGTGGGGAGAACGGCAAGAGCTGGACGTGCTGGGAAGGCTATAACTTTTGTCACACAATATGATGTTGAATTATATCAGAGAATTGAACATTTGATCGGCAAGCAATTGCCTCTGTATCAGACTGAGGAACAAGAGGTAATGCTGCTAACGGAGAGAGTGTCAGAAGCACAGCGGCACGCCAAAATGGAGATGACAGAAGGTGTAGGGAAAAAGAGAAAACATCGACAACAACAACAACAACAGGAAGATGATACTGAAGAGTCATCCGGTGTGAAGAAAAAACTCATGAGAAGGAAGAAACATTATTAATAAATTTCACTTTGTTAAATATAGATCTACATATTTTGATAAGGCAGATAGATTAAGAATGTAAATTTTTTATGTGACTTCAGCTCTTGATAAGATTGTTGTATTTTGCCGTTAACTGATTATCTTCTTGTTATGATGATAAAGTGAATAATAAAATAGTACAAATGTATGCTTTAAGATATTTATAAATCTTGACTTTAAAAAGTATACAGAGAACTCTCATACTCAGCCGGTCGATGTCAGCATCCAGATTACTGGTTTAAGTTTTTTTGCAGTAAAATAATTTTTACTATAACTTCATTGTTTCTTTATTAAAGGGTAACATGTAACTTCTTACTCCAGATAGATTCCTGGTCCAATTTCTTTTGGAACATACATGTTATTTATCAACATCTACATATTATTTTATACGTTATTTATTACTGTTAAGCATCTGGTCCAGAACTGTGTCCAATTTGAACTTAGAATCAATTTGAAAACTGTGAGATTTTTAGCTCACCTGAGCATATGCTCAGGGTGAGCTATTAGGATCACTCTTCGTCCGTCGTCCGTCGTACGTTGTCCGTTCACACTTTTCAAACGTCATCTCCTCTGAAACCATAAGGCAGATCATAATGAAACTTCACAGGGATGTTCCTTGTGTGAAGCCTTAACAAAGTTGTTCAAAGAATGTCATTCCATGCAGAACTCTGGTTGCCATGGCAACCAAAAGAAAAAACTTTAAACATCTTCTAGAAAATCCAAAGAGCTAGAGCTTAGGTATTTGGCATGAAACATCTTCTAGTGAGTGTCTACCAAGATTGTTCAAATAAAAGCCCTGGGGTCAAAATTGGCCCCGCCCCAGGGGGTCATTGATTTTCCCTATATGCATATAGTAAAAACTTTAAAAAAATCTTCTTTTAAAGAACCCAAAGAGCTTGACCTAAGATATTAAGCATGAAACATCTTCTAATGAGTGTCTACCAAGATTGTTCAAATAAAAGCCCTGGGGTCAAAATTGGCCCCGCCCCAGGGGGTCATTGATTTTCCTTATTGTGTCGCCTTGAAAAGGTGACATATAGGGGTTACTTTTGTCGGCGGCGTCTGTGTCGGCGTCCGCTAAAGCTTGTCCGGAGCATAACTCAGTCACTATAAGTCTGATTGACTTCAAACTTGGTATGCATGCTTCTTTCAATAACCCAAAGTGCAGTGCACAAGGACCGGTACTCTGCAGTTCTTATTTTTTGAGTTATTGCCCTTTGTTAATTTTCATACTTTAATTTTGTCCGGGCCATTTCTCTTCAACTAAAAAAGCTATAGACTTGAAACTTCATAGGATGATAGATCTCATTAAGAAGAAATGCAGTGCACAAGAACCTGTACTCTGCACTTCCTAATTTTTGAGTTATTGCCCTTTGTTAATTTTCATACTTTATTTTTGTCCGGGCCATTTCTCCTAATGTATAAAAGCCATGGACTTGAAACTTCATAGGATGATAGGTCTCATTAAGAAGAAGTGCAGTGCACAAGAACTGGTACTCTGCATTTCTTATTTTTTGAGTTATTGCCCTTTGTTTATTTTCATTTTTTAATTTTGTCCGGGCCATTTCTCCTTAAGTATAAAAGCTTTGGACTTGAAACTTCATAGGATGATAGATATTATTATTAAGAAGTGCAGTGCACAAGAATCGGTACTTTGCATTTCTTAATTTTTGAGTTATGGCCCTTTGTTAATTTTCATACTTAATTTTTGTCCTGGCCATTTCTCCGAAAGTATAAAAGTTATGGACTTGAAACTTCATAGGATGATAGGTCTCATTAAGAAGAAGTGCAGTGCACAAGAACTGGTACTCTGCATTTCTTATTTTTGAGTTATTGCCTTTGTTTATTTTCATTTTTTAATTTTGTCCGGGCCATTTCTCCTTAAGTATAAAAGCTATGGACTTGAAACTTCATAGGATGATAGATCTCATTAAAAAGAAAGTGCAGTGCATAAGAACTGATACTCTGCATTTCTTATTTTTTGAGTAATTGCCCTTTGTTGATTTTCTTACTTTATTTTTGTCCTGGTCATTTCTCCTCAAGTATGAAAGCTATGGACTTGAAACATCATAGAATGATAGATCTTATTGATAAGAAGTGCAGTGTACAGAAATGCTGCTCTGCACGTATTATTTTTTTAGTTATTGCCCTTTGTTATTTTTCATATTTCATTTTTGTCCTGGCCATTTCCCCTAAACTACATTGTTCACAAGGCGACACATCTGACTCGCGGAGTTCTAGTATGCATATAGTAAAAACTTAAAAAAATCTTTTTCTAAAAAACCCAAAGAGCTAGAGCTTAGATATTTGGCATGAAACATGTTCTAATGGATGTCTACCAAGTTTGTTCAAATAAAAGCCCTGGGGTCAAATTGGCCCCGCCCCAGGGGGTCATTGATTTTCCATATATGCATATAGTAAAAACTTAAAAAAATCTTCTTTTAAAGAACCCAAAGAGCTAGACCTAAGATATTAAGCATGAAACATCTTCTAATAAGTGTCTACCAAGATTGTTCAAATAAAAGCCCTGGGGTCAAAATTGGCTCCGCCCCAGTGTGTTATTGATTTTTCCTATATGCATATAGTAAAAACTTTAAAAAATCTTCTTTTAAAGAACCCAAAGAGCTAGACCTAAGATATTAAGCATGAAACATCTTCTAATAAGTGTCTACCAAGATTGTTCAAATAAAAGCCCTGGGGTAAAAATTGGCCCCGCCCCAGGGGGTCATTGATTTTCCTTATATGCATATAGTAAAAACTTTAAAAAATCTTCTAAAAAACCCAAAGAGCTTAAGCTTAGATATTTGGCATGAAACATGTTCTAATGGATGTTTACCAAGTTTGATCAAATAAAAGCCCTGGGGTCAAAATTGGCCCTGCCCCAGGGGGTCATTGATTTTACCTATATGCATATAGTAAAAACTTAAAAAAATCTTCTCTTAAAGAACCCAAAGAGCTAGAGCTAAGATATTAAGCATGAAACATCTTATCAGTGTCTACCAAGATTGTTCAAATAAAAGCCCTGTGGTCAAAATTGGCCCCGCCCCAGGGGGTCATTGATTTTCCCTATATGCATATCGTAAAAATTCTTTTAAAGAACCCAGAGCTAGAGCTAAGATATTTAGTATGAAACATGTTCTTATGGGTGTCTACCAAGTTTGTTCAAATAAAAGCCCTTGGGTTAAAATTGGCCCTGCCAGGGGGAGGGGGGGGGGCAAAAGTCATTGTTATTCATTATTTGTGTATAGTAAAAACTCAACATCATGAAATATCTTCTAATGGGTGTCTTCCAAGTTTGTTCAAATAAAAGCCCTTTGGTTTTAACTGGCCCGGCCCTGGGGACCTATGTTCAGGTGAGCGACCCAGGGCCATCATGGCCCTCTTGTTTTAATACTAACTCATCTTCTTCATCACTAAAACTTCAGATAATCCTCATCCATTACATCATGTCATTCATGTTACAATCTGTTTTTAAAAAAATCCTCTTTTGTTACTTAGAATTTTGCTTTATAATGTTAGTTGTGTTCTTATAATTGTTACTGAAGTTTCATATTGTTGTTTTTTCCATTGAAGACATACATGTATTACATTAGCACTTCAAATTATGTATCACATTTGACATCATATGACAATGTTGTCATTGCCTGTTAAAAGGTCTACCTGAGAAAGACTTATGAGTCGAAATGTGCTTTTCGTGTGCCTTGAAAAAGGGGACATATAAGGGTTACTTTTGTCGTTGTTGGCGGCGGTGTCCCCATAGGCTTGTCCAGAGCATAACTTAGTGTCACTATATGTCAGATTTACTCCAGATTTGGTATGCATGCTTCCTTCAATGACCTGAAGTGCAATGCACCAGAATCGTTACTCTGCACTTCTTATTTTTTGAGTTATTGCCTTTATTTTTTGTCCGCGCCATTTCTCCTAAACTATAAAAGCTATGGGCTTGAAACTTTGTAGGATGATAGATCTCATTAAGAAGTGCAGTGTACAAGTTCTTATACTCTGCACTTCATGATGTTTTAGTTATTGTAGAATTTTCTTACTTTATAGGTTTGTCTTTCTAGAGCATAATATAACAGTTTTATTAGTCCCCTAACCGAAGGGGATTTTAGTTTTACCCTCCGTCAGTCCGTCCACAAAATCTGGATCTCGCGATAACTAAAAAAGTACTGAAATAGTTTAATGAAACTTGATATATGGATAGATGGAGTTAGACACTATAGAGATTTTGCACATCTTTTTCTTTTATGTTGAAAATTTTGGTTGCTAAAAATATGGCAAATTTAACACATAAACTGGATCCAGTGATAACGCAAAAAGTACTGGAAATTTAGTTTTATGAAACTTGAAATAAAGGTAGATAGCAGTCTGGAGATTAAGCCTGTCTTTTTCTTTTCTTCCTATGTTGAATATAATGGTTGCTATGGCAACAAATAGACTGAAAATATGGCACATTTAACACATAAACTGGATCTAATGAATACATAAAGTACTGAAAATATTTTTATGAAACTTAAAATATTGATGGATATTGAGAAGGAAAACCTTTAGGTGAAGGCCACAAATTTTCACAAGATAGTCGCTTATAATGAGCTTCATAAGAAGTGATACTACCTCCATTGTTTACAAATATAATAACAATTTGATATAGAGATTTATTTTAACTAATTTATTCTATCAAAATACTGACAAGGAAAAAATGTATCTATAAAATATCTCGAAAAATATTTAATTCAAAACTGATAACAAGAAACACTTCTAAAGAAGCAAGTTTGAGGGGGTGTAAAATATATAATATAATGACATATAATAGGAGCAAGCACAATGTGTTAAAATGAAATTCAATATAAATAACTTGATATGTAATGCCTTTAAAAACAATGAAATACTAACCCTTTTAACAACTTTTCATAGATAAGACACAAATACTCATTTAACAACTTGCACAGCACAAAAAAAACAAAACATATGAATAATACTACCATGTGAAAAATTTATAAATTTTGGAAATTATCAATTTTGTAAAGGATATGTAAATTTACCGAAATGTAAAAAAAAAGTGTATTTTAAATATTTTTTTTAAATGAAGATGTTTTCTTTGTATCTGATCGACTGTCCTAATGAGTTGTAATCTTTATCTATTCCCTCCCCGTTCCCCCACAAACCCTACCCATTATATTCTTTCCCCATAGACCCCACACTATTCCCATCCCACCCTCCCACAAGCCCACTATTTTCCATCACCACTCACCCACACATTGTCTTCTATTTTCTATTCACCTACAAGCCCCAACCCCCTCTTTCCCCTCACCATCAAAAACCCCTCTATTCCATTTGATACACCACTTCCAACAATTCCTATCTAATAATTTATTTAAACAGCTAAATTCATTAAAGAAAAAAGCAACAGCAACAAAAAAAAGGAAAGTTAATACCTATGATAGTAAATATAAACAAAATAGGTGAAGTAAATAGTGAAATAGTGACTAAATTTAGAATAAATGTATCAATGTTTATATTGAAGATATGAAATACATGTGTTTGTTCTACTGACTTAATGCTGGCAAATGTTAAAGCAATTTTGTACATAATGCTAGGTATAATTGCAACAGAAGTATTCATAAAAAAAGACATTCAAAGCCTGCCCTCAAAGCGGAAATAATTATTGCTTCTAAGAAATTAAAGCTTCAATAAGTAGCTACCTGTTATTCACTTATTCAAAGTTAATTTTAGATGTAAAAACTTTAAATACTAACCCTTTTTAAACCCTTTAGCCCTTTAAAACTTCAGTAAAAACAGTCATTAAACGGCTAACATAGCACAAAACATATAGAATAAACAGTTGATAAAAAAAACTACCATGTTAAAATGTGGCTCTCCTATGCATTTAAGAAGTTGTTTATTATGTATAAATTGGCTGCCTGAACGTTTCAAAGACATAGGTCTCTTTGATACATGTATTTAAGATCTTTTTCTCTTTTCCGCACACGAACATTATACAGAGCCTGTTCCAAGCTACCACAGGCACTCGGCCAAAATTCTGAGGCACTGGGGTTCTTTTGAAAGTTCGAAGGACGAATCATTTTCTTTACAATATGACTTGTGATAGTTATATCTATCGTTACAATACTTTCCCCATTTCCCCACCAATAAGATACTTGCTTTGAATAAATAACATATATTTTTATACATATTTCTTTGATAATATAAACATTTCTTAGATAATATAGTTATATTTTTCTTGAAAATTATGTAAATAGTTTATCTTTTAATTTTGTTGCCATTTAATTTATTGAGCCAACACTCGAACACAAATGTAGAAATTAGATATAAAATCGAACGTTTTAAGTCAAACTTCTGTTAAAGACCACCTCCAAATAAAGGCTACCCTGTAATTTAAGATCACTGACAAACCTTCATTGATCAAAGTACAACTAGAGTATTTATCCTAAAAAAGACCACCTGTCTTTCAAGGCAGCGTATGATTTCCCATAGATGGCCTTTATTCACATGTTTTACTGTATTATTAAATGATATTGTGATTCGTTGTATTCTCATTTTTTTTAAGTAAACTTAACATTAAATTGAGATCGGTATCATACAAATCACTTGGTTGAAGATGGAAATGAATTTGATATCTCTGTTATGATACAAAGACCACACATTCAGCAGTGTCAAACAAAATAGCTGAATTAAAGAACTTCATTTTGAGGTAAAATAACATTACAATATCGTAACATTTATTTACATATCACATCCCAATGAGGGTTAAGTGGACGGAATGATCATCCGAGTTGAGGCCGTTTCAATATCCCACTCGGAACCGATTTTATCGGCTGGTTGATTAATTAAAGTTACCTTTTTAATAACAAATATATATATAATTATGATCCTAAATAAAGCTCAGTAATATGAGTTTCATTACTTCTTATACATCTAAAATCAAACAATTTGTTAAATTTCACTGTATTAATAAGGTAAACGTTCAAGTGCGCGGTTTGGAAGTGAATGTTCTTTTATCGTCTTAATGTCTGTTTTGATTTAGAACCCTGGTATGTGCTCGTACGATTGTAGAGACGACATAACCACGTAAAAGATCCATACAAATATCAGGAGAATTCCGGTCACCATTTTCGGAACCTTAGGTCCTCCCAGCTCCCCGCCAAAGAACGGGATATAGCGTCGACCCATGAGTACAACCACCGTGAAAACTGCGCATATTGTGAAAATAGTCACGCTAAAACCAAGGTCACCGGCTGGTACTTCGAAAGACTTTCCCTGGAAAAATATGCATATTATTTTTACGCAGACATCAAACATTTATGATTTTGTGTTTGCTCTGAAAAGTTTGTTAAATATATTCACAACATTGACTGAAATATTATTGCCATAGAATAAATATAAGAACGTTTATTGATACTTTATTCGTTGCTACAGGTGTAGGCGTGTGGCCTATGATGTTCTTTCTCTTTTGTATCATAGTCAAACATAAAAAACATGTTCCCTGAAACCTCAATATGAAACCCCAGAAAAAAGGAACCAATAAACGAGTATCTGAATATAAAATTTCTGTCGCTTTCCCTTTCTCTGCCGCCACAATAAGTAAACAAAAGCAAAGATGAGCCAATCAATGGGCATGCTCTGGAGTGCGGGTAACTAATACCTGCACTCCAGTTAACGCACTGTGCATGTACAATGTATATGTATACGATTTAACTCTGACAGATTTTCAACAGAAAGGTCCCCAAACTATGATACAAGTGTTCAAAACGCATTTATCTTTAGAAAGTAAAACCTATATAAGTCAATGTTCCAGTTTGCAATCACTCGTGGAAGGGTTCAATATCTATTTTGCTACTCTATGGATTGGAACCTACCTACAACAGTAATGCCCGGGAGACCTCATGCAGTCATTAGATCAAGTGTGGTTCTAGACAATGTCTTATTCTGCTATAAGCGCAACTTTGTATAATAATTTTACACACCTGTGATGTCCAGTAAATAGCTGCCATGACCCAAGGGAATCCTAACCCAAGAAACACGTTCACACCATTACTCCCAGTCACGTTTCCAATGGCCATATCTGCTCCTTTCTCGTTCAGGGCGGCCGTTCGACTAGCAAAAGTATCGGGTAAACTAGTTCCTGTTGAAAATAAAATAAATAAGTAATCATCTCTATAGTAAGGTTCAAATATATTATTCTAGCGAAAGAATTTCATTTAATGGTTTGGTAACTTAATGTTCAGAAATTGGAAAAGAAAACATATATGAAATTCCATGAACTTTATGTAACTATCTTTTATGAAACTTTTAAAAATGATACACTTTTAGTGAATAATGTATACATGTATAACTGTATATTAAAAATGGGATACAAGATAAGGTCCATTTTTACGAATGTGCTATAGAATGCGGACTTGGTGGTGGTGTTCGTAGTTTTCACTCCGGATCACGACAGTAAGCCACATCGAATTTAGCAGAGCACAGTTCAGCCACCGCAACGTACGTTCCTGGGCAGACTGTTCACGTTCGCAAGGAACTGAAACTTATGTACATACCAGAACAGAGGTACAGTGCGAATGACCGTAGAAAGAATTTCACGATCAATCACAACGAAAGAGAATGACGACTTACCTAAAGCAACCAATGTTATAGCTGTTACAGCATCCTTCAGGCCAATCAGGCAGCCAAATATTGAAGCAAGATCTCCGATAATCGCCGTTAGCCCGCCAATAAAAACCAAGCAGACGAAAAAACACAACCATCCTCCCCAGATCGTAGGCGGTGGTACAAAGGCGAATATAAGCTGAATAAAGTATAAAATATTTATGAAATCATCGGTATATGAGCGATTTTCATGTCGTGAACATTTTCTGAATTATTCTGATGACATTTTACCGAAGTGTATTATATAAAAGCACTGCTTAATAAAGATTACCGTCAAATATGTATATTTCTGCATCTTTTTTTAAAGTTTAGTTTTTCAAAACTAGCACACTATACATGTATTAACTTGTATCATAGTTTGGAGATCTTTTCATTGCAATTGAGTTCGAGTTAAATCGTATAGTGCGTTAATTGGAGTGCATGTATTAGTTACCCGCAATCCAGTAACAGCAATGAATGTAGGCGGAAAAGTAGAGCATGCACGTTGGTTCAATCTAATTTATACTCGGAGGCTACGGCTCCTCGTACAAATCAGATAACCTCGTGTTTTGATGGTTTTTTATATATCTATGAACACAATAAACTGTATAGCCATTCATACTAGCAGACTATATTATAGTATGTTGACATATGTTTATGCTACATTATCTTAACAGACAGAACGGAACAAAATAGCCACGTGCTTAATGCATCCATTCGTAACAAGTATTACAAATGTGATTTGTTACGTAGGTTGTCGTAAAAAGGTTTGTGGTTTTACATTTTTGCAAAACGAAAAAAAAAGTAGACAAGCTTTATTCACCTTCCAACCAAAAGTGAAGAAGTGCATGACGTAATCAAAAACGGTGGCGTGTTCCAGGTCCCCACCATTAACATTCATGGCCTGTTCAAACTTTTTCCCCCATGTTGCACGCTGCAGCCTCAGAGCGTCCAGGTTCGAGTTAGTGAGGTTGGCAATACGACTCACAAACCCGTCAAACTCTGAATGTTAATAGAGTAGGAATATTTTAGAACTTTATTGAAATTAGTACATATTTGAGCCGCGACATGACAAAACAAACATAATGGGTTTGCGACCAGCATGGATCCAGACCAGCCTGCGCATCCGCGCAGTCTGATCAGGATCCATGCTGTTCCTATCAGTTTCTCTATATATATACTTGTAATAGGGTTGGTAAGCGAACAGCATGGATCCTGATCAGACTGCGCAGATGCGCAGGCTGGTCTGGATCCATGCTGGTCGCAAACCCATTATGTTGGTTTTGTCGTGACGCGGCTCATTTTATAAGAAGAATATGTGTGATACAATGAGCATGCACCACAATATTAAAATATTATATGTACATGAAAAATATATATATCGAATATAAGAAACAAGACAGAAAATATGGCAACTGCAAACATTCTGTTTTTTTTTTTCAAAACTAAAATAAAATATCAATATAAAAATACTACGAAACTACTTTAAATTCATGCATATGCCATTTTTTATTAATGTAGTATAAATCAAATGAAACTAGATTGTATTATAGACTGTATTAATCAAAATAAAGGAAAAATCTTATTTAATATCATGTCTGGGAAATAAAACATGTATATCGTACCATCATCATTTACAATGGTGACAACAGTTCTAGATAGATGTCCAATTTTGGCGCCCGGACTAACACTGTCGATAAATAATTCGAAGTTTTCGTCCTTCTCAAATTCCTAAAATCATAGAAAAAATATGATCCTCATGAATCCATTTCAAAATTAAATTTATGTTTATAAATGTTGAATGATAAGCATGTTATGGATAATAATGGCTTGTTGTATATGTCTATGAGGTTTCAATAAGATAATAACATTTAGGTGGACTCTATTCAAAACACTAGTACACTGTACATGCATCATCTTTGAGATGAAACATTCAAGTCGTCAACTCCAAGAACTTTTAATGCAAATTTTTGAAAAAAAAAGAGATAAAAAACGTCTGGCGCGAACCAAAAACAATTATATTTTTGCAGTAAGATCGTTAGTGAAAACGAAATCATATCAGGTTTTATTTGGAAGTGACAAAGAACGGTCAGTTATCAAGTTTTCCCTCTAGTATTACCACAAGTCTTATGAAACACGTGCTATTTTTGAAGAAGAAAGAAATACCCATAGAGATACCACGAGCTGATGCTGATTTGTTTTATTGCAAAATAGAATTAATTATTCAATAAGCAACAGATTACTCTGTGTCTATCAATAACTATTTACAATAGTTGTCATTAACTCGAAGAACTTGTGATGTTAATAAATTTCTGATATCGATTTGCTATTGATGTGAATAATGCATATCAATTCCCTTTGAAAAGTCAATGAAACACCTTCCTTATAGATCGAACATTTTCTGTTTTGTTTGTGGAATAACATTGCCAAAACATTCAATATGCATCATAAGCTCGTGAAATTCTGGTATATTTCGTCTGCTTGCATGCGTTCGCGCGTGCATGGGCATGCGTGATTGGTGATTGGTTTATTTACCCTCGCAACCTGAATGAACCATATGGATGAGCATTTGTGCCTTACCTAGCAGCCTGTACGATTGCTCTTGCATGATAAAATATAACTTTTACGAAGGGTCAGAAAGATATTCATTTAAGACATTGCTCATGGTGGTGAAAGAAAAGCATGTGCTATCGACAGTTACAAACTTTATTCACGATCACAACTTACCATGTCGTCGTTGATGGTGATTTCTATATGTTTTTCCACCTCTCCGTGACTGAAAATAAGCTCACCAGATGTCTCTTCGTAATCTCGGCCTCCGACAGCAGATATGTCTTTAGTTTTCCAATTCAATTTGAGTTCGCCGTCGGCACCGTTTACACGCTTTACTGGTATTCTAGCAGTCCCAATACTTTCTTTGAATAGGAAACTTGGTTTTTCAAATTCCACAGTTCCAGGTTCTTTAAAAAAAGAAAGAAAACAAGAGTATATACAGTGGATGTGAACCATTAGAATACTGGGATACAATTTATTTCTGTTTTTACATTTCGCTAGAATTTAACAGATCTGATGGTAGATGCAGAAAACGCGTTTAAATGTTTGAAATGAAATATATACAAGGCGTATGAAGTACGAATAATATTTGTTTCAATGAATTATCCGCATATTGACCCGATACACATTTTCAGGAATGATTTTGGGCCTTTTAGCTATTCATGTATTTGAGAGATAATTTGGCCGCGGTATATTGATGTTAGTCTATATGCACGAGTATGTATCTTCAAGACATAGTGCTACAGCTTCAGCGAGTCAATTAAAAATGTGTTGTTCTTTACTGTAAAATGCTAAATTGACATGTATTGAACTCATCGAAAAGATAATAGGAACGCTCGTCCGAGGTCCGCTCGTAAAATATAATCTAATTTAACTCGTTAAATGCAGAGAAATCTTAGAAATGTGTTTCAATTGAAATCTTAAATAGTTCAACATACCATCATCATTAAGAATAACGACTTGAGCAATTCCACGATTTCCAATCTCAGCAAGTTCATCAGCTTCGACAGATAACCTTACGAAGAAGATCTCGTCTGGTTCCCAAATGTTGTCATCGACAATTTCTATTTCTAGCTCTTGTTCCGTTTGTCCACTCTCGAACACCATACTTTTCTTAACTTCTTTGTAATCTGATCCTGCTTCCGCTGTTCCATCAATCGTCTCAACCCTTTAATGTTTCAAATCACATTGAGAGTAATTTATGACAATATGACATAATGGTAACTACATGTATTACACTTCACGTGCCACGTGAATATTTAAATACGTGTACCATAATTTATAATTAAACATATGACATACTTTTGTGTGGTGTATGTAGAAATAAGATTCAAATTACTGAAAAATATGACCTATAAATGTGTATACTTACTTAAACACGACCCTGTTGTTGATTTTCCCGTGCCTCATAATATTAAGTTTAACTCGACGGTCTTTCTCAAGAACAGCGGCTGTGGCGGCGGCAAATTCAATAATCGCCTTACTCCTGCTTTCTGGCTTTGAATAAAAGGATGCACGGGACCCAGTTGTGTCCTCTGATAAAAGCATGGTGTCGAGTAACTATAGAAAAGGAAGAAGTATGAGATAATGGCATTATGGCATTTTGAAACTGGAAAATATTTACTTTCTTTATATTAACCTTCGGGAACCATTGAAACAATTTAAAACTATAGTGAGAAACGTCGAAATTAAAAAACGCAAATAAATTTCTGTATCGACAAAGGTTATAGACACTGAAATGTTTGTATTTACCTCCTTTGTTTTGTCGTCAAGATTGGGAACCAGTTTGACGGAACCAGTCATCTCCCTGATAGCGTTCCTTCGGTACCAGCCACGAGAGTGTGACCCCTCCTTCTCCATGACGTAAGATACTAAGGTGGAAACATCTTTGTCGGAATATCCCTTCTCATGTCGAAGTTTCTGTGGATAAAAAAAACAACTTATATTGGGATTTGCCAATAGGGATGCCTATTGGGTCAGCGGTCAAGCTCGAACCCTACTAAAGACACGGCCATGCTTCCTTATATGACATAAGTACTGTTAAATTTAAGGAAGGCAGACTTACTTTAAGTTGCATTTGTTTTAAACAATCGAGCTAAAATGAACTTATAAAGATGAACCGAAAAGCCAGTTAATTAACACAATGGACATAAAATGGCATGTAAAATGAAACCCTTATTTAGGCTTTCAAGATTTTTTATTTTCCATAAATTAAAGAGTTTTTTTGTGGGAATAAAACACACTTACTTTTATGAATTCCAAGATAAGACGCTTGTTTGCGTGCAGTCCGGTCTCAGGAAGTTCTTTACCCTCTATGACTGCTTCTGTTAAATGGTAAAAGATAATAATAACAACAACAATAATAATAATAATAATAATAATAATATGATGATGATGGTGATGATGATGATGATGATTGTGATGATGATGATGATGGTGATGATGACGACGACGCTGACGACGACGACGACTATGATAATAATAATGTACTAAAGTAAACGCAAAAGGCCCTCTTTTAACATTATCTAATAAACTTAGTATGCCAAAAGAAATTTGGTGAGATTTTTCAATTTATTTTTTTTTTTAACCAAAGAGCAGCGGATATACGGACAATTGTTTTTTTACGTGCACTTTTACACTATTACACTATTTCATGGGCCCTCAGTTCAGTAATTTTAGCTAGGAATCGCGACCTATAGGAAATTATCGCTACAAATGCTTTCGAAATATAATAGCCGACACACTACTCGTGCATTGATCTGTTACGTTATCGACTAATGTATTTCCAATGCTCTTAATTGGTACCGTGCAATACACATGCATTTAAACATACTTTATGGACACTTAACGGTTAGGGGCGTCATAATGCAATGTTTTTACATTCTACTTAAAAGTGAGATGAATAATTATGATATCTTTATCTATTCTGTTGCTATATAAATAATCCACCCAGTGAGAAGTAAACAAAACATTTGTGCAGCTGTTCAAAAGGCGTTATTATAGGTACATATAACCTTAAAGGGATTTGATTTACATTATTTTACATTAAAATGTATTTAGGAATTACAATGCAAATATATATATACAAAATGCTCAAAATATACATGTACGGCAAAAAATCACATATAACGGTCAGGTTTTTCCCCCCAATTGTTTCTTAATAAGAAAGTAACCTTTCGAAAGCGGAAAACTACCCTAGTCATAAACTTGACAAATTAACAACAATGACAAAATTCATTGAAAAGGTCCCATTCCGCTCGCAACAGTAAAATAATTATTGGTATAATCTTAAGATTGTTAGCTCGATAGGTTGAGTGTTGAACTGTGAATCGGGCGATCTGAGTTCGAATCCCGGACGGTGCACACGGTGCATATCCATATCGGTACCCTCTTTGCGAAATCTGCTAACAAGCCAGTAAAAATTCATTGTAATATACGGAAAGGAGGTATGACACGTGGAAAAGATGTATACCACGGAACACTAGAATGTTTTATCTATGTGCTGATTTGTCATGCGCCCGTTTTTCATGCACTGCAACTTCACAATAAGCTACAAAAAATCAGCATGTACGTCTTGCTTCGCCTATCATCTCGACATACTTTTCGGGCTGAAATGAACCTGTGGCTTGATTATATATGCATTATACATATTTAATATGTTCATTTACATATCATCTTAGAACAAATGGCAGAATATTGTCAAAAATAAAATTTATAAAAACACCCTACTTTCGGTTTTGCAGCGGCACGGGCTACCTCTCTTCATATGAATTTTTATATCACAGGTCCCCTCTCAGTTTTTTAACACATAGGTACCCTCAAGGCACGGCATATATATGCTTTTATTTGCGTTAATCGTTAAGTATGTAATATTTACATAAAAGTAAGAAATATTACATACCTTACGATTAACGCAAATAAAAGCATATGTCGTGCCTTGAGGGTACCTATGTGTAAAAAAATGAGAGGGTGCCTGTGATATAAAAATTCAAATGAAGAGAGGTAGCCCGTGCCGCTGCAAAACCGAAAGTAGGGTGTTTTTATGAATTTTACAATTATTTTTGACAATATACTGCCATTTGTCCGAAGATGATATGTAAATGAACATACTAAATATGTATGATGCATATATAATCAAGCCGCAGGTTCATTTCAGCCCGAAAAGTATGTCGAGATGATAGGCGAAGCAAGACATGTCGATTTTTTGTAGCTTATTGTGAAGTTGTAGTATATGAAAAACAGGCACATGACAAATCAGCACATAAATAAAACATTCTAGTGTTCCGTGGTATACATCTTTTCTACGTGTCATACCTTCTTTCCTTATTATATTGAAATTTTACTGGATTGTTATCCATTGCAGGTTTGTTTTGAGCAGAGAGTGGCCTGTGCATGTGCAAAGAGGGTGCCGTTTCAGCAGATTTCGCAAAGAGGGTACCGATGTGGATATGCACCGTGGGTGCAGGTCACTTTCGTTGCGATTGACCATGAAATCCTTTCTACGGTCAATCGCTCTGGCATGTACATAAGTTTCAGTTCTTTGCGAAAGTGAAGGCAACTAGTACTAGTAAACTACTTGACAGCCAGCCTAGGAACGATGCAGTGACTGAACCGTGCTCTGGTGAGTTCAGTGTGGCTTACTGCCGTGATCCGGAGTGAAAACTACTACCACCACCATCATTAGTTTGTGTTTGTTGGAAAGCAATTATGATCGTAATAGTTTATGGAACGAGACAAGGAAATGTTAAGTTTTAAACAAATATTGATGGCTCTGGGAATAAATCATGCATGCAAAACTTTCAGTAAGAAGTTGCACAAAAGTTTACAAATGAGCTAGAATTTTGATTAAGGTACCAATAAATTACTTTTAGAGAGAGATCAAGAAAAATAGGCAATATATAGTTGACATATGAAACATACAATTTTCTGTTTTGACAGATAATTTTGAACTTATATTGAATAACCTATCATATCAGGAATTTATGTTCAATCACATGATAGAATAAGTTATCCAAAATAAACTCATGTGTAAATTGTCCTGTCTCCACAACATTTTGTTGTAAAGCATAGACAGGGCGACGATAAATCTAGTACTATAGTATTCCAATCTATATACTTACAAAGTACTAATCAAATATTTTCCTACCTAGATCCAAGTGCTCCGGCGATGGTTTTCTTGGTCCGCGGGAACAGAAATCTTTGTCAGCTATATAGGACAAGATGACCATTGTAGGGAACATAAGAAAGGTCAAGAAAGCTTCCCAAAGGTCAACGTAATCTGGCGTCACGACGATGAGAATTATAATAAGCCAAATGTATGCAAATATTGAAAATATACAAGTCACTGCAAACACTTTAATAAGCTCTAATTTTTTCGTTTCCGGGGATGGGACTGACAATATGCATATTCCAGTAATGCACATGAGGTTGAATGCAGCAGATCCTACAATAGTACTAGGGCCTAGAGCTCCCGACATGAACTGATTTCCTACTATTTCAATAATAGCTAAAAGAATTTCTGGTGCGCTTGAACCCAGTGCCATTAGCGTAAGGTTGGCCACCGTGCCGTTCCAGAGAAGAATCTCAATTTCTGTGTAACCAGTGTCGCTGTTCGGATCTGCGACTTTAATCTTTTGCTTTTTACTGGTAATCGTTTCTATAGCTTCCATAAACATATCAGCAATGATGGACACGCCCATAAAGCTCCAAAGGAGGCCGATGATATATATCGCCGCACGTGCTCCCGTGCTCCATGTGTATTCATTGACCAAGGGCATAAGCAAGCCCGCGTCGGCACACTTGTAGTCATCTAAGTTACAAGTAGACATTTTGGCACTATTTGTTTATTCGAAATCTGCAAAGAAAAGAAATCGTCAAATCTTAAAAATCGTTCATGTTTAAGGCATTCACGACATAAATAAAGTTACGTGTTTACAAAAAAATAACATTATCCAAAATACATAATATAAAAGTCTGGTATCTTCTGTAAAAGAATCAAATTGTATAGCAGTTGCTGTAATTCTAATATTTCAAATAAATCTACAATCATTTACATTAAATATACCACAAAAGCATATTCAACTTTCTTGCCCCATAGAATCATCGATTGAATGATAAATCGCTGACTTTTAAACACAATCAATGTATGTGTAACAAACATCCTCTAAAATTCAACAATCGCAATTCATTGAGTTTAACTACTTAATCTTAATGGGAACCAGTGCCCATATTTTCATTATACTGTTGATTATTTCAGAAGCGTTGAATTCTTTGTTATAATCCACTGTTGCACGGGCAACTGCGGTATATAGTAGTTGATATAAATCAACAAGGGACATATGAGCCGCGTCACGACAAAATCAACATAATGGGTTTGCGACCAGCATTGATCAAGACCAGCCTACGCATCCGCGCAGTGTGATCAGGATCCATGTTTGTTTACTTGTGATGGGTCTGTAAGCGAACAGCATGGATCCTGACCAGACTGCGCGGAAGCGCAGGCTGGTCTGGATCCATGCTGGTCGCAAACCCACTATGTTGTTTTTGTCATGCGGCTCATTATCTCCTTCTCTGTACAAGAGAAAACAGTATGCAAATAAAAAACAGAGAAAAAAGAGAGAGAAAGTGAATAACTAACCGTGAAAACTTAAGAAATGCAATGACTGACAATCTTAAATTGTACTTCTTTTTTCCAATTACTTAAGTGTGGTACATTCAGACAATATATGAATTGAAAACACCGTCACAGTAAACGGGGAACCATAGTTTAAGCCTAGAAGTACCATAAGTTAGCATTGCTAAATGACTTTAGTTGGAGTAAACAATGTTATTATTCTATATTACAAATGTCTTTGGTTTTTGCACTAAAGTTTCTGATAAAGTATGTTTTCTGTATTCAAGCGTCATGACCCCAAGGGCGGGATCATTTTAACCTCAGGGGCACGTTTATTTTTTGTTGAAGGTTCATCCGAAATTTTAGCCCTTAAAATGTTCTTTCAGTGAAGAAGATAAAAAGGTTTAAATGCATTTTTCTACATGAAAATAATCGGTGACCACCAAGGTAGGACCAAGCTTTACAGCAATGGCATTATTTATACACATTTTAAATTTAAAGAGGATCCCAACGTGATGCTTCATGTCAAATATCTAAATTATGCTGGCCATTTTAGTTTGTTTTCTACATTAGTCTATCTAATTTACTACCCCATGGGTATGATTTATATAACTTTTGTTGAGATCAACGAGGCAATAATACATGTAAGATACTATATAAGGTCTGTGCATTCAGGGTATTTCAAAGACCCTGATGCATCGTAGTTTCAAACAAGAAAATTTAAATGATTTTTCTTACTAGAGCTCATGTAAACTAAATGACTGCAAGAGTGGGTCAATTTGGCCAACAAGGGATTGTATATAACTTTTTTAAAGACTACATGCCGAATTATCTTAGTTCTGGTCATTACTAGATTTTAATGATATCATTTTTAAATGCTCTCTTAGCTTCTATGATCTACTTCTGCGTAAGACAGGAACTATTCATTCGGCTTCAAAGCAGCCTAGTCATATAGGACTTTGAATAAGGCGCATGATTTGCTGCCTAATGACAAGATTTATTTTGCAAGTTGCCAAAATAAAAAATCATTCACATACATCGGCTTAACAGTTCATGACCAATTTTAAATTCCTTGCTTTCTTGCAATACCATTTTTTATTTACATTTTCTTCAAATGGAAATACAATGTTTTCTTAATTACCTCCGTATACTCTGTCGTTTACCTAGATTTAATCAAGTGGAACCACGTTCCTTTTGTCTCCACTCCTTAAAGGGAGGACAAAACGCAGCGGTGTAAGAGCTGTTGCATTGTTATAAAACAGTTTTTCAATCGATCTAATTGTTTACCAGTAGAAACTAGAACAGTTTGAATAGTTAGAAAGTTTGTTTTTAAGATATTTGAATGTTTACCTTTCTAGGGATTCCCTTTGAGGTTTGTTTGAGAAGATGCTTTTTTAACTAAGCAGCTAAATTGTTTATTTCACATCTTGTAAAATATAACCAATTTACTTTCATCATTTGCACCAGGTAATGTTACAATATAAATCAATATTGGATCCCATCTTAACAATTTAGCCTTCTTTTAATTTCCAGAGCCATGATCGAAAGTTCCATATCACTCCCCATACAGTCTCATTTTTATTTTGAGACGCAAAAAATCCGTATGAAATACATATTCAAGTATCAAAGTTCTTAAAAAATGTCAAAAAATATTGGTGTAAAATAAAGAAGACATTAAACTTGGTTGAGAACAATACCAATCTTATTGGACTCGTACACAGCTGCAAAACTTATATCAGACTCGGTCGATGCCTCGTTCAATATAGTTTCAACAGCTGTGTCCAACAGAATATTCAGTATTGTACCCAACAATGTATAATAACCTTAGAATATATCAGTCTGATCGTGTGATATATATACAATTATTATATACTTTTAAATGAAGTATTGAGAAATATTGATGAAATAAAATGCGTATTTTCATTGTCCGTATTTTCACTGTAAAAAATATTTAATACTGCAACGAAACATATTTTCCGTATTTTCACTAGTGTTTTGTCGGACTACTTTCTTCTAAATTCAGCCAATACAAAATTTAAAGAGAAATCTTTCAACTTGTAATATATAATACTAGTAAACAGAAAATTCAAGTTTTTTCCTATCAATACAGGATTTATTTTCATCTCGTGGTATGAAAATTATCATATTTCTTAAGTGGCTACCGCCTCACATAAAATATTCATTTTCATACCACTTGATGAAAATAAATCCTGTATTTATAGAAGAAATAACTTGAATATCCACTATGTGGATCAAAGAAAATGATCGCCACTACAAAACTAGATTAGTTTCTGTAGTATTTTATGTGAACCAATAGAATCTCAAGTTTTAAGTAAATACAATTATACCATAAATACTTTGACACACCTATACCTACACTATATATCGGCGTATTAATTGGGTTTTATATAATGAAGTATGGTCTAAGTTGTATTGATTATTTTATTGTAATATCGTACTTATATGTTGGTCATTCAAACGAGATTGCATAAGAAGTTTTTATCTACCAAAATTCTTTCTAGGGCAACAATAGCTGCTTATAACTACATATACAAATATTTGAATTATGACATAAACATCCGTTTCTTTTGACCTTTAAACTATTTCATTGATATAGTTTATAACTATAAGCAGCTTGAAAATGCTAAGCGAAATAATTATGATATATGTGAATAAAATGGTGTGTATCTTTTTTGAATTGTTTGTGATAAGCATTACAATTCGCCTAATAAGAAGAGCAAATTTAAGATAAAATAAAACAAAGAAATGCAAAAGGGAAAATTCGCCACACTATTTGTATCTTGTTTAAAAGTGTTCTATTTGCAACTGAATCAAACGCAGTACAAAAATTTTACTTATCCTTTCTTTAATATCAAGCATTTTGTAACACAATTCTTATGCCATCATAGATGAGATGGTGGACAATTAACGATCTTAACAGTGGACAATGGTCAAATATACAGGGTACACAGTCTATCTATCCCTTGTTAAACAATTTACATTCGAGGTCGCTGAAAACGCTGGACGGTAGTTATAAATATCATTGTCCCCATAGTTTTCGCGATTTTTAAAAGCTCCATTTACTTCTGTTGCCATATAATATTTGTTCAGGTAACTAGAGATTCTAAATTGCATAATATGCAAAACTGTACATAGCATAAATGTCTCCAGCTGCATCGTGACAATTTTTAATATCGTTTATAAGTTTGAACCACAGACATATATTATTATAGAAATGTGATTTTTTTTCAAAACGGCTTATATTAAGTTAAATATATATGATCACTACATGTGCTGGGATTGACAAATATACATTTTATTTGGATTTTAAAGGCGTTTTAGTTTAATAATATTTTATTGTATAAATATACACACAATATACAATTTAGACATAATCAAGTGTACATACAAAAGGGTTGGGCCAAAAGTTCTAACAACATTATCGTGGGCCCTTCCCTGTAAAGGCGTTTTGAGCTCAACACCCCAAGTATCTGTGGTTAAAGTGTGTATTGAGTACACATAAAGACTCGCTCGTACCGCCCATAAATGTTTAACATAATACATGTATAGTTTATTATTACGCTTCGTTATGTTACAATATTTTTAAGAAATAAAGCGGTAGTCAAGAAATATATTTTGCCTTTTGCTGTGCAGATCTGTGGAGCAATAAAATCGACTGTTTATTTATATCCCAATAATCGAACGTTCGAACGTACGTTTCGTCTGAATGGCTTTGAACGATTTAAATCCACTGAATACAGATACTGTTCTATATTATTTAATACGTTATTAGTAAAGTTAAGCAGTTAACCATTTAACCTTTAGAATATAATAGTAAGTTTACATGTTATTATGTAAAACATATTTAAATAAATAACTTGGTCAGTCAGATCATGGTATACCCGTTTTAATTATACATTTAAACTCTTTTAATTTTAAGTTGAAACTTGTAGATTTTTTTTCTATTTATAGGCGAGTTAACACATGCATTGTAATATAAACAATAGATACATAAATATATACCTTTAAACACCGAATTGTATATATACTAACGATAAGCGCGAATTCGTAAAACAAAAGCTAGTAAATTGACTTACAATATTGATTTACGTGACTAATGTAAAATAATTTAAATGAGCAATGTACGTCATTTATATTATCTAATCAACACAGAAGTAAACGTTCAGGATAGACAACGTCACCAACACATCTGACAATTATTAGTTAAACAACCCCCAACAGGCTCAACTGCTCAAACAAGAATTACTTTAACCTTTATTTTCCGGATCAGACTTAACGCATCTTAACCCTGTGACAACTAGATGCAGCATTACACATGTACTTGCATTATGATATTATATATCAATATTACAAATACTTTAACGGAGAAATCGCCCATAACGGATTAAAACGAAAACTACAAAATACAGATGCAAAAACAAAAATACATAAAACTTTTAAGTTAAAATGGAAACAAATAGGCTTATCAATTTATTCGCGTGTTCTGTGCGCGCATTTTTTAAAATCTTTCAACGCCTATCATCCTAAATGGAACAGTTTTACAGTACAGTAGAACCTGTCCAAAGGTTGTTTTGTCGTTATATTAATTCTATCTTAAGAAAAAACAGTACTCTACATATATATGTGTTCAAAATAGACAAGTACATGCTCCACATGTTCAAAATAGACAAGTTAGTGTTCCACGTGTTCAAATTAGAAAAAAATTATGTTCCATGTGTTCAAATTATTCAAGTTTGATTGTGTTCCATTTTGTTTGGGTTTTTTGTTCTGTGTTCAAAATAGACAAGTTAATTAATTTTATCAAATCTAAGTCTTGGAACATAATATAGCAAGGACTTGATTATTATCGTATTCCCGCGCTTTTGCTGTCACAGCAACCCAAAGGTGTTTTGTGGATTGACGTTTCGTATTTATTGTTATTCAATATTTACAATATATATGTATATATACAGTCACAGATAAAATAATCTTGTCATCACGATGGTCAGTAAAACCGGACACACATTGTGAATTGGTGGATAAAATCAATAAAAGAATACGTATTTACATATATATATTAAAAAAACTTCAAAGTAATAACATTTCCTACTTACATTTTTATTAAAATCACCAAGTGGTGTCAGTATTCCATGTTCTTTACGACTCAGTGATGTGATTCAAATTACTACCATTTGATGTTTGTCCGTTGCTAAAACAGTTCTAAACCCACTCTATAACTATTTGTATACATACATTAAGGTATATTTATACACGGGAGAAATCCAATAATTCGCGGCTTAGTGAACAAAAGAAAGACAATCCACTTTATGTCGGGAGTATTTATGTATCAGTTACTTCCCTTGAACAGAAATGGAGAACAGTAAATAAGCTATCCAATGCCTTCATTTTTGAGTTAAGGGGGCAGGGGGGGGGGGGGGTAAAAATATGCTACTCACAAACACACTCGTCTTTGAAATTTCAATGCCCTTTGCAACAAACACTCACTTTCTTTGAATGTTTCCATTAACCCTGTCAATAGGGCCATCCTTAAAAAAATGTTTGTTTGCAGTAACCCGACCCAGAATTTTCAAGGTGGGTAGGTAGGTCGATTTTTTTCTATTTTTTTTTTTTTATTGAACTGTACTCCCACATAAACATGGAATTTCAAAATGCTGGACAATATATGCTTTGATAATCTGGTAATAATTAATAAATTGATAAATGAATTCTAATTAAATAATACCTACATTTTATTTCTTCTATTAACCTTTAAAAGAACAAAAACAAAGCACAAGGCATAATTTTCTGATTAAAAAAAAAATAATTTTTTATCCAGACCATGAAAAAAACTTTTGAGTAGGGGCAAATTTTGTGAGTCGGTCGCGTTACTGCAAACAAACATTTTTTTAAGGATGGCCTAGTGTTTAGTTTTATTTACATTTAACGCTTACCTAAGGTGTGTTGGTCTTGCCCACAACAGATAATCTCAAGGTGATCAAGACAAATTCTGTGCAAAAGTTATTTTTAGAATAACAGGACCTCAACTATAGCAAGTTCACAGTCTAAACAAGATTGGACTACAGAAAACTGTCAAAACACATTTTTTCCAGGCCATTTTAAAAAAAAAATTTGCTGCCATTTAAGTAAGGCAAACACTATGAAGGTAATATTGCAACTTTTCAGTTGTTATAATTTGGTAGAGGAGGACCTCAGATGCACCTATGCACAGTATGTTAGTTACAAGCCAGCATGGAGTAGAACCACTGACATTCCTTTGGCTACCCGAATATAGCTTTCAAACATAAAAACTGAAGTCCTTTGCTGAATTTGAACAAACAGTGGTATTAAGTAAGGGACAAGATGTTTGAAGTCAAGATTTATAACCACTTGGCTTTAGAAACCCAATTCCGCCTTTCTGACATCTTAGTCGAATCTTTTACAGCAATCAGGTTTGACAAAAACTGTTTTCGAACTGGAAAGATTTGACTTCAATAATACAACAAAAATTTTACCTTGTCAATTTTATTCCATAATGAAGTTTCAGTTACACAATGCTTTTAACAAAAAGCCTGTCTATTGTATAAATGTACACATTTTCAAATGAACACAATAGGATGAAAAAGTATATTCTGTGATGAAATGTGAAATAAAATAATAAAAAAATATCCCCCCCCACCTTCTGAAACCTTATAAAAATTAACCATACACTACATGTAAAAGTATGTAGCCTTCGTACATGTATTTATAGTCACTATTTCATGCTAGTAATCAAATACTGCAAGACTTGACCAGTATAAAAATTGATTTCATTACTAAACAATCAGGCCTGTACATTATGGACATCTTTAAAATAAAGTCGTTAACAAAAAAATATCAAAGTTTACAATGAAATATACACTAAACATGATTTAACATTGTACATTAACAGTATAAAATCATACACAGAGTAATTATGTATATATCTGTATATATTTGTATGTTTATATTATCTAAACCAATAAGAGAAAACTAGTCCTGACATGCACATAATTATGTTTTACTTTAAAGTCAAATTTTCAAGTAGATGGAACAAGTTAACCGAGTTAAAAATGATCAGTTTTCTATTTTACAGCAGCATGATTTCAGATTCATACTGTTCATAGATCTGTATTTTTTATGAAAACACTTTGTCAAGTGCATCAAAACATGTTAAGTGACAGTACTTTGGATTCACAATTTTTTTTAAAATTCTGTACCATATCCAAATATGAAAAAATATCTCTTATTCTTTCATTAACGAAGAGAAAATAGTGTAAAAAAGATAACAAATTCAGTTATAGCTTTCAAAAACATATGCACAGTCCTACATATATAAAGAATATGAGTAACAATTCAATAAACGTCCTCTTGTACGTTTGATTTCATTAAAAAAGTTAACTACTGCTGTGGCATGCAGCCTTTTAGTTTATCCATTTAAGATAAAAAAATACATTGCCACATGATCCGGATGTTGGACCAGCTGTTATCAAGAATGTACAGGTTAAATCAAAAGCTTCTCGATGCTCAGCTTCAGTTTATCTATGCTGGACTTTAACTGGGAACCTTCGTGTGTCATCACTGAGCATGATATCACTGGTCTGCTCACACCACATGCACGTCCAAGTGCTGCAAAGAAAAATTTACACTTTATTTCCTGCATGGTCTGTTCTCCTTCAAGGAAAGATACAAACTTTATCCATTCAGACAGGTATTTTGGTTCTTTTTCAAAATCTAAACAATACTATTGTAAACTAGAGACAACATGTAAATAACTTTATGCACTTACATTTAACTGGGAAATGAAATTGTGCTATGAAAATGCGACAAAAGGAAATTCAAGCCTAAATTAAGAAGCTTTGAGACCATATATGGGCATCCAAAACAAAATATGCTATTCCAATATCTCTTAATCAAATTAAGGTACTAATGTTCTAAATACTTTACCTTGCTTTGACTTGACAAACACATACGGGATATTCTGTAATGTAAAAACACAAGACAAAATTAATACACTTTATTAGTATCTAAATATTCACCTTTTTAACTTGCAAATGACAGAAATCAAGAGATAATTTGTATGAAAATATGTCCTACTGTTGAAAAAATAAGGAATTTAAACAATTTTAAAGGAACTTTTATGGACTATTTCTCTATTGTTTGAGTTTTAGAACTGCTGTTTTAAAGCCAAAATTGATATTGTACATGATAAATGATCATCAAATATAGGCCAATCAAATTACCTAAAATTCAGCTGAACATACTAAAATGAACTAATGAGAATGTAGAAGAATGTAGTCAGGGGAGCCAACATAAACAAAAGCGTAGTTTATCATATGATACCTTATCCTCACAGAGCAAAGGTAGATGCAAAAGAATCTCCAGAGGTTCAGCATCAGCTGCCATTACTATAAACTCAGCTATTCCACGATTCAATGTCTTTGTAGCTGAAAAGAAAAACAATATTTGAAGAAAATTTTTTATGCAATATTATTATTTATAACATGCTTTAAATGACACTTAATAATAACGACACTTGCAGCACACAGACATATTTGTCCAGTCAGAATTTCTTATGTAGTAACTTAATTTGAACCCCGTTGAAATCCACAGCTATGTTATCCTATAGCAGACCATACTTGTTGGTGCCTTTATGCATCATTGTTCCTAGCTGATCAATGCATGTTTGACACATTAAACAAACACCACTGTGGTCATTATTTCTATTCAAGTACAAGATTGTTAGAGTTTCAGTGCATACTGAAAATTATTGTGAATCAAATCATTCAAGAAGACCAAACTGTTGTCCAGATTTCAATGATATAATACCATTATTATATGATCTTGTAATGAAATCAATTCTCACCTTCATTGGCCCCTTTCTTCAGCTGCTTGTAGTTTGCTGCTTGCTGTACAAGATCTAAAATCTTCTGAGTGAGTTCAGAATCAGCTAGTGGGTACGCTTTTGGATTAACCTCGTCTCCCTGTAAAATAAGCCAAAATATCTGTCACAGTCAATTCCAAACTGTAAAACTGCAAGATGTTGCAAAGCATTGAGGAGATTTAAATATTAACATCTTCAGAAAGCTTTTGAAGTAACCATTTCTTATACATCTAAATTCTTGACCTTCTCAGAAAATTGGTTAAGAAATTATGAAATCTACATAGGACACTGTGTTTAACAATAAACATTGCCTATAATCATTTACGCCCAGTGTTTAAGACTTCTTTGTTTTATTATTCACCTAATCTACTTGTTTACTTGAAAGTATCATTCGGTTGATAATAAGCCTGTTCTAAAATTACAGCAGTGCTCAATATAAGGTCAATTAGTTTTCATTGCACTTTTTCTTTATTAATTTTTCGCTAATTTTGTATCCACTTAACTTTATTCCCTCCCAAAAATGGTAATTGCTTTTTCCATTGAGATTTCAATAATCTGTTTGATTAGTTTTTACCACAATTTTATGATAACATCCAGGCCTTGATGAATTTTTCTTGGGTCAATCACCCAGATTGACCCTTCAAATTTAATAGCCCTTCATAAAATGTACTTGTCCTACATTTTGACAAACAAACTTGGTAAAAATTAAACATAAGACTCAAATTTACCATTTACCGGTCTATATTGGTTTAATTGGCTTTATCCATTTACATATTGTTAAAAAATGTTGATAATACTCTTCATTCTTTTAATATACATGTATAATCTTCAACATAACCAGAATACTTAATTCATTTGAATTGTACTCATGGTAAAATATCGAACTCATGGCCAAGTATAAAACATTTCCGAACACGTGTCAAATGCTGCTGTCATTATGGAATTGATTATCATACGCGTTCCGTCAAGCTTTATACCTAGTCAAAAGGTCAATATATAGTTTTCATTTTTGAGCCTTCTGTTTAAATTTTTACAGAAAAACTTCATTTGCATTAAATCTAAATCTTTTGAAAATTGAATAACATACATGTATTTTGGATTGGGAGAATCTTACTCAAGTTTTATCAATTTTCTCCTCGTCTGACCCAAACTTTCACTTGCAAATGCTAGGCAGCAAGTGGTATGGTCAAGGCCTGACATCATAATTATTAACAGGTCTAGGATTTCATGATATTTACGGACAATCTGTAAATTTTTGGACAATCCATAATTTTACAGATTTTCTTATCTGTAAATTTACAGACATTAAGTAAGAAAATAGTAGAAGTTGCATTAAAATTCAAAACCGCGGGTTAAAATGAATAAGGTTAGGTATTATATGATTAAATGTAACAGTATGCTAAGATTCAGTACATTTTGATGACTTTCAATTTTCACTTTTAACAAAAATTTCAAAATCATCATACAAAGAGGAAACTCACCCCATTACCTTTGTAAATATAAATATCAATAAAACAACTTGTCTTAAGCTGCGGATTTTATTGTAAAACTAAAATCAGCAAATTTCACATTGAATATCTGTAATTTTATGGATTGAAAAATCTTTAAATTTCTTGACTGTCTATAAATTTACGGACAGTCCATAAATATCATGAAATCCTAGACCTGATTAACACATGGTTAGCCTATGATGATGTCACATGATTAGCAAACAAACAAAACTACATACTCAGTTTCATGGGGGGGGTGAAACTATTTAAATAATCTTACAAAAAATAATCTAACAACACAGTTAAACTAGACAAAAGTAGGATACAAGACAAGATTATGATCCACCCCAGCTAGACTGGGAAACGGTACAAGTCAACCCGGCCCCAAGTCAACCCGGCCCCTAGTCAGCCCGGCCCCAAATTGGTTAACCCGGCCCCAAACCAATGTTATTTCTGGTCAACCCTGCCCCATTTGTTTATTATTTATTTTGCTTTAAAATGTAAATACTTTATCAAGAAATAAAATAAAAATTAACAACAACAACAACAACAGCTAGTTTAACGATGATATATTTCATTATTTTTTTTTATATAAAAACTTTCAATATGAACGAACAAGCAACACATGCATAATTTACTGTTTTTACAATGTCCAATGCATAGTTCTACAATGTTCAATGTATAGTTCTACAATGTTCGTCACACAACCCTTAGAATTTATAGAAAACAAATTTCTAATTACCTCACTTTATTTACATGAAATATTAAATTCTGTTATACATGTGTATCTTTATAAATAATGCTTTTTGGAACTTCCAATATTTGTTATATTAAAACCATGAAAAAAATGTGTTACAGGATCTTTAAATCAGAAAGAGTAATTTCATTTCTACTTGATAATATTCTCGCAAAACAATGGCCGGTATCTGAAATATTAACACAATCAATACAGTTATCAGTCATAATGACATAATGACACAAAACACTATCAATTTTTCAAACACTTAGTAAAATTCCAAAATAAACTGTTTTACACAGTAAATATTCTTTGAAAATAAGTTAATAAAAAACGAAACAAATATTAAAATAATTATACTGATGAACGTATGCAATAAAAACAATCAAATAAACTGAAAAAAAGATTGTTGGAAACATAATTTATAAAAACCTTTTTACTTGAAATTCTATGTATCTCTTCCTAATTATCGCATTTACACCCACGATTACATCGAATAAAGACATGAAAGATACTACCAACTTATTTAAAGGATTTGTTTTCACAGCTATACCTTTTTTGTTAATTGATTGCTTTAAGCTGTTTGATTATCACATCTGAATTAATGTTGATGTACATATAATTGTTGATGTTACTGTATATAATTATTCATTATCACTAGTCTATTGCGTATTGAAGTCTTATCGGCACAATTAAATTTACCGACACTTTTATGCCAGTTCATGTTGTTTTTTTTACTATTGTTCTATAGTTAATAATCTTCCATCAATAATAAATCATTTTATTTCATCATACAACAAAATGACTTAAATAGTTTTCTTTGAAAAATTTTTTTTGGGGCCGGGAAAGACCGATTTTGGGGCCGCACTGACCCAATTTTTGGGGGCCCATTTACCAAAAAAAAATAAAGTGGGGCCGGAGACGAATTTTGGGGGGGTTTACCAATTTTTAGCCCGGGTTGACTTGGGGGGGTTTTTTGGGGGGTTGCTGTAATTTTTTGGGAAAAACAAAAAAAGGAAAAAGAGAATTTTGCTTATGTGTTATTAATAAAAAAAAAATGTAACAACAAAAAAAAAAACATTTTTGTATTTAAATCAAGAACATGGATCATCCCCCGATTGAGGGTTTTCACCTATGCCTATTTTTTACACTGTAGCATACGTGTAAAAAAATTAAATTTGATTATCAGATTCAATTAAAAGAAATTTACCCTTTTAGCTAAATTGTTTTTGATCACTTAAATAAAACGTCTGACCCCCTCGGGTTTACAGTTCAGGGGAGTGAATTTAAAAATTTTGGAAATACTGAGCCAAAAAGTTTCAAAAAGGGTTTTTCAAAACCGGGAAATTTTTAATTTTATCAAAGGGAAATCAGTTTTTAACACAAAGGTATACTAAAAAAACGCAACGGAAGTTTTTTGGGGCCGGAGATAAAAAGATTAAACAAACATGATTTTTTTTGGCACATGGCCCTATCCGTACTACTTTTTTTTAAATAAATTATGTATGACATAAATAGCAAGAAAGAAAGGGGGTACTTGGGTCCCGGCAAAATTTTAAAAAAAAGTACATGATGAGCTAACTCAATTTTTTGTGAAAAAAGAACCAGTAGGTTGGAATCAAAACCCCCCGTACCAAAATACCCCAAAAGAAAAAGGGAAATAAAATAAAATATTTAATTTTTATATATTTTCCGAATGTTACTATGTACATGTATATCTTGCAATTTATATTTCACCCGTCAAAGGTATTTACATTTATATACAAAAATGTACCATTGAAAAAAAAACAGAACCACAATTATTTGGCTAAATCACTTTAAGTTCGTATGTAAAAAAACTGTAAAGAATGCTCGTCAATGTCGGTTTTGCTTACCTAGTATTTTTAAAGTACCAGTTCCAACTGCAAAACCTTATAGGTCAGTAAAGCCCGTCCGAAAGATGTGATCATTCATTTTGGCAGCAACTATAGTACCCTTTTTCCATTGCCCTACCATGAGAAAATTATAAATCTGAATATGGAAGTTGCTAAGGACCAATGTAAGAGTCTATTCATGAAATATAGAGAACATTCGACAGCTTTCAGGCACGGCTTTAATAAATACTGTATATTAGTTTAATATATTAAGTGTCCCGAATCGAAGGACCAACAACACCGAGACACGTGACAACTTTCAACACTTGCAATACATAACTTAACTCCAGCAATGGCTCACACGTGATGTAAATAAAACACTAAAGTACAATGTATCTTATGTGTAGTTTAAGATAAAGTAATTTACTGTAGTTTTGGTAAATTTCTCGTTTGTTGCAAATTACTTAAGAATATACATTGCCCTAAAACATTTTTTTTCAATGACACATTTCTCATGTAAAAGGTTGTTTCCCATAACACAGATACACTTTGTGAATTGCAATTAAAGTATGAAAACAAAAAGTAAGGGCTAAACATTTAGCGCTAAACATCAGCAATTCCGACTTTTTCACATTTTTCTGTTTTTTAGTTTCAAAAATATATTTACAATCAAACGAAATGTTAAAAATTTGGAAAAACAGTGATATCTCAGAAGAAATGCAAACAACAAAAAACATGAAAAATGCAAACTGCAATTCTGGACAGACATATTTATGGGAATATTACAAAATATACAACATTTTAACTACATTGTACTCGAATATAACTTGGCTGGGAGGTAGTATTTCCTGTTAAAGAGGGTCCATCCCCCTCCCAGGGACGAGAGTACGGCCCCCCGGGACTGTCACCATCATGTGAAAAAATAATTTAAACGAAAATGTTTAACCATTTTATTTGAAAACGTAATTTTACTGAAAATTACCAAAAAAAAAAAAATTTTTATATAAATACTGAAATAATGCACGGAAGGCCAATGAGACAATTTTATACATTATATTGATGTGAGAAGTGTGTTGCTGCCTAAATAAAGAATGTTATAAGCGGGCGGGCGGACATTGGGTATACGAACAAACTCACGGGCAAGCAAGGGTGCTTCGGTCAGACCTAGTCTCGGCTTCCTTCATTCAAACTACATGTATGCTCATCTTAGTACACGACAGATGCAACACTGATTAACACTGATACACTCCCAGACAGGTAAATTGTTAAGTCAAGTTGATATTTATTGATTGTTTGGATATCCATATATCAGTCGAACATAAACTTTTAGCCTACATTGACAACATAAAGAAGGCTCATTTATTTGTTGGAAATAATGTTCAGCACGTTCCAAAATTCTCGGAGTAATATTCAATAATAATTTAATATACATTTACATTTAGGTGGTTTCAAGTGAAAATATGCCAACTTAAATATGCCACCTGGGGGGCGGGGGGGGGATGGAGAAGCCCGTGGAGTCTTGGTATATTATTAGTTATTAACATTTTGACAGGTTATTTGATCCTATATAAACAGTTATATTGCAAACAACTGTTTATATATATTCATATAACCCGTCAGAAATATTTATAACGAATCTATAATACGCCAAGCATATTTTTCTAGAAAAAAAGAAGATTTTCTTCATAAATTGACAGCAGCCATGTACATGTATATACAGCAACGTTACGATTATCCAATGAAAACTTTATAAAGCTCTACTGTATATATTTTTTCTAATGTTGTCATTTCTCTGAAAAATTCAAAAAAGATAGATATTCTTTCCGTTTTTTGTCTTCTTTTCGTTTTATTTCATAATTTTATTTATAACAACAACAACAACATCGCAGACGAAAAATTTCAAAGATGCGTAGTTGATGTTTTAATTTTGCTGAAGTAAATTACCTTGTTTCTTCAATTTTAATTTGTATTTACACACTAATTGTATCTAATACAAGAACATTTATTGTGTAGATCTATTACAGCTACAGTACACCATGTTTAGCTATCGTATAAACTGAACGTTTTCCGTGTTATCGGTTTTCGAGGGTGTATGATTTCCGTAGAGAGCCACAGAAATATTGCTGAAGCAATTTTGTCAGAGCTAATGGCACCACCATCGTTTTATCTTTAAAAAGAATTGTAAAAGCTATTTGAATGAAAATCAATTTCAAAAACTTGCATTGCAAAAAGAAAACAAAAAAGAAAAACAGTTTGATAGGATGGTCCCCTATGGTAGCCTGGAACGCCGTATTATCGGCGTACTTAAAGTTTCCACTATGCACGCGTTATTTTTCAGTGCTAGATTTAATAATTTATATTTTGCGTGAAAAAGCAGACATCTTTTCTACAAATTTACCGTAAGAAATTCAGTTTATGCTGAACTGGGTCAAAGATAGTTCTGGCTTCCAAAACTTTATAAGCCGCTTTTTTAACATTTTTGTTTTTCATCAGATGCGGCATTAAAGTTTTGGATTAGACCCGTTACGAAACCTAACCAGAATAACATAAGTTGATTTATTCTTGTTTTTCACTTGCAAATACACTTGACCCGATCAATTCTTGTGCAATTTACGGTAAAACAATTATTTAAATATCGTTCTATACCAATTCAAGTAATAAAATATTAATACCGTCATTAAAATTGCCTATTTAACTGTAAAACATCAATTTTCGCCGACTACAGTCGGCCATGACATTCAAGTGCCACGCGAGACCTCGTATGACGTCATTCGCGGGAACAGATTTGAATAGAGTTGTGTACTATATTTAGAACATTTTGTTGACATGATTTCGATATTTTTATTCAAGATAATGTTTTTATTTATTTTCATAAATTTTTAGTATTTAAATATGATTTTATTGAATATAACAGTCAGTAAATAACCTTTTTCAACATCTTAAAAAAAAGTAATCTATAAAAATATTGGAGGCACATGGGTTCATAAAGGTCAATCTCGTAATCACGTGGTCAAACATTTTGGCAATATGGTGGCCAAGTGCCGAAATTTTTACCTGTCGGAAACTATTAGGTAGTTTATGTTCCTAATAAGATTTTTATTTGTCCATCCTTGGCTTATCAACAGATTATATATCGTTTTATCAAGGTATGCTTCACTTTACTTCGTGGCATGTTCGATAAATAAATACGAGCGTGTCAGATTCCTGGCACGATTATTGGTGGACTTTTCCTACGGGGTTATCTTCAGCGTTCACGTCATGTCATATATATAAACGGGTACGCTGAAGACCTTAAGCTAGGTCAAAGATGTTTAGCTTCAATACGCATGACCGCATACACAACTTCCTAAAGGGAGAACACTCTATTATCGACGTATTCAGCATTGATCAACTATGGCAAGCCGTTGTTTTAAAAAAAATGACTTGTCTTACCTTATAGTTTGGCTATCCACCGTCAAATAATTATCTTTCTGTACTTTACACACATATTATGGTTGATTTATAAAGTTTCAAGTCAAGAGTATGATTCAACATGTTCATGGTTTTCAAAATAAAATGTCACCAAACAATGTCAAAGTGTTATTTCAAAACAATTAACTGGATATTTATAAAGTCAACATGGAACAGGAAACAGTTCAACAGTCTTTAAACAGTTTTTTTTTTACAGTTTTAAATGTATATATTGGCAGTGGGGACATAGAAATTCACTATGACGCCGCACAACCCTGACATCAGTGCAGAAGGACAAATGTGTCCAGTGATGACACTTGTCGCATTGAGCCCACATCACAATAACTAAACTTGTACACTGCTTAAGAGCTGGAGGTGAAAATTTATGGCACACACAGCAATTAGAAGATTCATCCTCAGATCCAGACTCATTTCAGCCTCTGAACTGCTGACATAATAAGCAGAAGGACCTGGATGAGGAAGTTGTTTTGAAGTAGATGGTGGAACTGCTTTTGTAGTAGAGGATTTACTTAAAGATCTTACTGATTGAGAGGAATTATCTGTGATTGTTGCTTGATTTGCTATTGGCTTTTTAACTTGAAGCACTGTGATGTTGTTGGGCTTTGACAAACTACCAGCTAGAAATGGTGGTACAAACTTCTTCCTAGGTTTCCTACTGGGATCAGAGATGCCAGTGATGGTCTGGACCTGAAGAAAATACTTCTAGGACTAAGTACACCTTCTGGAATGTTTTCTTTGTCAGTTTCTTGGGCATTTATTGGCACATTGGTTTGTCTTGGAGAACACTGAAGACATTGAGGTTGAGGATCAACCGCAGACACATCAGGAACACTTGGATAAATTGAAGAGGGTGCTATCTGGGACTCTTTGATGGTACAATCTGAGAATGGATATATTCCAGTCTTTCGGAAAGACGAAATGAGGTTTTCAGGACACAGAGCTTTCAAGTATGGCTTTGAAGTTAATTTAGACACCTCATACTTGGTGATCTTTTGACCTGGATGTTTCTGTAAATACAGTTGACATTCCCTATAGTACATAGACTTCAAAGGTCCGAATACCCCAACATCTAAAGGCTGTGTTATGTGACTTGTGTGAGGTGGAAGCACAAACAGAATTATGTTTTTTTCTCTTGCCCAGTCAACAAGAGAGAGTTGTACATGATTTGTGTCCATCAAAAAGAACCAGAGTTGGAGTATCAGATGAGACATTTGCATACTTTATAAAGTGCTTTGTAAGATAATTTTGGAAAATTAGAGAATTAGACCAACCACTATCAGACATTTCACCATCTGCACCAGTAGGAGCTCCATTTAAAAATTCACTATTCCACCGATTCCCTGGAAAAATGTAATAGGGTGGGATCTGGTTCCCAACAGCATTTCCACCACCAATAATTGTCACAGTTGATGATCTTGGGGAAGTAACTGCTTGTGGCTGAGAGGTTGCATCACATACTATAAGTGGTGGAGCATGCTCTGTATTAATGCCAGTCTCATCAATGTTATAGATGCGCTCGGGATTTCCTTCCAGTCCATTATCAGAAATAATGGTGCAAAGTTCCTTGAAATATTGATCAAGGACATCCTTGGAGGCACATTTAGCTCGAAGTAAAGAGAGCTTTTGAGGTTTTGCAACTTTCAGATTTTCCCATCTCGTTAGGAAACCATAAAACCAACTGTCACTAAGTGGTTTGTCACTGTTCATTTTCTTGCCACAAGCCACTGCAAAATCAGCAGCAAGATATTGTACGTTGGCCTTAGTATAGCCATACCCAATGCTGGCCATGTGCTTTATATGGTCTGCCAACCTCTGCTCCTCTTCGGATGAAAATAACTTCAACGGCCCTGGATTTGCCCCAGTCTCAACCCTTCCTGATCGCCTATCCTTGATGGTAGATTCTGGCACCCCATACAGCCTAGAAGCACGATAGGCAGACATACCCTTATTGGTTGCATCATAGGCACATTGAAGATTTGCTGGGTCATACTGGCGCCTCAGTTTCACTGGGTGTGGTGTACTAAAAGAAAGACGCCTCTTAGCAGTCACTGTATGAGAAACCTGAAAGAAGAATAACAGAGTAAAAAAACTTACCTAAAAATGCAGATCTACAACTTGCTCTGCTCAGGATGGTTAATAATGTAAGTGTAATTATTACGTAAACGGCCTTCCATAGAAAAAAAAGTGACGTCATCAGTGTACATTGAAAAGTGATAGCAGACGGATGTTATTTGTTGTGGATAGAGCTTTGAAAAAAGGAATAAGTTGAGGTATAAGCATATTAATTATTAGGATTTTATAGATTTTTATTAATAATGAAAAAATTTTACCTGAATTTGTGACATTTTCTACGAAAATTTAGCGATTTGATGGAGCGTGAACTTCCTTGTTATTGTTTACTCACGTGGGAGGGTGGTAGGCGGTGCTATTTATGTAAATTACCGTATTTTCGGAATACGTGGATAATAGAGGTGCGCCGATAATACCGAGTTCGAGTATACCACTGTTCTTATTATTTCCAGCAAATTGTACAAATAAAAAGAACTTATATTTACTATTTTATTGAATTGTGTTTAGCTGTCGCATCTTGACTTTAAAATACACATGTCATTCATAGAATAACTCAATGATTTCAATTAGAAACATCTATGGTCGGTCAGCCATGTTTAGAATGGGAGCTTATACGGAGAGCACTGTGGTACCGTGGTATGTTAATTGATGGCCCTTTTTGGCTTCAGTATAATATTTGTAACAGAATATGCTGTCACTACAGTTTCAGCAGATGACCTTGACTTGTCGGAACATGAAATTATAAGTTTAACCGTTAAATATGGGGTAAAATAAAGAATTTTTTTCAGCACACACACAGGCTTCGCGAAACTGCTGAAAAATTTGCCTGACATTCGGTCAGACAAACTTTCAATTCTTGTCTGACCGAAAGAACTTTTGTCTGACCGAATTTTTCCCCCCAAATATATGTATATGGTAATACCTTGGTGTTTTTTTTAAAGAGATCACTTTTAAAGATTTGCAACACAATTTTATTCCCTTAAATAAAACATTAGTTTATCCAGATTGATGGACTCACAGGCGCTAGTCACATAATCAAATATTTTACATAACCAGTCTATATATGTATATAAAAATATATACTATATAGCCCATATAAAACTTTAAAAAGTTTGTTTCAATCACCTGTGGATGGACTCTGTTTGGAAATCAAAACATTCATGATCAAAGCGGCCATTTTTCCATTTACCCACAAATTTTCTCGGCGGGCGCCTGGACTCGTATTCCTTTTGTTTCGCTTTTTTTTCTTCATTGGATAGTTTACGATTTTTGCCAGCGTAATAATGTAGTAACACCGACATTTTGGTTATTGACAGTCGTATGTATCGGACACTTATAATGAAACGGCGAATCAAAACTCGTTTTACATTTTTTTTATTCAAGGGAGAAAACTCGGTCTTGATCGGTCTTGGATATATCCCGGTATTCGTACCGGACATAAGGTCCGGAACCCCGAAAAAAAATATCGGACCGGCCTGATTTTTGCCGGACATGTCCGACGGTCCGGCAACTTTCGAGAAGCCTGCACACAGGCATCTTTGGATTTTCCTATCAAGACAGAATTTATTTGAAATGAAAAAATTTCTAACAATTTCTATCCAAATTCACAAAAAGCAGCACTTCCATTTTCACTTTAATGGTGGAAACAGTATTTGGTGGCATTCAATGTGTTAAGAAACAAATTTTCTGATTACATCGGAATGGGCAAGGACGCGGTACCCGCGGGGAGTACTGTAAATTAAATCTGGGGAAAAAGGCTTGACTTTAGAATCTATCCAGCTATTTTTAACATTATAATTTTACCCTTTTTTTACCCAAAAATATTTCTTCAATATTTATGTTTTTCTACAAAATCACTCAGATTACTTCTAGGGATAGGGTAAGATGTTAGGGTTAGTGTTTTGGGTAATGGTTAGGTTAATAAGAGGGTTATGGGTTAGGATTTTAAAACATGGATTTTGCTGCGGACAGATTCAAAAAGTGCTCCGGGGAAAAATAACTTTAAAAACTTGTCATCCAAAATCTTAACTGGAGCACTGATTATTATTGTGCCTTTTTGGAATACATTTTAATCATGTTTATTTTTCAGTGCTGAAAAACATTTACATGTAAGTTTCAAAGATGTTGGAATCTGAAGATCAAGTTGTTGAGGAGATATTGGTTGCTGAAGATGAGGAGGTAATAGAATATCAGAGTTCTAAATGCTAATGATCAGCAGAGTTTGACCTTGGACCAAAGATATTTTTTGTTGGACCAAAGATATTTTTGGTCCAGTCAATAATGGTTGCATTTTGATTTTAGCATTTATTTAATTTTGGTAAATAAAAACAAGAAACAGATGAATAATTTAAAGTTCATGTTGAGGCAAGACTTGCTAAATAAAAATTTGTTGGGATAACATGTACCTGCTAATACCAGTCTTCTAAAAGAGGACACGTTTGATTGTCCAGGCAAATAAAAAAAAAATTAATAAATTTCTGTTTCACTGGCAAATGATATTTCTGATACAAAATGATTTCTCCAAGTACATGTAGAATTTAATGTTTCCTATTTCTTGATCTAAAAGCTTAAAAAGTCAAGTTTAACCAAAACATTATTATACAATAAATCATGCTTTCAGATATTCATTTAGGAGACATATTAGAATATGCCATTAATTCATCTTGTTCTCCTTCCAGGAATCATTATTTCAAGATATAGATCTGCTTCAGAATCATGGTATTGTAAGTAAATCATAGGATTTCAAAAGTATCAAGGTGAAACTTTGATTAATTGCACAGTTATCAGACAAAGGAGCATTATTCTAAATTTGTGTAAATGCCCCTTCAACTTTTACAAATTTTTGTCAAAATTACTGATTAAAGCAGCACACCTTTAAAAGTAACTGAAGATCTACTAACTGTTCTACCAATTTTTCAAATTCTCTCTTACATGAAATAGTTGAAAGAAATGGAAATGTCACTTTAAAACATGCATATTTACTCGAGTTGTTTTAGATTTTTGAAATATTTGAAAAAGTTGTGTCCAAGGAACATACAGTGTTTTATTATGCCTTCTCTTAAATTGTGGGGAGCAAACTGTGATTGGGTTACTGTGGTTACTATCAGGCTTCTGTCTGTACATATGTAAGTTTTTGTCGCAAAATCATCATTTGCTGAAGCCAATTCTGAATCGCTGAAACCCACATTAGATGTTTAAAGCCCCAAGTTCACCATGAACATGAAAACAGTTTCTGCTTAATAATAAGAGAATAATATGGCCCGCAGCCTAGTATTTCCATATGATGATAGCCCTCAATTGGTAGAAGACCCCTGTAGTTTTGGGCTGAAAGGATAAACTCAGTATAACAATTCTGTCCAATAGGTAGAGAACCTTTGGTCTATGGTCCTTAAATTTGCATGGAGGTTAGTTCATGATGGTTCACCTGACCAATAACTAGGAGTCCCTTTGGCCTACAGTCCTTTGATATGGTGTGATGGTTGATCTTGATTAGTCAATAACCCATATTTTTATGACAGAAAGTCAGAGGTCATAGTCACTTTGACCAAAAGGAAAAGAGATTGTCAGACATATCAACTACAGTCTGGTATCTGATGCTGAAAATGTATCACAATATAATCACAATACCTTAAATGCGGTATGAGGATACATAATTAAATGATTTAAACATCATGCATTTTGCTATGTTCAAGTCTTTTCTATATCTTTTGTTATAATATATTTGTTTTAGGATTACCATAATACCGGGTAGTTTTATTTTTTGTTTCATATTTACAAAAGAATGTTGCAGACATCAAAAAAATGAAGCAAGCTGGCATCTGTACAATTAAGGTATGATTTTTGTTGCATTATTTGTCTTCTATTATCTTTAGACATCTAAAATTACCAAATTTACAGTTGTTTGATTTTTTAAAAAATTATTCCCTTAATTTCATCATTTATAGGAATGTTAACTATGAGCATATTTTTACAGGGTGTACAAATGACCACAAGGAAAAAACTTTGTAATATCAAAGGTATATCTGAGGCTAAGATGGAAAAAATTAAAGAGGCAGCAAATAAACTTATTGACCCAGGTTTTCTGACTGCATTAGAATATGCTGATAAAAGAAAACAAGTCTTTAATATCACCACAGGGAGTCAAGAACTTGAGTAATTTGTTATTTTTTTCATATTACTTTCATTATGAGATAATTATAAGAAGTAAAGGAAAACAATTTTTAAAAGAAAGATAGCTTTCATTTGATTAAACAGTGGAAGTTTTAAATTTGCACAAAATAGCTCCTTTTGATTGACAATTCTTAACTTTTTTCTTGGGCATGTCAGAGCAATTTTAAATTATTAGTCCCCTACCGGTTTACCGGAGGGGGCTTTAGGTTTACCCTCCGTCTGTCCGTCCGTCAGTCCGTCCGTCCACAAAACTGGATCCCGCGATAACGCAAAAAGTACTGAAAATATTTTAATGAAACTTGATATATGGATAGATGGCAGTATGGAGATTATGCACGTCTTTTTCTTTTCTTCCTATGTTGAAAATTCTGGTTGCTATGGCAACAAATAGACTGAAAATATGGCAAATTTTACACATAACCTGGATCCCGCGATAACGCAAAAAGTACTGAAAATATTTTTATGAAACTTGATATATGGATAGATGGCAGTATGGAGATTATGCACGTCCTTTTCTTTTCTTCCTATGTTGAAAATTCTGGTTGCTATGGCAACAAATAGACTGAAAATATGGCAAATTTTACACATAACCTGGATCCAGTGATAACACAAAAAGTACTGAAAATATGTTTATGAAACTTGACATATGGGTAGATGGCAGTATGGAAATTTATGCACATCCTTTTTTATCTTCCTATGTTGAAAATTCTGGTTGCTATGGCAACAAATAGACTGAATTTCAAGATGTCTGATTCTAGTTTTTAAGTTTTTTCACTATAAGTTCTTTATTTCTTAAGGTATTTTCTTCAAACTTTAAATATAAGTTGCTTGTCATCAACCACATCATATGTGACAAGGTTTACAACTCTAGCACAAAATTTATCAGAATTACCTCCCTTGAACTTAAAATTTTCATGAAAAAAACATTGTTTTTTTTAATAACTTCTTTTTCTGAATGTATCTACTTCAAACTTCATATAAATGTTTCTTATTGTCACTCAACATTTGTTTGACTATTTCCAGAATTATGCCCCTTTTGAACTTAGACTTTTTTTTTGAGAAATTGGTAATTTTTACTCCAACTTCTTCAATCATGATAGGATTTTAAAAATGTTTTATTTTGATAACAGGGATGTTTAAAAAATAACTTTAGAGTGTCCTTCAGTACGTCTGTCTGTACATAAAAACTGTTTCCTGTGATCACTTTTAAAGAACTTTTTCAACAAATTTACTTAAAATAGGAACCTAAGTGAATGGCCAATGGCCCTTCAGAATGTTGCTTGGGCTCTTACCGGTAGGGGACTTATGGATTGCTTGCAATACTATGATAATTGCTTGTTTCATTAATTTTTCAGTAAATTACTTGGTGGTGGAATAGAAAGCATGGCAATAACGGAGGCTTTTGGAGAATTCAGGACTGGGAAAACTCAGCTGTCACACACACTCTGTGGTAATTTTTTGCTATTTATATTTGTGCTTGTATTTCTAGCTCTTGTGATTGCCTTTAGTGTTTCATTCATTGTTTGTTGGACACCTTACTTTAAATTATGGATCATACATAATGCCAGCTTGAAAATAATTTTGATTAGTTATCTAATGATCATTTTTCAAATTTATTATGTTAAATCATATTTTCAGTCACAGCTCAACTTCCTGGAGCAAGCGGATATACTGGAGGAAAAGTGGTGTTTATAGATACTGAAAATACATTGTATCCTTCTGTGGCAGTAATTCTGATTTATATTTTAGAAATGCAAATGATAAAATGATAATATGACATCATACTTGTGTTTAAAAGTGATTTAGTTTGTTTATTAGGGAGAATGATCAGTAGATGCTATCCATCTTATAATTACCAATGTAAAATATTATTTCCAAATAAAGTTATTACATTGTATTCTTCATTTAAACAGGATATATTTAAAAAAAAAAAGAAGAGAAAAATATTGTTTCATCTGTTGGCTTAAAGGGACTCCACTGAGGTTTTTTGACATGACGGGACTCCAGGAACTAATTTTTTGAGTTTATTACTCCATTTGATGTAGATCTATACTAATAAGGTACATGTATGTGCAAAATTTCAGATCATTAGCTCCCTCAGTTTTTCCATAATAATTATTATTATATTGAAAAATGACCTAAAATTGAAAAGCGTTTAAACGCTTTTCACTCAAATTGGACTGAGAATAGCACAAAACATATGATTTTCAATTTATTTTTTGTATATTTCTTGGTTATATTTTATTTATACATGTATTTCTGTTTTAAGCGCTCATGTTTATCTATGTGAAAAATTAAAATATTATGTTTTTAGGCTTATAAACCTCAGTGGAGTTCCTTTAATATCCCTTTAATTATTTTAGTATGACTTTGATATTTTATTTCAAATTAAGTGAATCACAGATGTTTGGTAGCATTTGACATTTGATTATGATAGCCCCTTGACAGCTGGTAACACAACCAAAAAGATAAACAACAGACAAGATATTGATAAAACGAAATTATGAAATACATTAGCTTTAATAGTGTGTCTTTTTTTATAGACTATATTTCTATCAGGGGCTATTGTCCCATGGTGATATTTTGGTTGTGACAGGTGGATCAAATGTGCAGTGACACATTTTAAGGAGTGTGGAGGGGAAGAGGGGTTCTGTCCATAATATGTTGATCTAAAAATTCTACCAAAATATTACTGCATTACCATGGACAGAATAATGATTGTAATCCATTTAAGAGGGTTATTTGTTGATATTTTTGTCAATTCCTTAACTAATGTTTCCAGTCGTCCTGACCGTCTTAAAGATATTTCTGACAGATTTAATCTGGACCAGAATGCTGTTTTGGACAATGTTCTTTATGCAAGGGCATATACAAGTAATGCTTTCATTATTGTAATCAATAATGATGTTATAAAATATACATTTGTTAGCATAAATATTAAAAATGTTTTTAGTTTTATGGTTGATAAGTTACTAAAAGGTTTTAATTGTTTTCAAACAGATTATGATACATTATTGGAACATTTTATGTTAATGACCTCAACATTGAACATTCAATAATATTGCTTTAGTAATTAGGCATTCACATTTATCATGAAGTTTATATAACATTGTGAAATTGTTTCCTTGATATAAGAATTTCATAGATAAATCTTTTCGATCCTTGGTTTCAGGTCTGGTAAGAACATTTGATTCACTGTTATATTTAATTACTCATTATATATGTAATATTACAGGTGAACATCAGTATGAATTGCTGGATTATGTTGCTGCTAAATTTTATGAAGAAAGTGGTGTTTTCAAACTTCTGGTACTGTAACAATTTTTCTTTTTGCAAATATTTAACTTAAAATCAATGTTAGGGGATGAATGAAAAAATAGAGATGTTTGATTCATTTAATAAGATTAAATTTGTACAATAACTGTTTTAAAAAAATTGACCATAACCTATGAATGACCTTGACTATGTTTTAATTTTTAAGAAACAAATTAGATTCATGATTATAAGGAAGAAAATGATATTTTCTAGGAGCATTTTTTACTGCCATATTCTAAAGCCAATGTGTTTAACTTACTTAGAAATAAGAAAATCAAGTGTGGCTCCTCTTTGGCAGAGGTCCTAATGTTTGATATTATACATTTTTGAAAGCCTTGGTCTTTAATTTTAAATCATTTTATGTGTTTTCTATGTGCAAAAATCTCACAATTGAAGACTATGGACTTCACCTGCTTATTTATATCCTTAGAATTATCTGCATTGTAAATAGATGACTTTTTTTCAAGCAATAGATTATAGTTCAGTGATCTACTGGGTTATCAAGGCCATCTTATTGTTATATTTTTGTGCCCCCACTTTACCCTTGTACGTCCATCCGTCCGTCTGTTCTCTTTTGTGTCGCAAGTAACTCAAAAAGTATTTGACCTAGAGTCATGAAACTTTACAGGAATGTTGATCAACATGTGTAGTTGTGCACCTGGGTATTTTCGTCTGGATATTTTTAGTACTTTTAGAGTTATTGCCCTTGACTTAGTAAAATTTTGCAATTTTCAACTTGTGTCGCATGTAACTCAAAAAGAATTTGACCTAGAGTCATGAAACTTTACAGGAATGTTGATCAGCATGTGAGTTGTGCACCTGGGTATTTTCGTCTGGATTTATTTAGTAGTTTTAGAGTTATTGCCCTTGACTTAGAAAATTTTTGCAATTTTCAACTTGTGTCGCATGTAACTCAAAAAGGATTTGACATAGAGTCATTAAACCTTACGGGAAGGTTGCTTAGCATATTTAGTTTTGCACCTGGGGTTTAACTTGTGGATTTATCCAGTATTTGTAGAGTTATTTCCCTTGACTTAGTAAAAACCGTTTCATTATGTTGTTATTTGTTCCTTGAGTGCTTGAGTTAGAATCAACCAACTTTACAGGAATAATGATCAACATCACTAAATTACAGGAATAATGATTCACATCACTGTAAAGATATGAACCTGGGACTTTGCATGTGGATTTTTTTCAGTTTTGTTAGAGTTATTGCCCTTGACTTACAGTAGTATAAATTTACAATTTTCAACTTGTTCATGCATAGCTCAAAAAGTATTTCACTTGTAGGCCTGAAAGTTTACAAGAATGTTGGTCAGCATGTGTACTTATGCACCTTGGGGTTCAATGCTTGTGAATTCATTCAGTATTTGTAAAGTTCTTGCCCTTTACTTAGTAAAAGATTTTTAGTTTTCAAAAAATATTTGACCTAGAGTCATAAGATTGACAGAACAGTGGTGCGGTGGGGGCACCCGTGTCCTATGGACACATTTCTAGTTTGTATATATTTTCATTTGAAGAGGTAATTCAAACTTGGGTAAGAAGATAAAAATGCAGAATAAATTTGGATGCAGTATAACCATTGCATTGAATCCAAACAATAATGAAATATATATTGTATTTTAAATGAAAATGCTTGTACATGAACTATTTTCTTTTATTATTAGATTGTAGATTCAATCATGGCATTATTTAGAGTGGATTTCAGTGGCAGAGGTGAATTGGCTGACAGACAACAAAAACTAGCACAGATGCTGTCCAGACTTCAGAAAATAGCTGAGGGTAATAATGCTTTACATTTACTGCACATAATTTGTGTAATGAAATTGTTCTGCTGTATTTAGAACAATACATTGTTACTTTCATCAATTGAGAGTCAAATAAAGCAGCAACCATTAAAACACAATCAGTGGCATATGTCTAAGGAAAAATCTTGATGTTCTTTTGGCAATACCCTACTTCTGATGGGCAGTGTCACTGGTTGCCATCATTTGCCTTGGCAAGTAGAGTGGCAAATGGTGGAGTATTTGGAAAAGCATATTTGTTGCATTCAGTGGGCTTTTATCATCTTTTATCTGCACCATGTCTCAAAAACTATTTGTAAGATTTAGTTGAATGTAAATATTAATATTAAAATTGAGAGGATTTTCAGTGTACAAGAAGTGTTAAGTACTGAATTTTGCTTTTAGAATCAATTCTTTAACTGGTCTTTCCCACTACACCATTTTGTCTGACATATTCTTGCAGCTGTCCTATGTCACTTTAGTTGGGCATTTAATCCACCAAATTAATTTTTTCAGAATATAATGTAGCAGTCTTCATAACCAATCAAATGACATCAGATCCTGGAGCTGCTATGACGTGAGTTTAACTCAGTAGATGAAATGTTAACAATTGTTGTCATTTCCTATTCTTGTATAATAGCTGTCTTAACCGTTCTCTTAATCATTCTGTCTTACTAAATGGGTTATGTTTGTGTATAATTGAATAGGGAAAATGAGCCTCAAAACTTGTTTTCACTGGTTTACTGATAAAACTCATTTACGTAAAATGTATTTATAACTGAATGTATTAGAAAACGTGACTTAAGTGACCTTGATATTAGAAAATTGTAAATTGTATCTGTTAGTGTTTGGAAATAATTGAAAACAATCAACAAAAGTTTACATTGAACGATTATTATAGAATTCTGATTCAATGATGCAGCATAAATATATCTAGAAACATTCTTTTGGCATTAAATTAGTTTGATGCACAATATGACGCCTACATCTTCCTATAACTAGGTGTTAGATTATCATCTACCTTTAGTTAGACTTGGCATTCGTGTTATGTCAGTGTCATTCCATGCTTTAAGCACATTTAAGCACTCAAGTTCATTTCTTGTCCAGTACCTGTATTTCAAATGTCAGATTTAATGATCTAACTGTAAACAGACTGAATGTAAAATTTACTGTATTTGTTTTCAATCATCTGTTTCTCTATTCTATTATAGGTCACAAAGTACATATGTCAGGCAATGTTATGTCATTAAGATAAAGTCTTTACTTGTTGAAAAACTTTCTTTAAATTTAACTCATAGGTTATAAAATAGTTGGGGTAACTTGTAGCAGCTCAACGTTGATCATTCTTTAAAGAGTTTATGTTCATATATTTTATCTCTTTCCTTTCTGTACTATTCTAATTATTTGTACTAATTGCATTGAGATATTGTGCTATATTATATGTATTGGCAATTATTATGATTCTGACCCAGAACAAAAATATCGATCTTTGCGATGTCAAAACATTTTACCAATATCCTCTGTACTTATCATTGTTAAGATCACTGTAGAATTACCTATTTTCAAAATGTAAAATCTGTTCTGAAGATTGAATTTTCATTGAAGTTTTATTATGTATGATTTTTCTTCATTCAGGTTTACAGTTGATCCAAAGAAGCCTATAGGTGGCAATATCCTTGCACATGCATCAACAACACGGCTGAGTTTGAGGAAAGGAAGAGGGGAAACTAGAATTTGTAAAATATATGACAGGTATCATCAATATTCACTATCATTATTGAGTCTGAAGGTAGACATATAATGGTTAAACTGTCTGTACATATGTGTTAATCTTTTTTTCAGCGAGTTGCATGAATGACTTTAAATTTTTCACACTTTATCAAGGATGACCCTGTCAAGTTACATAACTGTGGCCTCCATTTTTAGCTCACCTGTCACAAAGTGACAGGGTGAGTTTTTGTGATCGCTTTTCGTCCGGCGTCCGGCGTCCGTCCGGCGTCCGTAAACTTTTACTTTAAATGACATCTCCTCATAAACCACTAGGCCAATTTCATCCAAACTTCACAGGAATGTTCCTTTGGTGGTCACCTTTAAAAATTGTTCAAAGAATTTAATTCCATGCAGAACTCTGGTTGCCATGGCAACCGAAAGAAAAAACTTTAAATATCTTTTTTTAAAAAACCCTAAGAGCTAGAGCTTAGATATTTGGCATGAAACATCTTCTAGTGAGTGTCTACCAAGTTTGTTCAAATAAAAGCCCTGGGGTCAAAATTGGCCCCGCCCCAGGGGGTCATTGATTTTCCCTATATGCATATAGTAAAAACTTAAAAAATCTTCTTTTAAAAAACCCAAACAGCTACAGCTAAGATATTTAGCATGAAACATGTTCTAATGAGTGTCTACCAAGTTTGTTCAAATAAAAGCCCTGGGGTCAAAATTGGCCCCGCCCCAGGGGGTCATTGGTTTTCCCTTTATGCATATAGTAAAAACTTAAAAAATCTTCTTTTAAAGAACTCAAAGAGCTAGAGCTAAGATATTAAGCATCAAACATGTTCTAATAGGTGTCTACCAAGTTTGTTCAAATAAAAGCCTTGGAGTCAAAATTGGCCCTGCCCCGGGGGTCATTGATTTTCCTTATATGTGTATAGCAAAAACTTAAAAAATCTTCTTTGAAAAAACCCAAATAGCTAGAGTTAAGATATTAAGCATGAAACATCTTCTAGTGAGTGTCTACGAAGTTTGTTCAAATAAAAGCCCTGGGGTCAAAATTGGCCCCGCCCCGGGGGTCATTGATTTTCCTTATATGTGTATAGCAAAAACTTAAAAATCTTCTTTGAAATAACCCAAATACCTAGAGTTTAGATATTAAGCATGAAACATCTTCTAGTAAGTGTCTACAAAGTTTGTTCAAATAAAAGCCCTGGGGTCAAAACTGGCCCTGCCCCAGGGGTGTCATTGTTTTTAACTATACGTGAATAGTAAAAACTTAAAAAAATCTTCTTTTAAAAAGCCCAATGAGCTAGAGCTTAGATAATTAGCATGAAACATCTTCTTATGGGTGTCTACCAAGTTTGTTCAAATAAAAGCCTTGGGGTCAAAATTGGCCCCGCCCCAGGGGGTCATTGATTTTCCCTATATGCACATAGTAAAAACTTAAAAAATCTTCTTTTAAAGAACTCAAAGAGCTAGAGCTAAGATATTTAGCATCAAACATGTTCTAATAGGTGTCTACCAAGTTTGTTCAAATAAAAGCCCTGGGGTCAAAATTGGCCCCGCCCCGGGGGTCATTGATTTTCCTTATATGTGTATAGCAAAAACTTAAAAAATCTTCTTTGAAAAAACCCAAATAGCTAGAGTTTAGATATTAAGCATGAAACATCTTCTAGTGAGTATCTACAAAGTTTGTTCAAATAAAAGCCCTGGGGTCAAAATTGGCCCCGCCCGGGGGTCATTGATTTTCCTTATATGTGTATAGCAAAAACTTAAAATCTTCTTTGAATAAACCCAAATAGCTAGAGTTTAGATATTAAGCATGACACATCTTCTAGTAAGTGTCAACAAAGTTTGTTCAAATAAAAGCCCTGGGGTCAAAACTGGCCCCGCCCCAGGGGTGTCATTGTTTTTAACTATATGTGTATAGTAAAAAATTAAAAAAATCTTCTTTTAAAAAGCCCAATGAGCTTAGATGTTTAGCATGAAACATCTTCTTATGGGTGTGTGTGTGTGGGGGGGGGGGCTATATACAGGTGAGCGACCTCAGGGCCATCATGGCCCTCTTGTTTCCAATTATCTACCCTATATACACTTTGAAAATCAATATTTTGTAAAAATATTTCTGCAAATTGGATACCAATACAATATGTTACAAAAACTATCATATGTTAACTGGAATATAATTGCTTTAAAGGTAAAGGTCTCGGTATTACTGCTGTTTGATACAAGTAAAAGAGAGCCATTTGGCATTATAACTTGCAGAAAATCTTGTTTTGAGACAATTTTCTATCACATGTTTTTGTTGAATATTTCAGTCCAGACAGACCAGAGAGTGAAGCAACATTTGCCATAACACCAGGTGGCATAGCTGATGCCAAAGAATAATTTATTACTGCAAGCATTCTTCTGTTAAGAACTGTTAGGTTATATTTCACACATACTTAACAAACTGTTGTGCATTTTACACCTGAAATGTCATGGCTACAGATTCATGTTTGGTCAGTGATATATACATGTATGGTATCATATACATAGAAGTAATTCAATTTATGTTCAAAAAATGCACTTTCATTATATCGCAATAATGATGACATCACTTTATAGCTCTCAGGGAACGTTGTTTTTGTACAGGAAGATAACATTATATAGTTCTTCATTATATTAATTTATGCTTTAATGTTTAATTATTCCTCAAAACTGTATACATTGTATATTTTAAGCTCATATGAGCACAAAATGTTCAGGGGTAAGCTTTAACATTGTTCGATGGCTGCCATTATGTACATGTATTAATCACAATTTCTGACAAAATATCTCCCAAACCATTAATTTTGTTAGTTTTTTTTTTTTTTTTTTTTTCAGAAGTGATCTTTTGGTGGCCTTCCACAAGTTTTATATAATTCAAGTCTGATGCACATATACTTCAGAGGAGCTTAAATAAACTTTAACAAAATTTAAAGCATGATAGATACTACAATACCTATACCTGAGTTACTTAAATTGGCATATGACATTAATTTTATTCCAAGACCATTACAAGTTCTGTCCAGGAATAGTTTTCTGATGAGCGATATTTTAATTAAAGACATGTTGGCCCCCAAGTTACATATACGTACATTGATCTATCGACCCAACCTAACCTGTTTCAGTCTGAACTTGATTGCATTTCAGTTCATATATTTTTCTTGGAACATTAATAATAGAAACTTTAATCATTAAAACAGAGTTGTTCAGTAGAAGTCAATGTTTGAAATTATTTTTTTATTGTTTTCAGACAATACTGAAAAGTACAAAAACATTATGATTTATCTAATGAAATACTGCATAAAATTTTCATTTGAATTGAGAATACAACGAGCATTTTAGATAATTTTTGTTACAAGCATCCTGTTCTTAAAGTGTTAAAGATCTAAAGTAAAAACATGCAATATGCATATATCAATAAATTTGTGCAAAACTGAAACAGAAGCATGAAAACTTCTCTTACATGTCTAAGTTGATATATTTCGCATTCTCCATAATTAAAGGCCTACCCGTAGCCTCAGTTCATATTACTGGAAATGTTAACATTTTTATTCGTTTCACCACATTTTGTAATATCCACATTGACACATACATGCAGGGTGTTTTAGTTCTCTTTTAATCTTTTCACGGAGTGTTTTTGTATGAAGTATTAATCTCCATTTTGATATATTGGAAAATTAACATGCTTATTTCGTGTTTTAACAATGTTCATTGGATAATATTCATTTAGGATTATGCTTTTCATAAAGTTCTTGTATTTGTTCTTTGAAATACTTTCGGAGTTGAGGTCGTTTATTTTTGAATGTTGGTGTCAGAAGTCCATTTTCTACACTAAATTGTTCTGGGTGTAAAATGATGTCTTTCACCTGAAATGATAAATTATTGTGTAGCAATTATATACATATGTTCTTGTACTAGATTCAATCCACTTCCAAACGTATGGTTATAACTTTACAAAATTGATTACTATGCATTTAAATTAATTTACTCATTTATTGGTTAAGTAAAATAAACGTTTATTTTTCATAAAGCGTACTGTTAATCAATGAAGAGAATTAATCAGATTTAGGCTGCTGTACTTAGTAGCTTTCAAGCATTTCTAGAGATATTAATATAATACTAATTGTAAACATCATATCATAAGTCAAAAAAAGAAGATGAAGATTAATAGAATACTAATTGTAAACATCCTAAGTCATAAAAAGGTTATAATTTTAAGTTAAATGAAATCAATATTTTTCTGTAGTTAACAACAAAATTTGAAATTGCAGTTGTAATTAAAGTTATGGTCAAACTTTGCACAATTTATAACAAAGAGTCAATGAGTTTTCTTACTTACCATTTCAAATCCCTTCAAACCAGCAGCTTTTCCAATTTTATTCAAGTCTTCTAGAATCATGTCTTTAACTCTCTAGAATTGGAAAAAAGGAAATGCATCATATTTGTCAGACACATGTAATACTTGTTAAGTTATTTTAATATTTATAAATGTTATGTTTATTTTACTTAAGTTGTTATTATGAATGATCTTGATGGAAATAAATTTCCCCACAATTTTAATAATTTTACTGTGAAATGGTGATAGCACAATGATAACATTACATTTTTCTATACTCCCCCAAAACAATTTTGGCGTATATTGTTGAGCACCTGGTCGTCCGTCCGTCAGCAAATTCGTGTCCAATCTGTACAGTTTATCTTGAACAGAAAAGTATAAAGGTCTTTGACTTCAAACCACTTTTCATTCATCGATGTGTGTTCTAATCCGGAAATGGACTATGGATTTTTTTATGTGAGGAAGCTATACAGCTAGCTTACAGAACGTCGGTTTTAGTCGGGTGCAATGATGCACGGGAGGACACCTGGTGTCTTAAATTTCTTCACCAGTAAAGCTTGAAAGTTGCCATACATGACTTGTACTGTGTTGGTGCGAAGTAAAATACATTCCCACACCATATACATGTAGATATATTTCATAATATTGTACCTTGTTACTGCAGATATCAGAGAAACTTCCGTCCATTCCGTTTTCTTTTGCCCATGGTATCATCACTTCCTCATCAGGTACCATTACACCCATCAAATATGGCTTTAAAAGAAAGTTTTTATATAGGTAATGTTTAACTAAATATATATATAAATGTTGCAATATTCAGGCTGCATTAAAATCAATGTCAAAATATGTTGAATAGAATGCACAAAATGAATTGCAGTCAGTTTTTTTTTGGTTAGTAATCTGTTTGAATTGATTGGATACAACATTTAGAAAGTACATTTCGTACGATGTGAGACGAATATTACACAAAGTCAGAGAAGAGTATTGAATATTTGTGAATTATAAAATATTTAATATGTTCTTTAAATTTGGTATGATATTTTTATAAGCGATCTAAGTTTTGCATAAGGGCACAAAAAGTGTTCATTTACTTATTTAGCTCACCTGCGAACAAAGTGCTTCGTTAAATTGAAAAGTGTGAAATTATATTTTGACAATTTTAACTGTGAAATTATCAAATGTATTTTTTCACGGATAAATCAGTAATCCACTGCAAAGCATAAAATAAAAAAGTCTAATGATAAGTTTTTACCTGTAAACTATCGCCTTCAACAAATGACTGAGCTACATATTGACATCTCATGTAAATGTTTTCTATCTTTTCAGCTGCAACATATTCTCCTTGAGATAATTTGAAAATGTTCTTTTTTCTGTCTATAATCTTTAGTGCTCCATTCTAAAACAAACATGAACAGAAGCTTCATCATTGTAAAGATTTGTGAAGTTGATAAGGTGGCTTCATGCTTAAAGCTTTAAAAACCTAAGTTTGAGGAATATGTATAGCCGTTAAACTATGTAAGTTTGCATCGGAAAACGTTTATTTACGGAAGTCATCTCTTCATTCTGATGCCCCATACAGGCTTCCGTATTGATCTAATGAGACTATATAATATGTTAGTTATTGTACTTTCCTCAGTGCAATATAGACTCTTATACTGAATTAAAACGGTAATTATAATGTGATATCTGTTACTGTATTTGCATACAGGTGTCCTTTAAAGCACATAACTGACCTATGTTGTCAATTTTACAGTTCCGTATAGTGCCCATTAGCTAGGATGGGGATGGGGGGTCATATTCTAATGGCGTTTTATGTTTCCATATACAGTATAACTTTCTATCTACGGATATCAAGGGAACTCGAACGGCCAAGAAAATACACAACAATAAAACTTATAAAAGATCTACTCACTGGTAACCATTGTCCTATATCTCCTGTATGTAGCCAGCCTTCATCGTCGAGTGCCTCTTTAGTTTTTTCATCATTTTTGAAATATCCACTGAACACACTAGGTCCTTTACATACTATCTAGAAAAAAGAGTTATAAACTGCATTTTATGATGTTTTAATTGCAAGTCAAAATAAAGTGTTCTATTAGAATGCTTCCCTTTTTCGTAATTTAGACGGAAGATTGTCTCCTCGATTGAATAAGCATACATGTTGCACTTCAGAGAAGTCATATCATTTCAATTTGTACATTAATTGAGAATTGTTAACCTAATTCTTGCAAAATATTGTGAAGAAATATTCTGCAATGTGTTTAATACTATGATAAAACTTTATAATGACCTCTCCTTGATCTGCTTTTGCGAAATAATCCATTTCTGGAACATCTACCAGTTTAACTATGTTACATGGTAGAGGTGGTCCACAGTGACCTACAATAATAATGATAAACATTGTTATCGTACTGACGGACAAGCAAACAATGTATAAAAAATAATAAAAGAAATTTAGGTTTGATGTAAGACGGCACAATCATTTTTATTATAATTCTATACAACTTAATAGGTATTTGTAAAGTTTTTGTTGTCGATTTTCGTACTTGGCATGACTAAATTATGAAGTAGCATTTGTTATGCACCCAAGTAAATCCGCAGTATTTGTTTCAGAATATGGCAGAATGATGCAAACGTTTTTACAATAAATAGTACATACATCGATAACAATGACAGAGTGACAGTTTATAATAGAGCTATTACAGCTGTATTCCAGTAGGTTTCTGCAATACTATACAATGTAGTTATTGCATTAGAGATTTTAAATGTTATCAGTTCTAGATTTGAGAACAATCACAGAAACTTTTCTCTAACAATCTGGGGATGATAATTCAGATCTAAACCTTAAGCCCGACAAGGTTATTCTAGATAGCTTAAAATATGTATGGTCCAATTATCGTTCAATTCTTAATATGTAGTCTATCACATATGTCAACATTTATTTCACAAGAAACTATTATATACCTGCTTTTACTTCACCGGGAATATTAAAAGCTATCCCAGCAGTATTCTCGGTCTGTCCGTAACCTTCCACGACCTGACAAAATAAATCAAACATAAATAAAACATACAATGAAACTTGTAATGCATGTTTAATTAAAGATTCTTTAATATATTCAAATCAAAACATGGTTTACCCTAGGACAATTTGATATTATTTTGTAACATTCTTTTGAATTGGTGAATAAATTATTACATATACTTGGAAACTTACTTTGAAAATAAGTTCGTAATGCAGTATTATCTTTACAAAATGCACAACTCATGTCAACGAAACTGAAATTGGGGTTCCATACTTGGCATAGGAAAGCACATTTATTCTTAGACCAAGAGTTAAGATATTTAGCATGTTATATGGTAAATTGTCTTGTTGACCTCTAAAGTCATACACATGTACTCGAATATCATGCCACTGTGCTATTTGATATTTTCTTTTCTGAAACCATGGAACATTAATTAATATTGTATTAATATTAATGAAAGTCTCTGCTGAAACAAAAAAGCTTAAAGCATGTTCCATTCTACTTAGCTTGTTTGGTCAAATATTGCCAAGCCCAGTGCACTGCTGCATTTTTTAAAGTTAATATGATTATGTTTGAAATATCCCATGGAAGTTTGCGCTCAGAATAATTCACAACATTGGATAACATTGCACTTCACTTGTTGACCTTTTAATGGCTTATGGTTATGGCCACCTTGTTCTACTTATAGAATGTATAATAAAATGACATCTTATTTATACATATTTAATGTTTGATTTAAATATAGCGTAAGCGCTAACCACACATCCAAATGCACAGCGTGTAAAATTTAGAACTTTCTGTTCTAGCGGAGCTGAGGCTGTGAATACAAGTCGCACTCTCCCTCCGAGGAGATCTTGTATCTTCTTAAACACTAGGTAATCCCAGATACTGTCACGTCGTATAATTCTCCTAAAAAGTAAAGACAAATACACGATAGTATTAAATACGTGTAAATGATACAATATATTTGTATTTTATGGCAGGGTTCGGGCGCTGACTAATTATGGCAACGGTGGTTCGACTATGAAACTTGAATACTTAAAATGGCTAGACTATAGTGACGTCCGAATTTACTCAAATCGAACCCTCACAATATACGCGATTTGTCGGCTTCCAAAAGTTTTAGCTATCGCCGAAACTGGATGCAATGAATCGACTACAGCCAATAAATAGTTAGCACCCGAAACAGACCCTAAAAGCGTCATGTATATTTGTCAGTAATGGTATGCTGCTATTATCCATTCAAACTGAAACCTGAAATGCAGAATAAAACCATTGCTGAATATAAGCAAATATATATAAAACTTACCTTTGCAAGTCGCTTTCTTTGCTGCTCAAAGCCATCTGAAACAATTTTGCCTTGAAAGCACTGGCTTTCACACCAATCATCACCTAAAATGTATGGACAATCGAAAATCAGTTCTACGAAATACCGATCAATTTTTAATAACGTTTGACAAACTATTTAAAAAAGTTACTTTTAAAAGAAAAGAAAAAGTCATGTACATACTTTGTCATACATTCTATTCAGTAATCGCGGAACAGTGGGAAATACAGTAGGTTTCAACGCTTGCAGATCATCTGTTAACAGTTTCACGTCACCCGAGGAAAATCCAATTTTGGCACCATTCATGAAGAAAATAACCTAGCATAAAAAAATAAATGCACATTAAATTATTGTAATCAATTTAAAGACCGTTAACAAGACAATTGTGAATTTATAACAGGTTGCGGTGTCGGTGTTAGTAGTTTACCCTCCGGGTCACGGCAGTAAGCCAGCCACATTGAATTTACCACAGCACAGGTCAGTCACCGCATCGTTCCTGGGTAGGCTGTCAAGCAGTTTACCAACTTTCGCACGGAACTCATAACTTCTGTACATGCCAGAGCAGTGATACAGTGCGAATGACAACGAAAGTGACCTGAACCGTTCGGGAATCGACCCGGTCATCCGATTCACAGCCCAAAGCTTTACCTATTAAGGTAACCGGACGGCTAAACCATGCTGCCATGTTCTATTACAGTCATTAATTAAATTTGATTTGACATAGTGGTTTAAGTCACAATAATACAGTTACGGTTATATGGTGACTTTACAGTTAGAGTAACTCGGAATCTCTAACGTGCATTATTAGTGCTGCAAATTTGTTAAGCTTAGGAACACCTAACTGGTCCCCGATCATAAACAGAGAGTTTCATATACCAAAATGTTCGGTTGAGTCCCTAGATTACGAAATTGAATTTCATTTTCCCCGAAAGTGCTGGCGGAATAAGAAATTCAAGATGGCGTCCAAGATGGCCACCAAAAATATGAAAATTATAATTTACTTTATCTTACTTGAATTTTAGCAGTTAAAACTTAGCAATAAGTTCTTTCTTTTCATTCTTGTATTAATTGTGTTCCATAAATGCAGTTTAATATGTATTTTAAGGTAATTATATTTTTTGATGATAAAAACAAAAAATAATTACGAAAAATATACGGAAAAAAATGTGATTTAAAATACTTGATACAATTTTCTTATTTTTTTCTCTCTTTTTAATAAAAAATTAATTATAATGACTGATTTAAAGAAAACAACATGTTAAGCTCGACTTTTAAAAAAAATATAAAAAAAAGATAAATAAAAAAAAAATAATTAAAAGAATAGAGTTATTGTTACAGTCATGTCGGTGTTGACGTTTCCGTCAGCAAACTTTAAACTGTGATCATTACTTTTAATCATTCTTTATGTTTTGTCTTCATACTTGGCCACAACAACCTTGGGGCAAGATCTTTAAGTAGACAAGACTAAATTTGACCTTCATTCATAAATGACCTTGACCTCCAAGTTCAAATGTCTAAATTTTGCTTATATTTTTCTGATTTTTGCTATTAGATAACTTTGTTATTTTCTAAAGGATTGTCTTCAAACTTAATGAACATAATAATATTTTTAGGATAGACCTTCGAGTTAACCAGACAAACCTTGATCTTCACTCATAAATAACATTGACCTTGAAGGTCAAATTATAGAAAATTTATTTTCATTTATTTATTTATTTATTTGTGTGTGTGGGGGGGGGGGGCTGTAACTGGCTATAACTTTGTTAATGAAAAATGGATTCACTTCATATTATAACACAACATTCTTTAGGATATGACTTTCATGTTTAAATTTAAATTGACCTTGGCTTTTTATGACATTGACCTTGAAGGTAAAATAATTGAATTTCCACTGATAAGTGTACAATTGGCTGTATCATGGTAATTAATTTATGGATTATCTTCATACATTGACAAAACAACACTTTGGACAAGACACACTATCCCAAAAAAATGTAATTAAATGAAATAAAAGGTGGAACTGACTTTGAACTTGTACTCTAAATAATCTTGACTGTGAAAGTAAAAATTTTTAAATTGTCATAATTTTGTTATTTATGTACGGATTTCATTTATACACAACTTGTTACCATATATATATATTTAATAATTAAGATTTGGCCTTGACCTTAAGTTGAACATGACTGTTAATGTCAAATTAATGAAATTCTCTTGTTTCATTTTTGGTTTTGTAACTGGCTATAACTTTGTTATTTATAAATTGATAACCTTTATTTCCAGACATTTTAGGTCAGGACCTTTATGTATATTAAATTAAAATTTACTTTAACTCATGAATGACCTTGACCTTGAAGAAAATTTATTGAATATTAACAGATTATCAAATAATTGGCTGTAACTTGGTAATTAATCAATGGATTATTTCATACTTGGACAAAACAACCTTTTTGGACAAGACCTAAAAGGTTGAACTTACTTTAACCTTTAAATGACCTTGACCGTCATGGTCAAAAGTATTAAATTTTGGCTCTTGTTAAATTCAAAAACTCTAACATTAAAAATTTTCATTTAATTACATTTTTTGGATAGTGTGTATTTTTAAGTGGGGTATGGGGAATGCATTAATTAATTTATTTAAATTTCAAAATACTGCAAGTATCCTAATATAACCTTTTTTTTGACAACTTAAAAGACTTACATCTATTTATCTTAAATTTCAGAGTCATTGCTGTATAGACAATGCACTAATTGTGAAATATGAGAATATAAGTATAATTTCAATTTTAAAATGCTTAAAATTTAAACAGGAAATCTGTTTACACGTTCCTTATTTCTTTTCCCTTCTTCATAAACTTTTACACATATCTTTCTAACATATAAAGTTAGTAAATTTTTAGAACCAATATTTAGTTTGTTTGTTTGATTGGGTTTTACATCACAGGTTATATGGCGATGTCCAACTTTACTGTAAGATGAAAGACCTCAGGTGCCCTTCCGTGCATTATTTCAGGCACAAACGGGCACCTGAGTAGAACCACCCACGTTGCGTAAGCTAGCTGGATAGCTTCCTCATCATGAAAGAATCCAAAGTCACTGTCGGGATTTGAACCCACAGCGGTGAGGAACAAAAATTTTGAAGGCCACGACCACTCGGCCACGACGTCCCACCCGAATATTAAGATTTTAGCTTTTCTTTCATATGTTATACACAAAATTGTCTATCAATATTTGTTACTGAATGAGTGGGATAGAAAATACTATATTTTACGATGTTGCAAATTTATAAGTTTCGAAAATGCAATAAAATCAAAATTTTAATATGTTGAAATGATAAATAACTGAGTAAAGGATGAATTGACATTAATTTCATGAAAAGTTAATTATTGAGGTTAACCATTTAAAATATGATAGAATATATTATATCTATGGAAGAAAGACCTGTTTGCTGTTCAGATCAGAATATCTGTCTCTCTGAAACCGCCTATGAGCTACCCAGCAACTCTGTGGACTTTGTTCAGGTAACCTTAGGACGGATATTACAGTCCGAACTGCTGCATGTTACAGATATTATTATTCTGAAATGCACTTGCTGTGCTTACTTTTATATACATGTAACAAGTGTTGGTCATTGTCGAAATTTGAAAAATATACTATTGATTTTAAAAATAGATTTCGCTCTTTGAGCACAATGATTACTTATAGCAGACATGCATAAAGGGATGCATTTTTTTGTGTATTAAATTAAATTAATATCCATAGAGTTAAATCTTAAAGCCCATTATGCCTCAGAAATGATTTCATTTTTATTTCTCAAAAAGTTTTTTCATGTTGGTTTTTCTTTATAGTATCCAAATAGCTACTCATTGGCTAATTACCAGAACTATCTTTTTATCTGTTTCTTTTTGGCAATAAGTACAGTAATAGTATTTTGTATAGAAGTCAAAATACTACTTTGTTTACATTTTGCTACTTTTACAAATTATTTTACATTTAGTGCTACTTTCGTAAGATAACAAGTACCAAACATTCTCTAAAACCATTATTCCAACATTATAAAATTTGTTTGCCCTTTCTAAAGAAGTAAAGAAGATATTTGTTTTTGAGGCCTTTAATTAATGAGTAATGAAGGAAACTATTGGTTACTTATCTACCAGTTCGACTTTATTGAAAAGTTTCTAGTGATGCTTTGTTTTTTGTTAATCTATTTTCCTAAAGTTTGCTTTGTGTGAAATTAGTTTACATCTACGTTTCTAAAAATGTCTTCAGATCAGTTTTGTTCAACATGCAGGCTATAATTTATCGTTTACTTCCCTGCCGCTTAGGGAAAGGGTTTGTTTGCAGGAATCGGTTTGCATAATATTCATGTCCGCTCTACTACGTTCAAGCTGCTAATAAGTATTAAAAAGAGGGCCATTATATATGGTCCTGTACTTGAGAAATATTACTGAAAAAGGTTACAATTCTGCGATTCAAAAGTCAAGTAATAAGTCCACATTAGGCCTGTCATTTTTAAGAGGTCAAACATTTGTATTATGACCACTAAGCAATAATACATGCCAAATATCAAGGCCTTGGGCATTGTAATTTTACATAAAAAGCTTAAAATATGCTTTACATGTACTATGTAACTCTGCTAAAACTTAATGACCTTTATTAAGAGTGGACTTTTGACTCCAAGTGCATGCCTGATGTTTCTTTGAAAAGGACTCTAAACAAAATAAACTATCATAAACCATGCAGCTGTGGGCGGTCAAAATTAGCCCTACCCTGGGGTCACTTATAGTTTATATTGACTTGGATTTTTAGGAAATACATTAATGCTTAATTTGAAAAATTATTAAACGTAAATGGCTTGGTTAGGGCCATTGTATTATCATAGAATTTAAAAAAATAATTCTTTTTTAAATATTAGGTTAATAACTATACGTAAGAACCTACATTACACATCCAAATCACACTGTAAAATTTAAAAATTTCCTTTCTGCAGAGATTAATACAAGTGCGTGACTCAGGCCTCAGGAGTCTTGTTCATTTTTTAAAACATGGAAAGATGCTTATTTCTCCTAAAAAAGTGACAAATAACGATTTTGAAAACTTTAATTGAGTTAAATGAATGCAATGAAATTTTATTACATGAATTTCTGTTTAAATTATGTTTTCGAGTAAAATTGAAAATTACTAAACTGCTAATAAATAGCCATTTACTAAATAACCCTATACCAATATTACTCTCTTTAAAATTTTACATTCAAAGGAGGTATCAACACATGCCAAAAGCAAAACAACCTTCTAAATTGTATTTAATTTTGATAGAATTATGGGAGCCAAAGGAAAGAATTTTGGTATTAAAATATTTCATGTATTCAATAAAAGAAACCTGAAATGACTGAAAACATTTATTACTGAAATGAAAAGCATATCTATGTATCTCATATTTCAAAAGGCCATTGTCTTTGTGCTCAGACTCTGAAAAAATTTTGCCTAATTCACTCTTTTAACAGTCAATATAAATTAAAATATTATGGAAATTTGAATATAAAAATACCATTTACAAACCCACTTAAAAAAATTACTTTAAAAAAATAAAAATGACAACTTTTCATACATTCTATTCAGTTTGCGGTAAAAAAGTGTTTCCTGTGAAATTTCAGTTTCAGTAGAGGAAAAACCCAATTATTGCACCATTTGAAGAAAAAATAGATAAAATTAAAAGCACATTTTTAAAAAAAGACCTTCAGCAATTGTGAAATATTATCCATTGCCGTTTTTATCATAAATTTCTCCCCTAACCAGACATTAGAATTACTAACAGCAAAGGTCAATAAACATCGTTTTATGGTCAACAAGTTTACAAACCCACGAACTCATAAACAGTAATGCCAAATAAGTAATTAAAAAATGACCTACACTTTTGGGATCGACGCCAGTCTTGCGATTCAGTCCGCCAAAGCACTAAATGCGGCAAAAATGCTAATCCTATTAATCTAATTAAATAAATTTGGACATAGTGGTTTAAGTTTATAATACCAGTTACTCTAAATGGTGAGTTACATTGAGTCTATTTCAGACTATATTTGGTTTGCAACTTTTTAAATTCAAATATGATCTATGCGATCTATATGCTAATAAAATTTAACAACAGTATTGATTTTAACTTAATAATAATTATGATCATATAATCATTAAAGAAATAAAGAAATCAATTTCAAGGAAAATAAAATACATATGTGACAGTTATAAAATGAAAGTAAATGTACTTGAAGTCCTCGCTCGAACACATGGGCGAGTGGAAGATATGACAAACTAACATCTTCTGACGTGATTGGAACTCCTCCTTTCTAAAACAGATAACAATTAAATTATTAAGTTCATTCATACTTGTGTTATTTTACTTCTGCATGCTCACAATATGTATCCACATCTATCCAGATCGATATTAATGCCAGGCTCTGATGATAATAACAATTTCGAAGTTTAGAAAAATACGTATTTCTGCATCAATCTTTTAATTATGCTAATTTCAATCCCGTTTTTTTAATTGGCAAACATTAGCAATATAAAACTGCGTTGGTTTTTACAAAAAGCTCAGGAACTGCATTATAGTGAAAATCATCATTTATATCTTGATTAAGTGCATGAAAATTATAACAGGTTATCATCCGATTCATTCGTGTAAAACGATAAGAAATGATTATTGTTATTTATTTAATTCCTGTAATAAATTGCGTACTTCAGTGAAAAAGCAGATTGCTGAAAGATTGGAAATAACACTTCTATGCGTCAGCATTGCTCCTTTCGGGTCACCTGAAAGTAAATATTTCATACATATACTCATATGATAACGTCATAAGTACTAATGTTTAGAGCTCGTAAATTAACATCAATGTTGTTTATTTCTTAGATAATTATCACTATACGGCCAAGGCTATATTGTCTTAATTAGTGTTCAATACCTTCTTAGTTTTTTATTTGAAAATGGAGTTTCCTTTGATGAAAGTTTACTGATCGAACTACCTAAATTTGCAGACTTGTTTTGAAAACTGTTAAAATAATTGAATATTGAGGAAAGCATAATGAGCGCTAGTCAGAATATTTTGACGCGCCAAACCTAAATTCTGAAATATTTTGTTTTGGGTATTGCCCATACACAAAAAGCACGGACTAATTCAGCTCGCTAAATGACATTACCTGTTGTTCCGCTGGTATAGCATATAAGACACAGATCGCTTGGCTTGGGTGGCTAAAATACAAAAAAAAATGTCATATGAAATATAAAGTCAACTTTTTTTTTTCTTTTTACGGACATTTTCGGACTGAAAGCATTGTTTTACACAATAACATAATTAAAAAAGTAAGGGAACAGCAACTTAAAATCATTATAGGCCACAAAATATTATCAACATGCATATATTTTTACTATTTTTCATTCAGATTATTTTACACAAACACATTTAAACTTCCTGGAATTTTCAGCACACTTAGATATTTTGACGTCAAGAAAAAAAAACCCATAAAAGTCCTGTAGCACCGAATACAATCAATCGGTTGCAAAAAGTGAAAAAGAAATTCTTAAAAAGAAATTGAATTCATGCTTACATGAACACACAATCCGTTTAAAAGCAGCGGGTAAAACCGAAATGCAAGCCAGTACGCAAATGCCGCTTTCCATTCCCCTTATCAATATACGCAGAGGATGTACAGTACAAGAACAAACTTGGAAATTACAAAGAACTGCTAAATAATTTGTTGAATATGATGAATAAATAAAAACAATTAAAGATAACAATCAGGTCAGAAGTGCCCATTCAAAGTCTCATAAAACCTTGTACAATTTCCATATGAAAAATGAATTTAATCTCTAACTTACGACTAATTCCTTTGGATTTTCTTTACCATTTTCCTGCAAGAAAAGAAAACCTCTTTATATACACTGTTATGATAATGAAAATACATATTGATGTTCGAGCAGGTCTTTAAGAAAATAATCTTCACTGAAGCAGGAGTGTAGCTGGTTTTAGTAACCGGTAAACATTTTAAAACGAGGCAATCTTAATTGTACAAACTATGAAACTACTGTATCAAATAATGGTTACAGCAAGTCAATGTGATTTTCCGATGACGACGTTTTAATACATTTGCACATTTGAAAACGAGGTGGCCTATTTAATTATTACTGCTAATGAAACACCTCAACTTAATCGATGCACATGTCAAATAGATTTGACTGTTTACGGCTGCACACTGTCATCTCAACACTAAAAAAACGCTGTTTTGACTATTCAGTGCAGGTCGGCGTTCAAACATTCAAACGCTTGATTGTTGAAGTGTATAGAAAATGGAAAATTTATTCAGACTTGTCTATACAGACAAGACTGAGAAAATGGCAAGTATTGTCGTTGCACGGCATCACGTCGAAAGACATTAGATAGAATACGACAATTAAAAGAATGGACAAATGGTCAAGTAATCAAATTTATAGAATGTACATTTGATAGGAAAGAAGCTATTTTATTGAATCTTTGTTAAGTTTTACCTTAAAAACGATAGTCTCTCACTTTATTTCTGTGTATGGTCTTTATTGAAAGATGTTAAACGAATTTTATACACTTTTCTTGTCCAAAAACTTAATTTAAAGATATTTTATACCATATGTGTTTGGTTGTATATCACTATTCACTATAATTATCATCGGCGGTTACCCACGGTATAACTGTATATTTCCTTACATATGTTTTACACATTATATAGACGGTAACCGACAATGTTTATAGCCTAAGAAGAAATGTGAAAGTTTGGCTACTTTATACAATAATGGCATACATACCATAACTGTTTGAAAAGATATGAGCTTGATGCCATGCGTCTTGGCGTCAGCGATGTTTTTCTCACTCATTTTGTCCATCACAACTATTGTTTTTAGAGAGTCCAATTTATCTGCCTCGTCTAGAAGTAGCTGAACTTTAGCAGATGTGTCACATACCACCAACGACATTTTGGCTGTAAACATGTATGTGAGAAATATATATTTAAAGTGAATTGGTCTATATCAATAGGTACCATTAGAAATCAGTGAAAATTCTGTCTCTTAAAATAACATTTTATCAAGTCAAGCATTAATGTCAATTTTGAATGTGTTATGGCTAAAGTCAAAGTCCTTGAGCAATTATTTAAAAAAAAATGTAATCACATATAATTAATTCTGCTTGGTCAGTCACCGCCTAAGGCGCCACTCTCCATTTCGGCGAATATGATATATTCTCCACTTTTTTTGGCGCCAAATCAGAACCATCGTAAAGACTCGGCAGTGCGGGAGCAGCGGGACAGATAAAATGTAAAACCTTGGTTTATTTCCCCTACTATCCCCGTACAATCAGTATTACAGATACCCGTCTATGGCAGCATCTTGTTTCAAATGTTTGGCATCAAACAATTAAAGAAGTAAATTAAAATGCTATGGACTTACTCTGATTGATAATATATGCACACGTGTCTGGCCCGAGCGTATCATAAAGCGCGCACGTGACAATTGAAAACATGCTGCAAGCCTGTTCTGTAACTGTCCACTATAAATAAATACAACGAGTTAATAAGAACAACTGTTTGATGTTCGGGCAATGTGGCTTCATTAATGAACAAAAAGTGAAACGCAAGACTCATTTAACACATTTTAACTCCCACCAAGAATCAGTAAGTATTCCAATAGCACCGGGCTTTGATAATAATTACTTATAAATATTTTCTAACTAGCCAAAACACCCGTGAAAAAATTTCAAATTAGACGTTTCTGATCCGTCTTGCAATTGTAAAGGTTGGATTTGGTGTTCGTAAAAACATTTAAAAACCAAGCGACAAGGTCAGAAAATAAAGCATGTTTTTTTTTTTTTTTGATTTTTTTTTTTTTTATTCTGTTAAATATTGATTATTTTATTTTATCTTTTTTTTTTTCATTTTATTTCTATACTTAGGCCTCTACCTCTACTCTGTTGATACTGTAAATGCCAACAATTGTTTCTGGTTCTGGTTTCAGTCCTTCATCTAACAGCCCAGAGCCAAAAGCTTTTGCCATCTCATATACCTAGAAATAAAGCAAATCAAATTATCAGTCCCGAGTGTTCCGCCTTTTCCGTCAATTTTAGTAATGCCTAGGTGTTCCGATTGTCAAAACTTATCAATTCATGAAAATGAGAGTAAATGTTACTGTTTTTCCATTAGATCTATAAAAGCTTTTGAATAGTTAAAATACATATTCGTTTAGTTGGGTTCTTAAATGGCTTATTTACAATTATGACAAATTCACTATTAAGAACACTTTGAGTGAGTCCCGCCAGTGGTCTTAATATAGAGAATATACTGTAGATGGCATAAGGTAATAAATGAAATGGGATACCTCATTGTATGTGAGCCAAGTGTATTCCCTGTTTGGTCCATTTCTTGTACCAAGACACGGTTTATCTCCTGCAATCAAAATACATGAAGTTTTTGTTGATCACAAACTGCAATTTTACCGCTTACCCTGAGCTGAATTTCCACAATTTATGAACAGGTCCAGCTTACGTTTTTGGAAAAGTCTATTTGCAAGTGGTGCCAGCAACTTGAAGTTGGCCAGTCGGAAGTATTGAGCCTAATAAGTCTCATTAAAATCAAATCATCGTTTTCGCTTTCGTTACTCTTCGTTACCTAACGAAGGGTAGTGAAGATGATTTTAATGAGATTGAATTAGACTATACGGATTTGTAGGCTAGCCTGGTTATATAATGAGGGCAAAGGCTACTCACTTTGCGTTCCTACTTAATTACAATATATCAGAATTGATATAAAAAGTTATGTTGTGTGTTTTTCCATTTTCATTTTGGATCTTTTATCTATGCATTTTTGATTCAACATAAGAAAGTCATTTTATTTATAACATAAGATGTCTTTTCATGCACTCTTGTTTAAACATACATGTATAATAAATAACTCTTTTTACTTTGATCGTGTGTAAAAACTTTTTTCTTATTTAAGTAATCATATCAGTGATATGAAACATAGCTTTACAGAAGAAAATTTATGCAATATACGAGTATATGCTTTTCTTTTCACGAATGGACACACTGAATTTCAAATTATCGATCGAATTAGTATTTTTCAAAAGTTAATAAAAACTTACTTGATACTCTGAGACCCCTCTTGAAACATTCATGTGTTGTACGGGCGTCTTCATGAACATATTCTACGAATGATTTTCCATCAGGTATCCACACACATGTTCTTGAACCATCCTTCATGATTTAAAACAAAATTTGAGTATAACACATTATAAAGCACGTGAATCAAAACATACCGAAGACCGGTGAGGACATTTCATCTTAATGAATTCACGATTTCAACATTCACGAATTCACGATTTCAATTTCATGCATTCGCTATCATGAAGTTGAAATCGTTAAATCGTGAAGTTAAAATAGTAAATTCGTGAAGTTGAAATTGTGAATTCATGAAGCTGAAATCGTGAATTCGTTCATTCCGTATGTTGGAAACGTGAATTCACGAAATTAAAATTGTGAAAATCGGGAAATCATGAAGTTGAAATGTCCCCGTCTGTCTTTTGTAAAAACGTGTTTCTATCTATTATTTTTACATTTGAAGTGACATTGTCAATATCAATGATAATTAATCAGTTTTAGTGCTTAAATAATAGTTTCAGCAACCTTTCAAACGCTATGTTGCCATTTGCAAAAGAGATAGCACAATAGATATTGTTTCCAAAATTTAATTAAATGCAGAATAGGCACTCAAGTTGACCATTTGAGTTGAGATGCCTCAAAGAGAAATCGACTTTCATGCCAGGATTCAGACCAATGGCATCGTCGGAGCCCACGGTACACATTCCGTATATATACTACATTTAATATTAGTATACAGTAAATAGCATTGGTTACCGTGGATGGACCCATGGTGGCAAGGAACGAATACATGTATCTGAAAGTTCATTGCACAAAACCAATTTGCCTCGGCCTGTAGGCGGAAACTTCCTTTCCTTTAAGTATATATCACTTGGTATTTAATATAAGTGTACTGTTATACTTACTGGTAGTTTGATGGACTGATTATCCATATCATGCCCGGTCTTAAATGGTTCCGGTTTTGATGTCAAATAATACGCAGCCGACAACGCTGCGGCGGTGCCGACAGCAATGCCGAGGGGATTTGACAACCCCGAGGCATCTCGCAGGTACTGCATTCTGAGCTATATTAGAATAAATAAGAAATGAGAAGTAGAAAACTAAATCCATCAAGATACTTTAATTACATGTATGGAAAATTTACCAATTGTCAATGTTTTACTCCATACAAAGGATTTTAATAGTTTTTTAAAGATAAAATGAAAGTGTAAATAGGCAAAATAATTTTAGTATGGCTCAGCATTAAATAACAGACGCAATTTTCTATCCAAAATAGAAGGGTTGAGCGTATTTCAATCATAACCCATTTTAAAAGTTCACCCAAATCTGACTCAAGATATATACAAATCTTTTATGATAGTATAAGTTAGAACAAGCGTTACGAGTTTTTAAGATCGAGTTCTTGCGAGTAATTAGATCATTGAGTAGTGTATAACTCATATGTGGCTAGCTCATAATATGACCCTCAGAAATATATCTCTTGTAATATGATTTTATGAGGTAATCATACATTGTTGAATACAATACGGAATTCTCTTGGACGAGTACAAAGCTGTCAAACCTGTATTGGACGAGGAAATAGTCGAGTCTAACATAATGTTTGCAGCTGTGTACTTGTCCAAGAGAATTCAGTATTGTACGAGTCCAGTATTGTATATATAGAACCAGTATTGTATTCAACAATGTGAAATAACTTCTTAATGTCACACCACCATTTTTTAACATTGTGGCAGAATTTCGAGTACCATGTAAATTTGATATGGATTTTTGGATTCGTATAATGAAAATAGGGCTAGACAGAATATGGAATGGATTTAAAAATAAAATTTTGGACTTGGAAAATGGAAACGAGGCGAGATGGGGTACAATATTGATTTGATATTGATTTTAAATAGGACTCGAGAAATTGATAAGATTTTATCAAGTAATGATTTCTATTGAAATAACACGTGGTGCAAAAGCTGAAATTTTATTTGTTACATGTGTGAAATTTAACGTTAACGTAACATTCGTCAACAATGCCGTACAGTAAAGACGGTAAATTACATGTATATTTAAGCTTTTAGTTAAAAATATTGTGGCAAACTATTTATTTATTTTTTCTTTTAACTAAATACGCAGGTATATAACAGATATACATATCAAAGAACAAGGGGACAGTGAAACTTTTTATGCCGATATCAGCTAGGTTGAGGGGTATATAAGATTATCTAAATGTTAACAAACGAAGGTCAAGAGCGTCAACGAGCACGCGGTAACTCAATGACGAGTTAATGCATTTCATGTGTTTATTATATGTTATCCAAGGTTAAAAAGACAATAACTAACGTGCTAATTATATAAACTGATTTTAATAAATAACTTAAATAACGTTTCTTTTATTTTTCTTTTGAATCAATAGTGTAAACCAAATTAAACCTTACAATTAACGATATTAATATCTTAAATTTGCCCCTTTATCATGCAAAAATTTATTTAAACGATTGAAATATATAGTTTGAATAGATATTTTATTTAATAATTGAATCATAACTTTGATATTAATAAACAATTGAGATATTGTAAGTTAAATGATGTTCACTAACCTCGAGAAAAATATCCTGAGTTAGATTTTAATAAAATACCTGTGCACTTTAATACTTATGAAAGTTGAATACAAAGTCCATACTCCACTTCTTTATCAGTGTAACGTACGACATTTTCATCTAATCATATATATTAAACTCTAATCTGCCGATATAAACATTTGAAGAAAAAAAAATAATGGACACATTTTCAAATTTTGTAACAATAAGAAAGTCGCATTTCTTTTGTATTTTTTTTTAAAGTTTACAGCGTTTTTTATTGTTTTAAATAAATATTGAGACCGATATTTATGTACCAAAGGCGTACATTTGTATTGAATAAAACAAATTGCAATATTTCTATATTTCTATCATGCCATGCGACAGTGCTTATGAAGATTGATGAGTATATCGCAAATGTCACAGATAGTAGTGTATCACAAATGTCACAGATAGTAGTGAATCACAAATGTCACAGATAGTAGTGTATCACAAATGTCACAGATAGTAGTGTATCACAAATGTCACAGATAGTAGTGTATCATAAATGTCACAGATAGTAGTGTATCACAAATGTCACAGATAGTAGTGTATCACAAATGTCACAGATAGTAGTGTATCACAAATGTCACAGATAATTGTATATCACAAATGTTTCAGATAGTAATATATCACAAATGTCACAGATAGTAGTACATCACAAATGTTACAGATAGAAGTGTATCACAAATGTCACAGATAGTAGTGTATCACAAATGTCACAGATAGTAGTGTATCACAAATGTCACAGATAGTAGTATATCACAAATGTCACAGATAGTAGTGTATCACAAATGTCACAGATAGTAGTATATCACAAATGTCACAGATAGTAGTGTATCACAAATGTCACAGATAGTAGTGTATCACAAATGTCACAGATAGTAGTGTATCACAAATGTCACAGATAGTAGTGTATCAAAAATGTCACAGATAGTAGTATATCGCAAATGTCACAGATAGTAGTGTATCGCAAATCTCACAGATAGAAGTATATCATAAATGTCACAGATAGTAGAATATCGCAAATGTCACAGATAACAGTGTGTCATACATGTCGCATATACTAATATATCACAAATGTCACAGATAGTAGTATATCACAAATGTCATTGATAGTATATAGTAGTATATACAAAAGTCAAAGGTCATAGTTAATCACAAATGTCTCAGTTAGTAATATATTATAAATGTCACAGAGAGTTATGTATCGCAAATGACACAGATAGTAGTATATCGCAAATGTCACAGATAGTAGTGTATCACAAATGCCACAGATAGTAGTATATCATAATTGTCACAGATAGTAATGTATCGCAAATGACACAGATGGTAGTATATTGCAAATGTCACATATAGTAGTGTATCAAAAATGTCGCAGATAGTAGTGTATCACAGATAGTATTGTATCATAAATGTCATAGATGGTAGCTAGTGTATCACAAATGTCAGACATTGTATTGTAGCACAAATGTCACAGATAGTAGTGTATCACAAATGTCACAGACAGTAGTGTATCACAAATGACACAGATAGTAGTGTATCACAAATGACACAGATAGTAGTGTATCAAAAATGTCACAGATAGTAGCACAGTGTATCAAAAATAGTAATATATCATAAATGTCACAGATAGTAGTATAACACAAATGTCACAGATAGTAGTGTATCACAAATGTCACAGATAGTAATGTATTGCAAATGTCACAGATAGTAGTATAACACAAATGTCACAGTAATTTAATTATCACAAATGTCACAGATAGTAGTATATCACAAATGCCAAAGATAGGATGTTTAACACAAATGTCACAGACAGTAATTTATCACAAATGTCACAGATAGTAGTGTATATAAATCTACCAATAACATATTCATACCCGTATGCACGAGTGTATTAATCTGCCAAAAATTATTGTTGTTGCATGCTGTTGCAACAAGAGAATAAATAAAGCAATGTAAAAATAGAATTCTTTGTTTCATTCATAAAGGTACTGAGAGTGTGAACTGAGTTTTTTTCTGTCAAGGATATAAACAGATAGAAATCCTTACTGATATATGAAAAGCAATGGGAAAAATCAATAGCTAAGTCTGACCACAACGGTTAAATTACGGTAAATTACCGAACATACCGCCGAAGACCGGAGACCGTAGATTACTGTAGTGTGGTCTTGTTGTATTTGGAACGAATTGGACGTCTTCCTAAATGTAAACACAAATTCGTCTGTACGAAAAATTTTTTATAGTGAATAATTATCCAGTTTCACGTAAGTATTATACATTTTATACTGTTCTTATGAATTTGTGACATGAGTTAAGTAAACACATACTAAAGAAGGAACAACTTTAATTGTTATAATGATTACTATGCCAGTAAAGCCTAAACTGCTAAAGGGCACCGAAAAAAAACAACAACAAAACAAAGAAAAAAAAAACAAACACAAATAACTTTGACATGTATGACGTTAACTGAAAATCTTAGTTGATAGTCTGTCTCAGTATTCATCTCTGTGTATTAAATGCATCACACTCTTGAGTATTTTGAGCATATGCGCGTCATTTAAACAGTGTTAAACATTAAACAGAAGTATCGTCATAAATAATAAAAAATATATCAGTGTTTGATAGAGAATAAAATAATAAACAATATGTATCATTGTTTGATAGAGAATAAAAAATAAACAATACATATCAATATTTGATAGAGAATAGAATGCAAGCCTGCATGGGTCAGTCGGTTAGAGCACGAGACTTGTAATCTTGACATTGTGGATTCGATTCCCAGGCTCATCGACAAAAAATTACTAATCAGACTTTTTGATGAGACGTTTTATCAGGGTCTCGTGCATAATTGTTTAAACACTTGGCATGCGAAAGAACCAGGAGAAGCTTCTGGAATTGGGGCATCTTTCTGTATCTGTATCTTGAATGATCCTCCAAAACTATAAAATGACTAATTAATACTCTTCTCGTTCATATGGGCAACAGATGGCGAGTATAGATAAGCTCACATACACACAAAGAATAGAAACCACAGACACTTTGGGGGTCAGATCAGTAGTCTATTAGACCATATCCCCAAGCACTTAGCTTGAAAACCCCTGTGCAATCATTACTTTTTGAGACTTGACAGTATTGGTAAATGGGATTTTTTTGTTCATCAGACTTGTTTAGATGTTTAAGAAATATTTTACTTATAAATGCATGTACAGATGCCTCATTTGTGTTAAAATGTTTAAAGTTTTTTATTGACCATTAACAGGGTCGGTTCAAGCCAGGGGATAGGGTTTGACCCCCAAGTGCCTGTGACAGAAGCAATGTTTTCTTTGCTATGCCTCAGAAACAGAAACACATAAGTGAATGAAACACAAAATTACTTTGAGAAAATCCCTATTTATAAGTTATCCACTCTATGATTCATAAAATTTGTCATCATTTATAACGATCTTTTAGAAGGAATTTTACTATCTGATCTGACTTAACCGGCACTGCAATGCATGGCTTTCACATGGGACTCAAAAATGTATATTTCACCAAAATATCAATATGTAAGCATTTCTTAATCAGTTGGATGTATTTAAGTCTGACAAATGTAATCTTTAAGATGAAATAGATCAGAATTATGAGAAATGAAGGTTAACAAATTTTATCCAGTCATTTTTGGTTATGACCATTCTAAATGACTAATTTCTTTTGTTATTAATATGGAATTATATGGTAACCCTGCCCCAAGTTAATACAGCCCAAATTGAAAATTTGGGTAACCTGATTCCAAAATCTGACAATCTGGTCCAACTCTCTAGTCTCTACAAAAGTTACGATATACAGGTAATTGGTTCCAGTCTGTTGTATTAGTATTGGCAGGACTTACATTTGAATGTTAATGTATAGACTTTAGAAATAGAATCTTTGACTGTAGCATCTCTTAGTTAACCTCTATGGCAGAGATATAAATCATGCCCCTAGGTCTAAAATAGACTGGCCTATGTGTTTCCATAGACTTTCATTGAAGACAAAGAATAGTTTCCTCAGAAACTGACTGATAGTGCCAAGAGCTTAGATATTTGGCAAGAAATATGACCTTGTGGTCTATTACAAATATTAAGTGAATCATGCCAATGATGTCAAAAATGGCCCTACCTTAGATGTTAGGGTTTTTAGCTCACCTGTCACAAAGTGACATGGTGAGCTATTGTGATCGCTTTTCGTCCGGCATCCATCCTGCCGTAACTTTTACTTTAAACGACATCTTCACATAAACTGCCTAGCCAATTTCATCCAAACTTCACAGGAATGTTCCTTTGGTAGTCAACTTTAAAAATTGTTCAAAGAATTTAATTCCATGCAGAACTCTGGTTGCCATGGCAACGGAGAGAAAAAAACTTTAAAAAATCTTCTTTTAAAAAACCCAAAGACCTTGAGCTAAGATATTTGGCATAAATCATCTTCGAGTGAGTGTCTATCAAGTTTGTTCAAATAAAAGCCCTTGGGTTTAAATTGGCCCCGCCCTGGGGTTCATTGATTTTCCTTATATGTGTATAGTAAAAACTTAAAAATCTTCTTTTAAAATCCCAAAGAGCTAGAGTTTAGATACTAAGCATGAAATATCTTCTAGTGAGAGTCTACCAAGTTTGAACAAATAAAAACCCTGGGGTCAAAATTGGCACCGCCCAGGGGGAGGGGGTCATTGTTTTTCCCTATATGTGTATAGTAAAAACTTAAAAAATCTTCTTATAAAAAACCCAAAGAGATAGAGCTTAGATATTTATCAGGAAACATCTTCTAATGGGTGTCTACCAAGTTTGTTCAATTAAAAGCCCTTGGGTTAAAATTGGCCCCGCCCAGGGGCCTATATAGAGGTAAGTGATTTCAGGGCCATCATGGCCCTCTTGTTCTTCAAGGTCATATTTTAAATGTTCAACATGTTGGTTGCTTAATTAGGCAAGTATAAATCAAATCAGTAAATAAGTAACAAAGGCTCTTGTTAACATTTTCTGTAGTTAAATTAGTGCCTCTCTTTAGGAAAATGCAACATCCTTTTGGGGCCTTTTTACATGTAGCTCACTTGTTACAAAGTGACAAGGTGAGCTTTTGTGATCGCTTTTCATCCGGTGTCCAGCTGGCGTTGGTTAACTTTTTACTTTAAACGACAGCTTCTCATAAACCACTGAGCCAATTTCATTCAAACTTAACAGGAATGTTCCTTTAGTGGTCACCTTTGAAAATTGTTCTAAGAATTTAATTCCATACAGAACTCTGGTTGCTAACCGAAAGAAAAAACTTAAAAATTCTTCTTCTAAAAAACCCAAAGAGCTAGAGCTTAGATATTTGGCGTAAATCATCTTCTAGTAAGTGTCTACCAAGTTTGTTCAAATAAAAGCCTTGAGGTCAAAATTGGCTCCACCATGGGAGGTGTATTGATTTTCCTTATATGTCAATTGTAAAAAAGCCCTGGGGGTCAAAATTGGCTCGCCCCGGGGGTCATTTATTTTCCTGATATCTATATTGTAAAAACAAAAATAAATCTTTTCTAAAAAACCCAAAGAGCTAGAGCTTAGATATTTAGCATGAAACATCTTCTTGTGTGTCTCTACAAAGTTTGTTCAAATAGAAGCCATGGGGGTCAAAATTGGCCCCGCCCCATGGGGGTCATTGATTATTCTTATATGTACACATCTTTTGGAACTGTTGTTTTCCCCAGTAATGTTTTTACAAATGCACTATTTCAGATACAAATATGAACTTTGTTATATCAGTTTTAGATTATAGATTTTATATCTGCTTTTGTTTATAGTTTACAATAGTACTAACCTTGTCATGGAGAGTTTTATAAACAGGTGAGGGATTTCAGGGCCATCATGGCCCTCTTGTTTAGAGAATAAACCGTTAATGAAAATGTTTTATTTTTAGAATTTGTTATTGTCCCTGTTTATTCTATTTAAAACACTTACATAAACTTACATCTTTATATTTATATTTGCGATCTTATTTCAATTGATTTGTGTTCTTATATTTATTTTAAACTTAATAACTCCAACAAAAACCTCATAATATTTTCATGTTTAATATTTATTTACCAAGAAATTTCAGTAGAATAACAACAATATTTAACAGATCTGTGTTAACGCAGAACATTAGGCTCTTTGGCAGCAAAATAAAAGTTAACATTGTTATTATTTGCTATGTAATGAATGTGTACAGAAACATCTCACGCTATCAGAATTTGAGTACACATATTATTTCCTCTAGATAAATGTATGTGCTGTTGTACACATGTTCTTATTTAAAACTTTCACACACAAAAGTTTTTAATATAGATCATGAGTATTTATAAATCATATAGGAATAATAATTTATTTAGTTTCATAGCATTGTAGGTAATGTATGTCATTATTATACATTTATCATATATTTTACTAAAGAGATTAATTTAAAATGTACATTTTACATTGTATGCAGCTAACAGTGATAACAGTGGTAATTTATAAAACTGTCAATAATCAGGAGATTTTACATTGGCCTTTTTCATTTGGCTTTGGACATGTGTATTGGCTCTCCGACCTACTGCCTGATCTGCCAATCTGAGTGTCGTTGGTGTGATAACAAAGAGCCAATATGAAATAGTCCACGCATTTTTAACATTATATTATTTTCTTCAGTCATTCTTTATTTCTTTATACAAGTAACAGTAATAATGCACAAATCATTTGTGTACCTGTGATTTTTTTTCATGTGATTAATATACCATCAAATATTATTATTGCTGCAATGCTATAGAAAAGAATTAAATCAACACAAACACAAATTTTCTGAGTGCAATATTATTATATTATGATGTATGACGCACTTTGTATGATCACAGCATGAAGCATAATTATTATTGTTATATGACTTTGAAGTACTCCTAGATTTTCTATACATTTGCCAAATGTGATGATGATTTTTTCACAGTTTTTCATTCTTGACATATACATGTAACATAATTACATACATATAGTACATATGATAGGGATAGATTTATTAAGTACATGTACACTGTCTTTGATTTCAGTTGAATTAGGACTGTGCACTGAATCATTATGTGAGGTTTAACTTGATAGGAAGTGATACTTGATCTGTAAATTGATATAGAATAGAATTATAAGGAAGTGATTATCATAATCCAAGCAATGGCTGAAGATCATTCTGAGGTCAAACTACTTAAAGATTTAGAGTAAGTATAAGTTGTTTTTTTCCTGCAGCTAACTTGTTAATTTATTACATTTTAACAAAGTGAATAATCTAGTTTGTAAAAAATAAGACTTATAGGGTATTAAAGCTACATGCATATATAATGAAACAATTTTTTATATGATTTATGAATGATAAAATAATGTTGTTTCCATAACCTTTTGGTTGATTCTGGAATTAGGGTTGTAATATAATAATGTCTCAAATATGCAGCATACATGTATAATTGTAATTCATATTGTACACACGCAGAATAGAATATACTGAAATAAAATATGATGCTGATTTAGGGTTTTAACTGTTTTTCAATGAGTTCATGCATGCTTGGCATTCATTCTTAAAGAATCATTCAAATAAAGGTATATTATTGGATTTTGTGACTTTTTTTGTCCCCGCCATTTCGAAGAAAAAAGGGGGATATAGAAATAGGCTCTGTCTGTCTGTTCATCCGTCCGTCCGTCATACTTTCGTGTTCGGTCCATAACTTTGTCATTTATCAAAGGAATTTGAAATAACTTGGCACAAATGTTTGTTATAATAAGACGATGTGTCATGCGCAACAACCAGACCCCTACTTCTAGGGTCAAGGTGGCCCTTGCTCATTCAAGGTCAGCATTGTCTATTTGAGGGTATATGTCGTGTCCGGTCTATAACTTTCTTATCTTTGAAGGGATTTTGTAAATAATTGCCACAATTGTTCACAATAATGAGACGATGTGTCATGCGCAACAATCTGTCACTTACCTCCAAGGTGTCATGCGCAACACCTGCATCCCTACCTCCAAGGTCAAGGTCACATTTTGAGGTCAAAAATTAAAATAGTCCGATCTAGAACTTCTTCATAGTTCAAGGGATTTTGAAATAATTTGGCACAAATAGTCACAATAATAAGACGATATGTCAAGTACAACACCTACACCCCTACCTCCAAGGTCAAGGTCACACTTAGAGGTCAAAAGTTAACTGAGTCTGTTATATGGTATATTTTGTGTCCCATCCATAATTTCTTTATAGATCAAGGGATTTTGAAAATACTTGGCACAAATAGTCATAATGATAAGATGATATGTCATACGTAACACCAGTGTCCCTACGTTCAAGGTCAAGGTCACATTTAGAGGTCAAAGATTTACATAGTCTGTTATAGGGTATATTTTGTGTCAAGTCTGTAACTTTTTCATAGATCAAGGGATTTTAAAAATACTTTGCACAAATAATCACAATAATAAGATGATATGTCTGGCCCAAAACATGGGTCCCTACCTCCAAGGTCACACTTAGAGGTCAAAGATTAACATAGTCTGTTAATTGGTATATTTTGTGTCCGATCTATAACTTCTTCATAGTTTAAGGGATTTTGAAAATACTTGGCACAAATAGTTACAATAATAAGACGATATGTCATGCGCAACACCTGCACCCCTACCTCAAAGGTCAAAGCTGAACATTATAGATTTTTAAATTCCGTGTTTCATTTTATTTCTTTAATAAATTTATTGTTGCGTTTGCAGATCTAGCATTGATCATAATTTTGGACTGAAAGTCCTGAGATCCATACCTCAATCTTTTGAAATAGCACAATTTCATACTTCCACGAGGCGGGGGACGCTGGTAACTCTGTTACAAATTCTTGTTTTCAAAATTCAAATCATGATTTTGGTACATAGCTTAAAACAGTTTACTATCAACAGTAATGTTATCACTTGTCAACTGGGGCATGAACACAATAATTTGGCTAATATTCCACGATAAAAGAATTATTCCTAGTTTCAGGATTTTGATATGGTCTTTTGTGTTCTGCCTGGGTTCAGAATGTCAAGTTTTCTTGAAGCATAGCAGAAATTTACAGAATATACATGTACAAATAAGGAAATTGGGCTCAACACATTTAAATCCACCCATTGGTTTTTGAGTTACGGCTCTTTGTAACATAAAAAAGTGTTTATTTTAAAAAAACTTTATTTTTAAGCCATATTTTAATTATGAGGTACATGATTCATGAACTTAATACTGAACATCTTCAATCGAGTGATTTGTGAAAGGCAGCAAGGAATATTAAGTCAGTAATAAACATCAACTTAATATTAAAGCTACACACCTCCAGATGATCAAACAATTTATTTCTACAATATCAAATATGGGTAAAAGATACTTATAAGTTAGGAAAAGTAAAAAGATTTAAGAGTCAGGTAATAATTTACATGTTATTTGTGATTAATGACTGATTTTTCAGTATTTATAACTGTACTTCTACTGCGTTACTAACGCGGTAAGGGTTATCTCTGCATATTTTGACCCCTTTTTGGTAGTTTATGTGGGTTGGAAGTGCCATTTATTATGTGTAAATTGCTCCCTTTGGTACTTCACAATATTACACTTTTAAATACATTTTCAAAATTTTCATGAAAATTGGTATGCTTGCTGCTTTAACAGTGTAAAATGTTTAAACAACTGTAAGAATTCTTAGATTTTAGATTTTAAACTTTAACTTTGTTTTTTGAGATAAGATTTGTTGGTATATTGTTATACTTGACAAGTTGACAACAATTACATATCTGATAATGGAGTACCATTATCTGTGAGGACTGCACTGTAGATGATAAAATAGTGTGTAATCAGAAAAAAATACAACTTAAGTAGAACAAAATGTCATATACCTTATCATATATAAACAAAAGTAATCTAAAATTTCTTCGTCTGTTGGTCTTACACTAACCTCGATTTCAGTTTATTTTAATTTTCTTACTGGTTTTTGTGTCGCCTCTACGGAGTAGTGGCGACATATAGGGATCACTTCTCTGTCTGTCCGTCCGTCACAAAACTTGTCCGGACAACTCCTAAACTAATGGTGCAATTTCATCCAAACTTTACAGGAATGATCAGTACCAAGTCTAGATGTGCATATTGTCAGCATTTTCCGGATCAATGATTTTTGTCAGAGTTATGGCCCTTTAATAATTTTTATTTTTAAAGTTTGTCCGGACTACTTCTCTTATACCACTAATGCAATTTCAATGAATCTTTACAGGATTGATCTGTAGCTCAAGTCCTTGCGCATAATTATTGCATGGGTTTTCCGGTTGAATGATTTTTGGCCGAGTTATGGCCCTTTGATAAAAAGGTGTTTTTTTCTGTGTGTAGCTTGTCCAGACTACTCCTCATAAACTACTGGTGCAATTTTATCCAAACTTTACAGGAATGATCAGTACCAAGTCTAGTTGTGCACTGTCCGTCTGTCTGTCCGTCTGTCACAAAACTTGTCCCAACATGAAATTGGCCATCATGAGGCGACACGTGTGATCACTGATCGCTCTTGTTTTGCTTAAAACTGACCAATGCCATTAAAATGGATAAACGTCACACTCCTATATACTCATCTGTCATATTTTTTTAATCTCATCTGTTATCTGTGGGTAATTATCTCATCTGCCTTAAAGATATTTCTTACAGTAGCGCCATTTTAACATAGGCAAAGAAGTTTTAAACTTTTATTTGCATTTAAGAGAATAATGATTGAAACAAATTTATGAAAAAAAAATTGGGGGGAGGGGAGATGTGGTATCTTATATTTTTAGTTAGCTGCCCCTGTAAATGGTGCTTGTTTCTTACCTGAACATTTTGTTGGTGTTTCTAAATTATTTTTCAAGCTGTTTAATAATGATACATGTATAGTATACTCAGTTTAAAATAATCAAAGCTAATATTGTTATTTATTTATCTTCCAGTTATTTCCACCCAGATTTAGACAGACATAAAGCGGAAGCAATTTTATTGCAGAATGGAAAAGATGGTACATTCCTAGTAAGAAATAGTTCTAAACAAAATGAGTATGCTGTTTCAGTGAGGTACGTTCACTGTCTTCACTTGTATACTACATGTATGTATCTGTATAATTTTCATAATGTTTAAAGCAGGGATGTCATCTGGAGTCTGGATATCTGTACGTTTGAATCACTGTTCGGTATCCGGAGTTGATTTTCTGATCCAGATATTCATATAAAATGTATGAAAGACTTGTCATAATATGTAAAAAATGTAAGATAACTGATGTAGACATGTTGTTAAAACTTTATACCATGTAACTTTTTGTGATCTGTCAGGGACCAATACAAAGGATGGTCCACTTCATATTCTGCCAGAAAATTTTTAATATTTCATCTCTTTTTATGTGTTAAAGTGTTATAGTTAAGTAGTTTTTTTTAGCAATCAATGTAAATTTTAGCAAAAAATTGTAGCTGAAAGTGGGGGCTTTTTAAATTCTGTATAAATAGAAAAACAAGTCTTACAATAGCAACTTTTTTTTTATTTTAACCATTAAATATAGCCCAATCATTCTAGTGAGGAACCCTTACAAAAAAATGTTTCATGGAAAACAAAAAAAATAATCTTTTTTCATAAAGTAAAGCTGAGCATTATTTATTGTAAAAACACATGTTTTTTCCTTCTATAAAAATAAACTGATTATTCCATTTTCCCTCGAAAACAATCTATGTATCTTTTAAAAGATATGAAAGAAAAGAAAATTAGGATTATCTTTGTATTGTACTGCTTTTTGTTTTTTTTTGGATAAAATCTTAAATGGTTTAGAAATATGCACCATGTTTTTGTCTATGAGTTTTAGTTTTTTTCTTTGCTGCCAAATGTAACTTTTAAGTTTGCTAATTCAGCATTTTTAAGATTTATATATACATATGTATCGATACCCTCCTGACAAAACAGAGTACTTGGGTATTTTGACTACCACTAACTTGCAGTTTTTATTTTTTCTTCAAAACCATTTGAAGAGTGGCAGTGATGTTTACCAATATATTAATACCTTTCAATATTTTACAGGGCAGCAGATGCAGTCAAACACTTTAATCTGACATGGAAAGATGACGCTTTCTATTTCGGTCATGGGAAATATGAAACATGTGATGATATAGCGTATCATTTTCGTAACCAACCAATGCTTGGTGGTGAATCAGGTGTGTGATATTTATTATAACTCAAAATATTGTTATAATTTCAAGTGCCATCATTATTTTCAGTCATTATATTTTTAAAATTGTCAAACTGGAATTTCAGTCACATGGGATTAAAGACTAGGTTTCTTAGCTAAGATCAACGGAAAAATCTTGTTCTCCTTTGTCTTAAAGTACAAGTTATGCTTTTAACTCATAGGCCTGAGTTGAATCTTCACTCAGGTGAGCATTAGAATAGCCATCATGGCCCTCTTGTGTCAGGATGCAGTTTGAACATAACATGTATTAAAAGGAATAGGAACGGATAGATTGATGTCTGTCTTATATCAATATTTATCCTTTAAAAAGAAGTACCATGACAGTTTTTCTGTTGAAATCGAGCATATAACAGAGAAATTCATCTTTTAAGAAAACATTTATTAGTTATTTCCCCGAAATGTTTTTGACAATATGTTAAAGGAATATTTGGTCTTACAGTTACCTCTCAATCTTAGATTGTAGAGAATGGCTTAAGCAGACTTCAAATAAATCATTTTTAAGCAAAAACCTATTATTAGATAGCAAAGAAATTTAATCATGAATAATTAAATGAAAGTTTAGTATTTTCTAAGGAAAATCTTCAACCAGAAATCAATGTTTTTTGTCAAATTAGTCATACTTTGTATATAATAAATTCAGGTCAGACAACATTAATGGTAGATCCATACCCAAGAGTTGTGTCGGAGCCAGCTATCTATGGTACAGTGAGAGTTCATGCAGAATACAGCACCGGTGATAACACTCCTAGAACAGACTTCTCAGTATGCAACTTTCTTTTAATTATCATACAAGATATACCACTACAAGTGGGTGGAGGATGTTTCATAGGAACCATTTTTCCCCCGTCCTATCAGAACTCTTTATCTGCATTTTGACAAAGTTGTGTCCCTTTTTGAACATGAAAAATGTCGTGAAATATTAATCTACTTTTACTCTTTCACTGCTGCAGAGATGCTACAGTTACAAATAATGTGGCTTAATATACAAAAATATGAATTTAAATCAATCTTTATTTTACATTTTGATTAAATAATCAAAATAATAAGATAAATTCATTTTCTGTATCCATCTTAGTATATTTTAAGCAGATAATGCAAAAAATAAAAAAAATAACATAGCCAATTTCTGGAAATGAATTTGGCATTGGAAGCTACATTAGAAGAAATATGTGACAATGAAAGGGAAAAACAGTTATCTAAGAGTTATCCTGTAGAAAGTTCTTACTGTTGCTTAGAAGATCAAAGAAAGTTGTTGTGATCATTACATTTATTCTAGACAAGTACAAAAGACATAAATAATGTTTCTTGATTTTTGAAGGAAAAGCGAAATATTTTAAAGTTTAGTTAAAAGTCATACATCTTAAATATCTGAGTGGCATGTTTTACCAGTGGCAACTTTATAAAAAAAAGACCAAGTAAATGTAAGTGGATGTAAATGAAGAATGTACAATGTGTAATTTATTTGCAATGACATTATGCTTTTATCATTTTAGATAAACTCTAAAGATGGATATTTGACAAAGATTGGTGCAATATTTAAGGTTAGTATAATGTTAGAGGAAGTGAAATAGCTATTCCTTGTCACCTTTGTACTGATAAGGATTTTATATCAGATATTTTGTATATCGAGCTTATGATTGGATTGTTGTATTTACATCCTTATAGTGCTTCCTAACTTCATGATGAATAGAGATACTATGGTACTCGGCAAATGTAGGTTTTTCCCACCTAATCTCTGGGTACAAACAAACTTTGTGGTTACAACTTAGTAATATCGATAATAATTGTAACATATGGATCACTCTATTGTAAAAAGTAGTGCATATTGAAGCTACCACAGTAAAAGTTTGTACCACAGGATTAGATGGGGGAGACAACCCCACATTTGCAATGTTTCAGATAACATCTATTGAACATTTATTAAATAAATGCCATGTCAAACTTTAAATAAGTAATAATAAGTAAAGTAACTTTAATAAGTAATACAGTATATTTCTATTGTCTGAAATAAACTTAGAAATTTTATTGCACAGTAACAAGTGATTGGAAATATTCAGTAAAAGTAATTTTCATCAAGAACTGGGCAAAATCTTTCTTGAATTCTCAAAACTGGTTTTAGTCGTCTCTATCTCTAATTTTGACTAAATATTGAAGGAATGGGACATGATTACTTACTGCCTGTTGTCAGTCAATATTTCCACACCTGCCTGAAATCATATCTCTTCCTTATTATACAATTTTCATTCTGCCTATATCTTTATTATATAATTATAGCAAACGTCTTTAAAGTCATTTGTCTTTTATTCCACTGCCAACTTAATTGCCAACTTTCTATACACAAATGATAAAGTCACAAGATGGTTAGGACTAAGCAATTCTACAAAAAAGTGTGGACTTACTACATGTAGGCTTTAAATATTTGACAACATTCACAATTACATTTTTAGCTCAACTATTCGAAGAATATGAGAGCTATTGTAGTCGCCCCGGCGTCGGCGTCAGCGTCCGCGTCGGCGTTGGTTAAAGTTTTTTGTAAATTCAAATATCTCAATTATTACTTGAGATATTCAATTGAAACTTACAATACTTATTTATAGTAACAAGGTACATCAGATTGACAAGTTGGATAACTCTGCCTACAATATTGACAGAATTATGCCCCTTTTTAACTTAGAAATTTTGGTTAAAGTTTTTTGTAAAGTCAAATATCTCAATTATTGCTTGAGATATTCAATTGAAACTTACAATACTTATTTATAGTAACAAGGTACATCAGATTGACAAGTTGGATAACTCTGCCTACAATATTGACAGAATTATGCCCCTTTTTAACTTAGAAATTTTGGTTAAAGTTTTTTGTAAAGTCAAATATCTCAATTATTGCTTGAGATATTCAATTGAAACTTACAATACTTATTTATAGTAACAAGGTACATCAGATTGACAAGTTGGATAACTCTGCCTACAATATTGACAGAATTATGCCCCTTTTTAACTTAGAAATTTTGGTTAAAGTTTTTTGTAAAGTCAAATAATTTCTCAATTATTGCTAGAGATATTCAAATGAAACTTACAATACTTATTTATAGTAACAAGGTACATCAGATTGACAAGTTGGATAACTCTGCCTACAATATTGACAGAATTATGCCCCTTTTTAACTTAGAAATTTTGGTTAAAGTTTTTTGTAAAGTAATTTTGGTTAAAGTTTTTTGTAAAGTCAAATATCTCAATCATAATGCTCGAGATATTCAAATGAAACTTACAATACTTATTTATAGTAACAAAGTACATCAGATTGACAAGTTGGATAACTCTGCCTACAATAATGACAGAATTATGCCCCTTTGGAACTTAGAAATTTTGGTTAAAGTTTTTTTGTAAAGTCAAATATCTCAATTATTGCTTGAGATATTCACTTGAAATTTAAAATACTTTTTTTATAGTAACAATTTTACATATCTATAACTATTAAAGATATTTATTTAAAACTTCACATTTAGGGTCATAATTGTAGGTCACTGACAAAGCTTGCATTTAGGCTGATTTTTCTCCCCTTTTTCAACTTGGAAATTCATGGTAAAGTTTTGTTTGTAAGCTGTTATCTCAATAACTACTGAAGGGTTTGTGCCTTTTTTGGGACAATTTTATGCATTCATAATAATAAAGCAGTGATTTACTTGATAAAACATCTTAATAACAAGCCTTTGTACCTTTTCTGTCAAATTTATGTATTCATAGGTAATTAGTATTATTATACTCAATAAAACACCCTTGTGACATTACCTTCCGAATAGCCAAGCCAATACTGTATAATTAGACTCTCTCTAAGGCCTATAACATGAATTTATAAAAAAAAATTAGCCCTTTTGTGAACTTAAAAAATTTAACATTATTAAGGCTCTTTTACTATCAAGCACTTAGAATAGTCGAGCGTGCTGTCCTACCGACAGCTCTTGTTAAGGACCCTCTCAGGTTAAATATGATGTATAATGTAGCAGTTCATCATCAACAATTTTTCTCCGGTCATTATCACTTCACAGATTTTTTAGTCATATTTTTACAACAAACAGTTAATCCTTAGCCTGCTGGCACCTATAGAATCTACCCATGTGACTAGTGCAGACCAAGATCAGCCTGCATATTCATTCCTATCTCATCATGGTCTGAAGTGTTTGCTAGTCTATCAGTACTTAAGGGCTCTTGTTAGCATTTTGAGGCCATGCATGAGAGGAATTTCCCATGATTTTCAAATATTTTTCATTCAAGGGGGAATTTCAACAGAAGAAAATTAATTCATTAAAAACAAGCAAAACAAGAGTCGTTTAACAAATTTATCAACAACAAGCTGCTATTAAGTACATTTTTGATACTTTATGTGTAAGAATTCAACTTAAAAAAGTGATCCCTGATCTATGGTTGTTAAACATTATTGTCAAGGGGAAATTTTTTTGGTTTTAGGGGGGAAAATCACACTTTTTTTAATGGGGGAATGGGGCCCATATCCGGCCACAAATTTTACCAAACAAGAGCCCTGACTTATTTGGCAATTTTCCCTAAATATGATGAATGGTTCTGCCCAGATTGAAAAGTCCATTTATAATATTTAGCCTGGTAGTACACCACTATAATGGGCATTATTGTCATTTAGTGGTTGCATATAAACATGCAGAAAGCAAACACTATGTGTTTACAATCATGTACATGTCGATTAAAATGATGTATGCCCCTGCTGAAATTTCTGTTTGTGTTAGATGAATTTTATTATTTCTCATTCATATAATAGTTGCCCACATTGAAATCATATTTGATCTCATTTTAGTGACCTAGTGAAATGAATGTAAATTGATATGAAAATGTAGATTTACTACTTTTTTACATTTCAGACATGGAAGGTTCGATGGTTTGTGCTTCAGAAAAATGAACTGAAATATTTTAAGGACTCCTCGAGGAAGGATGCTATACGAGTGTTAGATCTAGATGAATGCAAGGAGTGTGTAATGGAGGGCAATTTTAAGGGAAAGGACCATGTTTTTAGGTAAAATAACAATTTAGCTAATTTGGTTAGCAGGAATAATAAGAATTTTTGAAAATTAGGTAGGTATGAATAATAATAAACATACTTAGTAGATAGGAATTGTAACAATTTTGAAAATTTGGTAGGTAGGAATTATAACAATTTAGCATACTTGGAAGGTAGGAATAATAACAAACATACTTGGTTGGTACATTTTTGTACATATAGGAATTGTAACAATTGAGCAAATTTGGTAGTCTGGAATAATTACAATTTAGCAAATTTGATAGGTAGGAATAATTACAATTTAGCAAATTTGATAGGTAGGAATAATTACAATTTAGCAAATTTGGTAGGTAGGAATAATAACAATTTAGCATATTTGGTAGGTAGGAATAATAACAAAGTTTAACACATTTAGTTAGCAGGAATAATAAGATGCTTTAACTGAAATTAATTTGAGGATCAAAATTTTGGACTTCCTGCAACTTTCATAGAATAACTTTATATGTTGCCATTGTATTGCTTACTTTTCAATATTTTACAGATTAGTATTTGAGTGGAGAACATTTTATTTATTTGCTGCTAATGAGAAAGAGTCAAAGGAATGGGTTAAGCTGATTAACTGGAGACTAGTGAGTATTAAATTTTGTAAATATCATAAGAGCTTCTTGTAGAAGGTTGTATATTTGCTAATATGGTAATGAGCTTATATCAACAGTATTAATAGTTTTAAGATGTTTAAGAGTTATTTCTATCAGCCTTTTGTCAGTTGTCCATTTTTGAACTTGCTTGAACTCTTAGTCTGATGGCAGCAGCTGAATCTACCAAAGCAGCAAGTGCAACCAAAGATCAGCAAACATATCCAAACTTAGATAAACAAGATAACAAACAAAGATATGAGTAGAAATAAAAGAAATATAGACAAGTAGAAATATAGACAAGTTGAACTTCAACTTTAAATAAATAAACCATGACATACTTGCTATGTTTCTCAGAAAAGGATTACACAGTCCTAAGGCTTTGTGTCAGGATCAAAGGCTTTATGTCAGTTTGTCATTGCTCATTTGTTTGTATGTACCAAAGAATATTTATTTTTCCAATTCATTTGATATGAGAAGTATACATGTATTTTTGTGCCCCCACGTTAGTGGCGGGCATTTAGATTTACCCTTGTCCGTCCGTCTGTCCGTCCGTCCGTTCACTTTTGTGTCGCACGTAACTCAAAAAGTATTTGACCTAGAGTCATGAAACTTTACAGGAATGTTGATCGCATGTGTAGTTGTGCACCTGGGTATTTTCGTCTGGATATTTTTAGTATTTTCAGAGTTATTGCCCTTGACTTAGTAAAATTTTGCAATTTTCAACATGTGTCGCACGTAACTCAAAAAGTATTTGACCTAGAGTCATGTAACTTTGCAGGAATATTGATCAGCATGTGCAGTTGTGCACCAGGTATTTTCGTCTGGATTTATTTAGTATTTTTAGAGTCATTGCCCTTCACTTAGAAAATTTTTGCAATTTTCAACTTGTGTCCCAAGTTACTCAAAAAGGATTTGACATAGTCATTAAACCTTATGGGCAGGTTGCTCAGCATATTAAGATTTGCACCTGGGGTTTCGCTTGTGGATTTATCCAGTATTTGTAGAGTTATTTCCCTTGACTTAGTAAAAAGATTGACAGAACAGTGGCGCGGTGGGGGCACCCGTGTCCTATGGACACATTTCTAGTTGTTTAATTGGTTTAACATCACATAACCAACTTTACTGGTGAAGGTCAGGTTCCCTTTTGTAGGTTTTTACAGGTACAAGCTCAGCAAGCTATCCATAGAAAAAAACTGACTTCTTTAAGCGAGTTTGATACTTTCTAACATGAAAGAAATGGAAGTCCCGGACAGGATTTGAACCCAGGATTTTAATTCTGGAACCTTGACCACTTAGCCGAGGTGGCTCGGTGATAATAAAATGTAGATGCCTGAGGAATGGTCACAATTGTTGTAACTTGTTCTTTTACAATTTGTATTAAAAAAGCTTACTGTTATAACTTTTACTTTAATGAATGGAAAAATAATAGCACTTTCTTGAACCTTTCTGTTGTTGTTTTTTCAGGATCACAAAGGCAAATAGTAGAATACCAAGATAAACAGAAGAACACAATCTGGTTATGTGTGCAAGAATCTGTGGATAATAAACTCAAACATTGTGAGAATTGTCCACGTGTAGCTTGTTTTAACCCTTTACCTGCTAGTGTTGTTTGAGGAATTTGTTCGGTTTCAAATTCGAATCAGTTCTTTCAAAGGATAAGGGATTTTAATACCAGAACATAAAAATTGAGTTACCAATATTACATAACCTAGTGTTGACAGCATGGACTTGCAGGCTGGCCTGGCTCTATACTGGTGGCAAAGGCTGAACACTTTTGATTCAAACAGGTTAAGGGTAAATATGATAGAAAATTGTCAGTTTTTTGTCTAGGAAATATATTTCAATTTAGAGTGCATTGTTGTAGAATAATGCAGGGTTTAAGCATTTGAATGATAAACCATGCAAATAGTGCAAAAAAAAGTAAGTGCTAGTAAAAATGAAAATTGATAAAAATATGTTGAACTACATTGAGCATAAAAGTGATTTTCCTACCATCATTTGGGTTATTAACGTCATATCTGACATTATATGACTTATAAGAATTTATTTTTTATGCTGTGTATATATAATGTAATTATGCACTTGATTGCTCTTTTGATGGGAGAATAGTGTAAAGCATGTTTAGAATGTTTGTTTTGAACAACAGTGAGACCAGAAATATTTTCCTTAGTGCAACATTAAAAGGATTTTCACGGTTACATTTTAATAGCATCAACTTTAACACAGACATGAGGGCATTAAAGTCAAGTTAAAATGATGATACAATACAGTTATCTGGTTAATATGAGTCAGCGAACATAATACAAAAACTTACAAAATGTAATTTAATTTTCAGTTATTAACAGTTGTGATAGCCATTATGTGTTGTGTGTGGTTATCCACAATTTCTTTAAACAACATCTTGTCATTAATCACCCTGTAGATTTTGATGAAACTTCACGAGAATGATCCTTAAGTGGCTCTCTAAAAACATTATGCAAACAGTTTGTCTAGTTAGTCACAGTAGCTAAAATATAGACTTATAAATGAGTATTTAACTCTCAGTTTGCTGATGGCAACAGGTTTTACCCACATGACCAATGCTAACCAAGATCATGGTCTGCACTTTTCACTATTCAGCCAGTAAAAATTATTCGAAATTTTCCTGAAATATAATCAATGTTTTGGTCTATATTGAAAAATGGACATGATATTTAGCATGGTAAAGGTTTAAACCTACAATGTCCAGATAGTTGGCATGTAGCATCACCTTAAGGCTTTCTACATAAGTTACATATATCATGTCCTAGGGTCAAAATTGACACTGTCCTAGTGCAAAGGCTTATAAAGGGCAGTGCATATAACATTCTGAAACAAAGATTTGGCATGTGGCATTGCCTTCTGGACCTTCATAAAAGTTAATTAAATCAAGGCCATGTGTTCACATTTGTTTAGGAAACTAAAATGCCCTCAGCTTAGTTATATAGCATGCAGCATCTCCTTATGGAAAACAGACATTTGCTGCCTCAGACAATTGACTCACGGACATTTGCCTCCCTTTTTTAAGATCACCGATTTATTATTATGTTCAGTCTATTTTGTTGAACATTAACAAAAAGAAAACAGTAGTGATATCTGCGAAAGAGAGAACCAAACAAACTGCAAAGAAATTAATTAAATGACATATGTCCACGCTTCAAATTTTTAACACGGAGACAAATGCCCACCCTTCAAATACTTTTGGGTTGGGTTTGGGAGGGGAAACATGTGAGGGAGCAACTGTCCAGCTCTGCAAAATGAGCGGGCAAATGAACTGGGGGCAAATGTTCTAGAATCTCTTCTTATAGTTCTCTACAAATTCCTCGTTTGTTATTCCTTGTATTTTCATCCATTAAAATCATTACAGTATGTTTTGAAAAATATATACATGACTTACAATCAATCACTTCTGTAAACAATTATCTTAAGAAAATGTATTTTAAAGAAAAAGTAAACACAGTTTTACTTGATTGTAATAATATAGTTTTTTTTTTTAATATTCATATATCGCACATGTATAATACATTTGTAGTTTTGAATTTAACATTAACAGAATAACAGAATATATGTGCCTTTATTATTGTTGTTTTTTTATTTCTGTGCTTGACCATGGATTATTGTTACTTTTTTAACATTTATGTATCATATAAATGTATCAAATAGTTTTGAAATTAAAACAAATTATAACAGAATGTTTGTGTTTCTTCTTACTATAGATGATTCAAAATTAAGGGTTGACTCAAAATTACTTAGAGTATGATAGTTTTAGCTTGATTATCATGAATTTTAGCTTTGTATTGATTTGAACAACTCTCAAAGAACTTAAACCAGGACTGGTATCATATGAGAACAGATAGTTGATAGTATGGCTCGTACCAATAATCACTGGGTTGAGAGGTAGAATTCCTGAACCAGAAAGCAACTTTTTCCAAAATGGAGGGATGATTCAATATTACAGGAAAAAGAAACTTAAAAAAGCGTTCTAAGTTAACTTTAAATGAACATGTACATTATTTTGGAAACATATGTTTCAAAATCAGCGTGTCATATACAATTTTTATGCACTAACTTCTCTTAAGTACTTAATAGTGTATAAAACTACATCATCTGCTGCCTATAGTTTACAAAGTTATTGGTCGAATTTTGAAAAAGAATAATTCCAAAATACCTACGAAAATGTGTTTATACGAGAATTGGTTGATGGATCATATGATGCACAGAATCCTTGCCAAACAGTCTAAATATAGTTTCATATTTCTCTAACCAAGTCGACTCAAGCATGAAATGTGCTTGTTTACTAGGGTTGTTCAAAAAGTAATAGGACTAAGGGTCTTGCATTTACATATTCCATGAAATTTAGAATATTTTCATAAGTACAGGGATCCTAAAATGTATTTATTTTACGTCATGAACGTCATTTATTGTATTGTTAGCGTATGCCAGGTCATGAACCCCCAGTCATTTGAAATTCACAGAATTGTTATTTTCAAAAATATAATATTGATTTTTTCACTGTATATATAAGGACATGTTCTAATATTTGTATATTGTAAAATTGTGTATGTAAATTAAGATGCGAACAGTTAGAGCTGCTTTTACTTTTAAAACAACCCTTGTTTATTGAAACTGTTGTGATACTAAACTCCTTACACCAACCAAGCATTATAACTAACATTTATTTACTTTATTCCATGTTGAGTATTAAGTGCCTTGTGCCAAACAAACAAGGATACACTAACACTTGATAGTTATGTTCATATGGTAAAATAATAATAAACATGTTCAATTACTTTAAATTAATTTATTGGACATAAAAAAAAAACATAGTTAAAACAGATGGTATTGAAAATTTTATACCATTAATATTGTAAATTAAAATATATATCTATTATTGGTAAAAATGTCTGAATAAATATTAATTTCAACTGCTTAAAGAAATTGGACTAGTCCTACGCCATAAAATTTTCACTATGAAAACTTTGGAGCCCAGATTGGTTAGAATGCATGACATGATCTTAACCTATGACCTAATTGGCTAAGACGATGTAAAAACTTAAGAACCATTGTTGACCTAACAATTCTGTTTTAGAAAAATTTTATAATTGAAGGGAAAAAAGGAAGCCAACAACATTAATTATTTTATGTGTCCATAAAATCTTACACATGTATAATTACACACACTACAAAAATACTGTCAGTACTCTCTGTGACTCACTGGTCTTGCTAATTCTTTACCAAAGAGTAATAATGTAAACCAAAGTTGTGAAGAAAATAGAATAATTGAATAATTAAGTCAAGGTTTCAAGCGGTCAAAGTTCACCTTTAATGACTCAATAGCACCAGAAGGGAATGATTCAATGAAAATGGAAAGAGATAGATGACATATCACAGATGCAGCGAGGAAAATCCTGTTACACCTAACTCTGCTACTTAGTGCCAGGTTAGTTAAAAAAAATGTGTAAAACAACAAATGTACCAAAAATGTGTTATTGAATAATATCCAATATGAATATTTTTCTAGAATTTATGATAGGCTCATAATTGTTTCACAATCATCATGTCATTTATTCATTGCATAACTCTTGATATCAGTCACAAGTCTATTTTATACACTTTCCTGCCTTTTTCCATAAAATATGATCTTACTAATCCAACACTATAATTATGTAAAAAAAAATGTTTGCTTTGGCAGGGTAAATTCATATGCTACAGAAAAATATAAGTTTGTTTATGCTCCAGAAAAATATAAGTTTGTCTATGCTCCAGAAAAATATAAGTGTATATGCTCCAGAAAAATATAAGTTTGTCTATGCTCCAGAAAAATATAAGTGTATATGCTACAGAAAAATATAAGTTTGTTTATGCTCCAGAAAAATATAAGTTTGTCTATGCTCCAGAAAAATATAAGTGTATATGCTCCAGAAAAATATAAGTTTGTTTATGCTCCAGAAAGATACTGGTGTTTGGTGGTACTCATTCCGATGACGGAGCTCAGTGAGTGAAGTGTACATGTATTTTCATCATTGTGACATGGTCCACTGTCCACACTGTCTACAGAAGAGCTAATGACGAGTTATTGACCAGCTATTACTTTAACCAGCTATTGATAAGTAACCTATTGACTGTTTATATCAATAGCTAGTCATAATTATTGCGGCATCTGTCATTCCACACTCTATCAAGGCCTTCTCTAGAACTTCTGCTTGTGCCTCATCCCCGTCACGTTCTCGCCATTGTTTTAACATCTGATATACCTATAAATATTGACAAAAATGTCTTCATATTTGTTAAAAAATAATAGCAGTAATTTTAAGTAATTACTTTTAATCATCTTTATTGTAGGAGTAGGTGATATGTTTTGATCAAATATTAAGAAAATATCATTGTTAACAAAGGTTCTGCACCAGTCGTGGCTGCATCACAATATACCAGTTTATTTCATACCTTGTAAATTATAACCAAAAAAACCTACAGCATTGAACCACATGATCATCAGTTCCAATAGAAATTATTATTGGATCATATCAATTAAGCCTGGTTTCCAAATAATCTATATCAAATGCATATAGTATCACATATTAAATTTCATTTTCAGAGTCCAAAATATCTTTATCAAGTGCATATTGTACCCCATAATGGGTAGCCTTGTTATTTTTTTCAGAGTCCAAAATTACTATATCAGATGCATATCGTACCCCATAAAGTCTCCTATTTAGAGAGTTCAAAGTATCTGTATCAAATCAGATGTATTCCCAAAACTAAAAGTAAGTCACACATAAGTGTCCTTTATTTTAACTTATTTAAACCTAATTCCTTGTATCTAATAATCACAACAAAGGTGTTACCTGATGCTGTGGGTTGTTTGGATATGCTCTCTGTATTTCATCTATATCCTGTGAGAAAAATCCTAGTTTATTTCCAACTCTGACCCAGTCTTTCTTCCATATCTTATCTGAAACTTCCCTAAGAGCCATATCAGGGGGTACTTGTTGAGCACGCCTTGGTGTCAATCTTGCCTGTGGTGGAACTGTACCACGCCCAGTACCACGACCCTGTTGACTTTCTGATCGGAACTAAACATTCAAAATAAAAAATGATTATACAATTTTTACATTCTTTATTCAAAGGTGCATGTAGCTTCAGAATTAAAATGTTTTTATTTTTGTTGTTTAGAATTTAGGGCAAAAATGTGTCTTACAATGTTTAAGTAATGAATTTAGAGCTTATACTTGATGATTATCAGCTAAAAGATGTAGTAATGAGTGTGAAATAATTTGCCATTATAGTAGCAAAATGTGGTATTTTGACTTCCATACAAAGTGCTTAATCACTATATAACTGTACTTGACTTCCAAACAGTAAAAGAAGCAAAAGATGGCTCAGTAACTTTTTTGAACACTGTAATTGGACACCAAAAATAAAAAAAAAACTTTTAAGAAATTATCAAATAGTAGCATTTCTTGAGCTAAATGGACGTTTAATAAGCCAAATAATCTGACAAATTTTGATGAAGATTAGATCAGAAATGTGACTTCTAGTGTGTTGACAGCCAGAAAGTATGGACGATATATAACTGATAATAGACCCGAGTCTGAAAATCAGGCTTGTTTAGGAATGGTCTTAATCCTAGAAAAGAAGGAAGTCTTAGACTGGTCTACTACTGGGGGATAAGAAAGTCTTTGTCCACAATTTCACATTATCTGAGACAAATAACAGACACTCAGCCCCCTGGTGACAGAAAAATTAAACATGCCTTAATTTTTACATTAATGAGACAACTTTTTACCTCTTGTAAGTTTTTGTGTAATCTTTCTTTCATCTCATCTGGCAGTATATTGAAGCCCAGAGTCTGTTCAAGTATTGCTGGTGGTATACGTTTAACCCCTGCATGAAAACCATCCTCTTCTATCTGACCTAGTTACAAGTACAATGACAAATAAATTCTAAAATCACAAGTTGAACCACTAGACTGATTTGATTAATGGAAGTTTATGAAACTGTCACTAGAAAGAATTTGTAATGAAATCTAGCCATGCACAGCTCTGTCTGTGACTGTCTGTTCATATGCCTTAAAACCTAAGACATATACAAAATAATCTCGAAAGAGGAAATCATTCACCGAGTGGTTTTCCTTAAATCTTGCTATGTTTTAATTCTTAGATGCCCTTTGCCAGAGCACATCCAGTTAAATATGTCTACCAATTTGATTTAAAGCTCCACTTTGGGGCAATTTTTTTAAAGTACAGAGACAGCTCTTCTTATGTATGAAAAAAATGTGTATGATAAGATTTTATATTTTTAAGATTTAGCTTAAAGGCCCATTATGCCTCAGAAAATCTATTAATTTTATTTCATATTGACTTTCATACAGAAAACTCATCACTATAACTGAACTTATTGTCAAGTAAATAAAAGAAATCGTAGTAACATTCAAAGAAAGCCAATTAAAACTTACCATTTCCATCTCTGTCCATAATTTGAAAAAACAATTCAACAATCCTCTGAATAGGCTCCTAAAAGACATTAAAGCTATTTTAATATCAAATGTAGTTTGTTTTAAAAAAGAATATTTTTACATTAATTTTATAAACATAGAGACTTTTTTATTAACTTTATGAGGTAATTTGTAAACAAATACAGTTTCCCACAGCATCTATTATAATTTCTATTTATCAAATGTTCCTTTTTCAAATATAATAATAAATAACAGTTGCTTTATACTTGCTGGATTTGCCTTTACTCAAAAAATCTTTCCACTTTTGTTCCAGTCATAATAGCACCTTTTCCACTTTACTGGCGGAGGAAGTACCCAGATGCCCTACTGTGCATTATTTCAGGCACTTGCAGGCACCTGAGTAGAACTACCAATATTTCTGTGAGCTAGCTGTATTAATGTGCCTTTAAGCTGAAATCTTGATAGAAATACTAACCCCTTTATCACTTGGATACACTCTTTCCAGAATCTTCACCATTAGGTCTGGATTTACAGGATTTCCATTGTTTAACATGTGAAAGATAGCTACAAAGACAACAAATATGAAATTTATGTTTAGACACAGTTTCCTATTAAATAAATGGATTCTGAAGAATTTGAATAATATTATGGATTTACTCTTGAGTTCAGCATTGGCGACTTGATTTTTTTCCTTATCAAAAAACCTGGGAGTGGGGTTTTTATTAGGGAAGGGGCATTTAATAGGAAGTTTATGGTATGACATTTATCTCTAAAAATAGAAGAAAATAGGTTATGACAGGAGTATACAAGACAATAGTTGCTATGTTAAGCTTTCCACACCTTATACATGTATGTAATATTCAATTGGAGTATGCTGCCTGTAGATTATCAACTAATATTAACTATAATACATGTATATTGAAACCAGGTTTAAATAATAAAAAGCAATGGCAGAATTACCTGTTTATAATGTTAATAGTTAGCATGTAATTAAGTCTGTAGTGAATATTTGTGACAGTTTTTTGAGAAAATATTCTAAATCAAAAAAGGGAAATAATAAAGTGCAAATGACTTTCAGGGTTTATTTGCCTTTTAAAAAAACATACTAGTAGTGAACAAGTATTCGAAGTCAAAAGTGAATATGACTGAATATGAAAATTATGTCCTTTAATGTTATATTTAAGAGCCAGAAGTAATTAACTATTAGTACTATTTGATGAATGTATTTGTGAGCCTCATTTCCTCATTCAGACATAAATTCATGCCAGGTTTTGCTACCAATTCTAAGATATTTAAGTCCATTTACAGTCAACGTTGACATCATTTTAACAACCCCTTTCAATTTCATTGGTGAATGATGATAATAAATACAAAGTCTCCAATCTGATTTCAGTCCTCCTATATTTATACTGACCTCTTATTTTCTCATCCAAAGTTGCCTGCTCACACCACTTCAATGCCCGTAAAAAGTTTTCAAAAGTAATTTTCTTTGTAGTCCCATCCATATATTTTCTGAGAATCTGCAAAAAATAAATAGTGTTTTTAAAATTTATTTTATTCAAAGCTGCATGAGTAATCTAATTTTGATATTTTTCAAAAATCCAAGTTTCAGATAAATACATGAGTAAAACTCACTTTGAGAAATGTTTTAATATTCAAAATCCATAAAATGTGGTATATTGAAGAAGCAATAAGTATGACTCAATTTACAATTTTTATCCCCACTTACTATACCCAGTTTCTAACTGATTTTAATACAGGCCACCCTGGCCAAGTGATTAAAGTGGCAGACTTCAAATCACTTAGTCCTGACACTGCTGTTGGTTCGAATCCTGAATAAGGGACTTTGGATTCTTTCATGTAAAGAAGCTATTAAGATACCTTACTGAAGTTCTGTGCTGTTACTCAGATACCTGCTTGTGCCTGAAATTATGCACGAAAGAGCGCCCCAGATGTCTTCTGGATGATATTCCTAATTTAATGTTCAATGCTAAGTTAACCAAGAATCAAACTGATATAGTGGTAGATGACTGAAGCTTTTGACATACACAAAATGTATGATCATGTAGTAAAATATGTGCTTCACAAATGATTAGCTCTAAATGAACGAAGGCCTTATCCTCCCTCATTTAGAATAAGTTCTTCAGATATAACAAAGAAATGTTCTACATAAATTCATCTATGACTGAGAACTAGGATTTATCTTAGAAATAAATGTTTTTAAAGTATTAGTAAGAAGTAAAAATATAAGATTTACATTTCTCATGAACACATCCTGGTTATATTCTGACTTTCTGATGGCTTCGTCTGTCAACTCACCATCTTTATTACAGCCTAGTTGCTGAAACCGTATCCACAATCTCTCCACCTCTGCAATACTTACTGAAACAAGAGGGACATTATAATGACCTTTAAATTACGCACACGGTCACCCAAAAAACTTTTGTTAGACAAGTTCCAAATTTTAAGGCTTAAGAATTCAAGAATAGGTCAAGCATGGGTAAAGTTGATGTCATCATTCAATGTCATAGGTTTAAGTCTGCATACATTACTGTATATATAGGTCAGGTTATATTCTGAAGGCTATTATAGCTAAATAACAAATGGGCATTAGATTTTGTAATGATGATATATACATTGTAATATCAGGTTAAATGAAAAAGTAATCTTTTTGAAAATGATTTAGTTTTTTTTCTATAAAGTCTTGTTTTTACAAAATAAGACAGGTCAAGGGTGTCACTTAAAGAGCAGCGTCAAATTCTTACATTATATGTGACATACAGTACATGTATAGAAAAGAATTAACTTAAAGCTCTTACACTCAGAAGCAATGGCATGTGCAGTAATCCAGTTAGGCTTGCTAGGATTGGTAACTTTATTTATTGCTTTTCCAGCTGGAACAATAAACACACTGGCATACTGACCCATTATTATCTCAAACAAATCATTCAGTTATCTCAAACAAATCAACATATCTGAAAACAACGAGCAAAACATTTCAGCAAAGAATTTCAAAATGACATTGTAACTTTATTGTTTAAACAAAATAAATACATATTTATACCAAAATATATTACTTCGTAGTATTTTGGCTGCCTGTTTTTGACTATTCAAAGAATTTGTTTTGTTTAACTGGAATAAATACATACAGTAGATAATCATATCGATGTTCCACCGAGATTTAAACTTACATTACCTTTACCTTCTTCTTCTTCTGAGCATTTAAGCCAAGATGGCTTGTAAGCTCCTCCTATACAGTATTATCAAGTTAACTTCAGTAAATGTCACTTGTATTAAATCTTTGACTTTGCCAGCTCCGGTCGAGTAAAGTTTTAAATGTCAAAACACTTTCACTGAGAACAATGTTTTCATCTAGGTTATTCCACTGGTCAATGTAATCTGTACGTACACACTCAGAGTTATTTACAAGAAGTTGATAAGAAATGTCACGTGAACAGTGACCGCCTTTTAAATCACCATAAACTAAGGAAAATATTTTCGTACCTGTATGTCTAAAATTATAATTACCTTTTAAGTTAACCATTAAAAAACGACAACAGTTGTTTATTATCTCCAGGATGTAGACGCTTTTTCTCGTATCTTTCACGTACCGTAATCATACGGAATGCCTGGAGTTCTCTCCCCTGAAATTACGGACTAGTACACCTGCTGTGGTCAGACACTCATATTGATATTTCCATAGACTTAATTATAAGAAATGGTCCCTTATCATACCTTTAAATTGAGTTTTCATGCTAAAGAGGTGATTTTTCTAGCAGAATGAAATGCCTGACACATAAAAATGTTCCTGTTATATAGGGGTAGCCAACTAAATTTTTTGCAAAATGACTTCAAAGAGGATTACCCCCCATTTCATAGAAATTTTCTGCTGATCACAGCACTGACATACACTTTCTATAAATGCAAATATCCAAGTCAAAATTATCATAGAGACTCCTGAAATATTTCATTTTCTTCAGAAAACAATGTAGTGTTACTTTCAAAATTAGTTTTTATACTTAAAAATACCCCATCTTCATCCAATCACCTCATGTATAAATTGAATCATACGGTTTTCCCTGCACTTTTTTCAGCCAATCGCTGGCCATGTTACAATGCGATACCCTGACCTTAAGGCAATATTAAATGTTTAGTATTCTAATGTATAATAATAAATGAAGTTGCATATACAATTACCAATTATATGGATGCATTTTCACCACTCTTAAGTCATTTAAAACTTTGAAGTTCCCTTTTTTCTAACAAGCGCCATTATGCCGCATTTCGGATATTCTGAAAATGAATGTAAGCATGTGAGTTTCATACATAATTCATTATTCTGAAGCCAATTTTGTAACAACTTCTATAAAATCACTCAGATAGCAAAACTACACTGTTCTCATTACAAAAGTGCTTCAAAATACTAATTTTGTAACAAAAGGATGTAGCAGTGAGCAATTTTATCACCCAACCCATAACAAAATAAGTGATTTTTCACCCAAATTTAACATTTTATTACCAATAGACTTCCTGAATGAAGATTTAGCTTAGCAAACATACTTAATAACAACTGTAAAGTGACCTGATCATGGATTACACACTATTTGTACACACATAGCAACATTTTGGGTGTAACTAGGTATTTTAAAACTGCACCTGCTATATTTTTCTACTCAAAATATATGCTAATATACTCTTAAATACAAGCCTAAATGTTAATAAAATGCCAAAATTTACTTATATATATTTTGTTTCTCTCTTTCATGGATATAAAAAATGCAATATATGGAAAAACCAAGTTCCTCTGGACTTAACAGCAGAGTGATAGCCTAAAATTTGACTTCTACACCCATTTTTTGGCCACTTTTGCATTCATTAGGAACCAAATATGACAATTGAAACCTTCTTTCATGTGTTTTACCATGTAAATCACCTCTTCAGACCAAAATGTACTTGGAATGAGAGTATTTGTGTATTTTCTTCACAATTAGGTAGCCAAAAACTAGAATTTATGCACTTATCTCAGTTTCTAAATAAATAAAGGGAGGTAATTCACTGAAGTTGTGCAGAATCAACCCCTTTGTGCACATTTATCACGTGGGTGGAACCCCATATGTATCTCAAAAATGAGCATCGGTAAAAATTATATGTGAATTTCCGCTGCACCAGATGTGAAGCATAACACCAGATATGACTGTAAAAATAGGTCATTCGCCGGGTAAGTGTTCATCTTTTTAAACATTGATATAAAATTCAATCCTTTTTTTTAAGAAAATCGAAATGTGATTCTACCCTCCTGACTCCTCTATATTACCCATTTTTGTTTTGGATTTCTATGCAGTCTTCATCGAGATGTTCTTTCCGTCGTGAGGTTCTGGTGTGTCAAAAACATGCAATGTGAATGAAGAAAATGTCACAAAACGGACTCAAAAAACACAGATTTTACGAAATTTCACTACAGACCGATGCTTAACATTCAGACAAATCCTGATTTAAATATTTATTGAGATTTGACTGCAAACGAAGGGAATCGCTGCTCAAAATTGCATTTGAGCACCATATGTGCTGAAGTGATCCACAAGTGATGTCAAAAACCTTCTACGAAACTACGGACCACTTTAATATCATCATTAATAGCCAATGTCTAGAAACAATTTAGGTTTCGTAGCTTTGGCAGAAAGTTCAATTGTAACATTAGTGTGTTTGATCACCACAATGACATGACTCACTAGCTTATGCTAGCATTAGAAATACTAAAAGGCCCGAGTACATGAAAATGTTGACGCAGAGCGGATAATACTCGTATGATAAACAATTCACTAATAAAGGATATGTAACTTGGACAAACCAAACTGAAAGTATTGAACTTTGTAAAGCTATGTGTCATATAATATGTTTCTATGATATGACACTTACATTCATAAAACTATCTATCACTTTAAGATTCCACAAGTTATAGTAATAGCGACAGACTGTTATGTGGAAATATCATGGCCTGGTGCGACATCGAAGGTTTTTCTTTACAGGATATGGGCCGAGAACATTGTCTGTAAGGAAAAACCGAGATGCCGCCCCAGGTTTATGATATTTCTACATAAAAGTCGAGTTCGATATATTACAACTGTTTTATCGCATGATAAACAGATATGAAAATTTTAATAAACATGAAATTTCAATTTATAATTGGCTTATCTTCATAAATTAAATTCCCCACTCGGAACCTCGGTTACTTTTTATGTAACGTGCCAATGACCGATATTGTAAACCCCACACCATAAAAGCCAATCAGAAGTATGTTTGGTGTTCCTGATTGGTTGCATGACCAAAGACACCGAAAAACATTGCTGTAAATAATTGGGACGCGCCAGTATTACGCTAACCGCCGTTTCATCAACATTTTTAATGGCATGCCAAAAGATGAATTTTCAAATTTATATCAATAAGTCGATAATTAACGATTATTGTTATTTTCTCGGGGAAAGAATAACTTATAGATTGCTTTATGAAAGTGATGCGTAATTATGTTGCTAATTTTTCATATTATGCACATATGGATCTCTTCAGCACATATGGAGCTCAAATGCAATTTTGAGCAGCGATTCCCTTCGTTTGCAGCCAAATCTCAATAAATGTTTAAATCAGGATTTGTCTGAATGTTAAGCATCGGTCTGTAGTGAAATTTTGTAAAATCTGTTTTTTGAGTCCGTTTTGTGACATTTTCGTCTTTCACATTGCATGTTTTTGACACACCAGAACCCACGACGGAAAGAATATCTCGATGAAGACTGCATAGAAAACAAAAATGGGTAAAATAGAGGAGAGTCAGGAGGGTCGAATCACATTTCGATTTTCTTAAAAAAAGGATTTAATTTATATAAATGTTTAAAAAGATGAACACTTACCCGGCGATTGACCTATTTTTTACAGTCACATCTGGTGTTATGCTTCACATCTGGTGCAGCGGAAATTCACATATAATTTTTACCGATGCTCATTTTTGAGATACATATGGGGTTCCACCCCCGTGTAAGAACTCCAAACAAGTTACCATAAGAACTCCATCCTTCGTGTAACAGTTCCTTCAAATGAATTATGTAATAGTTCTCAACTTTGACACTCTATTTGAATTACAATTTAAACTTACCTTAGTCAAATACATTTAATTATTCGATAACGGGTGATATTTCATGTCATTTTTTTTATTTTTGCCATTTGTATATTGTGACTAAAAGCATTTTTATGCTGAATTGCTAAATAAATGTTTGTTTGTTTGTTGTTGTTGTTTTTAATTACTCTTAAGTAACTAATCGACTTTTATATAATTGACGGTGGTGTATTGATCGTGAGGTCATTTAGGGTGACGATTCATAAGTGCTATACACCAGCCTAACTTACAAGGTAACTTGTCGATGTCAACCAATAGCAAGTTTCATATACCAAGATTTATGCTACTAGAATGAATATGAATCATTTGGCTCAACATGGAAATGAAGCTGAGATATCAATGATGGCGTCAAAGGTGGCCGCAAAATCAAATCCCTAAATATTCTAGAATATGCATGTTGGCTAAATTTCTCTTCAGTTTTGTATATCAAAGTCTTTTTTAGAAGCATTTCTTATTTAGGTTTATTGCAAAATGGTCTACATGTAATTCTTATCGTCAACTGTATGTTCGTTTAAATAAAACACTATTCATGATTTTTGTTAGATCAGGGTTTTTCTATTTGAAAGACCCTGGTTAGATACAGATTCAAAAAATTACATCACGTTATTGAACTTTACCATATCTGTATTTAAATGTTTTGTAATTATCTAATGACGTATACAAAATGAAGTCGGTCTTATTATCCCAATACACCCCAAAACTACCAAGAAACACCCCAATACTACAATTTATTGTGTTTATTTTTTTTAAAGTACGTGAATTCTTGAATGACATAATCTTAGGGGAGAAAGTACGCAGGCAAGAATAAGAACCGCTCAAGCCGGTGTTAGGGGTGTGAGGGATGTTGTACTTTTTCAATATCCCTCATGTACAAACTCAATCAAACCAAGTGTGCAATGTTCATGTTATTTTGTTGTGATTAATGCTTCCGAGGGATCACCCTTCTTCAAGATTTCTTTACTTCTCAAGTGTCGTGCGGCAGCTGTAAAAAGTTGGCCCGTACTTCACTTCAGTGTTGTTAGATTTTCTGGTCCTTCGGAATCATTGATTTCAACACTTTGTGAGGGAGCATCCTTCATCTAGTTTTTTTTTTCGAAATTGTACGTTACTTACATAACAATTTTGGGGCGTCCGTGGCCGAGTGGTTAAGGTCGTTGACTTCAAACCACTTGCCCCTCACCACTGTGGATTCGAATCCCGACAGGGACTTTGGATTCTTTCATGTGAGGAAGCTATCCAGCTAGCTTACAGAACGTCGGTGGTTCTACTCAGATGCCCGTTCGTGCCTGAAATAATGCACGGAAGGGCACCTGAGGTCTTCCTCCACCAGTAAAGCTGGAACGTCGCGATATGACCTATACTGTGTCGATGTGACGTAAAACTCAAAAACAAAAACAAAACAAACAAACATAACAATTTTAATATGTGGGACTTAATAACAGAATATTATATTTTAAAGAACAGGCCATTGAATCAACAGCACAATATGTCTGATTTCCATTTGAAACTATTTGACACTAGTTTGCAAACTATTTGTCTGACAAAGTAAATACGTTATGCAATAACTCTGATAAACATCATCTGATTTATATTTCAAAGATATTGAAATATTTCTCATTTTCATAGCCAGACTCAACACGGTAATCATTCAATTTTAGTATTTTGATAACTGAAAACCCTGTAAATATTGATAGACACAACATACAATGTCCATCATTTATAAGCTAAAAATAAAGAAAACAACGCAAATTACGTTTGATTATAATATTTTAATCATAATGTAAAAATATTTAAATTCCAAAAAATAAAAATTCTTCTATCTCTGTTCATCTATTGGCCTTCATCTGTGGAATCATCTGAAACAAAAAATAAATTAATAAATCGTAAGAAGTGTGTGATTGTTGTTCACACATAAATAAAATGAGTCATAAGGTTTCCAGTAAGAAATATTTCATCAAATAGCAAATAGTTATACATGTATACATAATCTCTCATAAAGTATAAAGTTTTGTTTTAAGATAGTATTTAGTAGTTACCTTGAATGAATTCCACTTCTGCAATAGACAGACAGTATCCCAAATGGCGAATCATCGTCATCGTCATCAATGATTACTTCAAGTTCTTCAGGTTGAACCTCAACTTGTTTACTGTCGTTCTTCTCCATTGTCTCAAAATTATCAAAGAAGACTTTTCCCGATGTATCATCATGTTTGGCTGGCTTCAATTTGTCACTGTCCAAATCTTTTACGGCAGGATACTCGGTGTTCAAATGCGATGATGTGATCGCCACATTATCAAAGAAGACGTTTTCGAATGAATCAATGTGTTTGACTGGCTTTAATTTATAACTGTCCAAATCTGTTACGGCAGGATGTTTTGTGTTCAAATACGATGATGTTGTAATTATGTCCATTTCCATTGTTAAAAATTCATATTTCACTGAAGTCGTAGCTGTCAGGGTTAGCAACGTTCTTATATGGTAATGACTTTTAGATTTGCGTTCATCTGTAAAGTTTGCTAGAGAGTGAGGTAAACGTGGCATTTCAGCTTCTCTGCCAAAATAGAGTATAGGTGTAAAATATAAACCAAATATAGACAGTGTTCTTGGGCATGGAACCTTATTGTAACGCAAAGCGAGGCTGAATATTCTTTTAAAGTCAGGAACCTTGGATTTTCCGATGTCTTGTGTTATCGATTTATTTTTATTCTCTGTTTGAACCTGCTGATATTTAATAAAGCCATTAGGCATATCGGACTTTTGAGTAGTTGCAATACACTTGTTTACAGGAAGATGCTCACATTTACTAATGTGATCGCCAACTTTATATTTTGGATTGCTCATGAGAAGAGACACTTCTGCAGGTTTGAACTTAACTTCATAGAACTCCATGTACTTTTGCTTCCTGTTCAAACCAATAAATGGAGAAGGCGCAAGTAAATATGGTAGCAAACAGCCATTGATCAACTTCTTTTGTTTCAAAGAAAAGAAATAGGCATTGCTCGTATGTCTCTTTTGGAATAAACTTGGCATGGGCTTTATGTCGTCTGCTTTTGTTTGTGTTACCAGTTTCTTGACTGTTGGCTCACCAAAGAAGTGAGGCATTGATAAGGAAGAGACTTCGCTGCAATTGATGGTTTTTGAATCGCGCAAAATAACGTTATTAAGCATCTGAGAAATTAAATGTTCACATTCTTTATGTTTCACTTGTTGAACATCATCACCATCATCAACAGCAGCATTAGCATCATCATCATCAAGACTTTCATCATGAACTGGACTGTCTTGAGCTGGTGTGTCCACTGACATTTGTTTAGTGCTTGTTATTTTGTCTGGTTTCACAGCATTTCCAGGTAACTCTCTGTTAGATTCTTGATATTTGACTTTTGGGTTCTCTAGATGACGAAGGAAAGCGTCAACACTATTACAAAAAACTTTATAGGAAGTGCTAACCTTGGGGGCTTGTCTTCTTGCAAACTTTTCTTGCTTAAACTGCTTTTTTAAATTCTCAATGATGTTGTCCATCCGACTTTCTATCGCAGAATTATCTGGCTTCTCTAACGGACTCCATTCAATATTCGCCTCGTCTTCTTCTTTTCTCTTGATCCTTCTCCGTTCAAGAACGCTAGTAAATTTATGGGGTGACTCTGATTCTGTCTTTATTTCTGTATCCATGTTTGAAGTATCTATTAAAATATAATGAAACAATACCTATATTATCTATGTTGAAATACAATACATACTGTAGAAGATTATATGAATTCGAATTACATTAATTGGCATCTTTATCACCCTTGAAATTCTTGAATTATAATAATAAAAGCATAGATCAGTTAGTTAATTAATAAATTCATTCATTCATCTATTTATTCAACTGAATAGTGATAAATAAATATCAAATTATATATAAAAAATAATAATTTAAAGTTAGATGTCAAGTAAAATATTTATAAAATGTATTTAATAAGCAGACTGTGTGAAATGATGACATTTCTTCAAAATAGTGTGTAAGAAAATAATTATCGCTGTATTTTAGCTAGATAAATGACAGAATAAGTCTATCTAGATTTTCTAATCTTAAAAAAAATCTTTATTTAGAAATATCGCAAAATAACAATAGATCTACTCCCGATCAACCAATTTTGACCATAATTGGGGGGCTTTCTGTCAGGAAATATAAAAAATAAAGTACTAGTGATAAGCCCTAGTAATAACAAAGATGACTGCACCTTTATCTGTTATTTCTACCTGCATAAATTGTCATCTAACTTATCAAAAGATGAATATGAAATGAAACACCATTAATTAGGACTGGTATTAAATAATGTTTACCTTTATCCATTAATAAAGATGATATATCTCTCTTTTCTCACTGTATGATTAAGCTTGCTTGTCTCTCTTTAATGTCGCTTTTTGTGTCTATAGCGATAACGTTAATTTTTGACGTCATAATCTGTGACGTCACTAACGTCAGGCAGCTTAGTAGATTGATAAAAATCAAATCAAACAACCATGCATGTTTTATAAAGAATCGGTATGAGCCCCCTAATGGACACTATAAGGAACTATAAAATTGACAACATAGGTCAGTAAAATACCTTAAAAGACACAAGAATGCAAAATTTAAACAAAGTTTACCCGTATGGTTTACGAGTGATGGAGATTTTTCTTAAGGAAGGCTTGGCTATTAGAAGGACTCTTTTTCAGAAATGAGTAACTCTAAATATTCTATTATTTAATCATTATGAAAAAATGTTTTCCTATAGAACATTTTTAAGAAACAAATACATGTAATAGCATTCAGCTAACAAATGACCCAGCAAAATTATTGTTTCTACGCAAAATGTTTGAAATATGTATATAAGTGTTACCCTACCCCACCCATTTTAAGTAGTTGTTTCATCATTTTTCTACTTGGAGGGCCTTATATTCCAAATATCCTTAAAATTATCTCAAATCAGGGGCTGTTTTCAAAGTTTGCATATATTTTTTAAACGTATATTGGTTGTGCTTGTCAAATATGAAATACGTTTACCGTCTAGTTTTTTTATTTTAAAAGACTTTGAAAATATCAGGTACCATATTTGATAATAAATTCGGCACAATTTAGCCAATAAATACCAATAATAATTTTATAATTAAAATGAAATACTTTTTTCTTATCAAGTGTGATCTGAGAGACACAAATAATGTTCAAAGAAAAAAAAAGGAAGAAAAAAAAGTTGCCTCTTCTAGGGCTTGAACCCGTGCCCCTCAGTTTCAATGCAGTTGACAGTAGTTCTAGCATGTAACCGAGAAAAGAAAGTAAGTTTTTAACAATTTTTGCTTGGCGGTTTAAGCCATGTTACTGCTGAATACAGGTGACCGCTGATTCAGGTTTTCCTGAAGATCGCCTATCACCTGCCTATCCTTTGTAGACTGTACACCAAAGCAGTTTCATGTTCAATCTATTTATAAAAGACTTGGTGTTTTCCGACAGCCGAATCCTGAAAAAAAAATGACAGTTACCTACGTGACAAAATTATTTAAGTTATCATCATAATAACGATATGTCTATTATGCGAAGCAATACTGCCTTATATATTTCTCTTCACAAGAACGATGTAGTTGCTGTAAATTCAGCGTTAACATTTCAAAGGAAACTTAAGTTGACAAACAGTATACCAGAAACATTTAGTGCATTCGTTCGGTTTTATAATGTCAATATGAATTCGCACAAATTTGATTAATGTTTTCCATGAACTACGTGATAAGACACGGGGGTGGAACCCCATATGTATCTCAAAAATGAGCATCGGTAAAAATTATATGTGAATTTCCGCTGCACCAGATGTGAAGCATAACACCAGATATGACTGTAAAAATGGGTCAATCGCATGGTAAGTGTTCATCTTTTTAAACATTTATATAAAATTAAATCCTTTTTTTAAGAAAATCGAAATGTGATTCTACCCTCCTGACACCTCTACATATTACCCATTTTTGTTTTGGATTTCTATGCAGTCTCCATCGAGATGTTTTTGCGTCGTGAGGTTCTGGTGTGTCAAAAACATGCAATATATGTGACAAAACGGACTCAAAAAACACAGATTTTACGAAATTTCACTACAGACCGATGCTTAACATTCAGACAAATCCTGATTTAAACATTTATTTAGATTTGACTGCAAACGAAGGGAATCGCTGCTCAAAATTGCATTTGAGCACCATATGTGCTGAAGAGATCCATAAGTGATGTCAAAAACCATCTACGAAACTACGGACCACTTCAATATCATCATTAATAGCCAATGTCTAGAAACAATTTAGGTTTCGTAGCTTTGGCTGAAAGTTCAATTGTAACATTAGTGTGTTTGATCACCACAATGACAGGACTCACTAGCTTATGCTAGCATTAGAAATACTAAAAGGCACGAGTACATGAAAATGTTGACGCAGAGCGGATAATACTCGTATGATAAACAATTCACTAATAAAGGATATGTTACTTGGACAAACCAAACTAAAAGTATTGAACTTTGTAAAGCTATGTGTCATATAATATGTTTCTATGATATGACACTTACATTCATAAAACTATCTATCACTTTAAGATTCCACAAGTTATAGTAATAGCGACAGACTGTTATGTGGAAATATCATGGCCTGGTGCGACATCGAAGGTTTTTCTTTACAGGATATGGGCCGAGAACATTGTCTGTAAGGAAAAACCGAGATGCCGCCCCAGGTTTATGATATTTCTACATAAAAGTCGAGTTCGATATATTACAACTGTTTTATCGCATGATAAACAGATATGAAAATTTTAATAAACATGAAATTTCAATTTATAATTGGCTTCTCTTCATAATTAAGTTCCCCACTCGGAACCTCGGTTACTTTTTATGTAACGTGTCAATGACCGATATTGTAAACCCCACACCATAAAAGCCAATCAGAAGTATGTTTGGTGTTCCTGATTGGTTGCATGACCAAAGACACCGAAAAACATAGCTGTAAATAATTGGGACGCGCCAGTATTACGCTAACCGCCGTTTCATCAACATTTTTAATGGCATGCCAAAAGATGAATTTTCAAATTTATATCAATAAGTCGATAATTAACGATTATTGTTATTTTTTAGGGGACTTGAAATGGATAATATTGCAAGTAATGCTACTCATGAAAAGATTCATAGAGGCAGTGTCTCCTAGCTCAAAATAGCATGAAGAAAAAAATTAAAATGTTTATAAACAAGTACGTCCATGCACCAGACAAAACTTTATACAAACCCATTACCACATTACCTATCCCCAATCTGAATAAATTAATAAATTCGTTTTTTGGTTTTTTTTTTTTTTTTGGGGGGGGGGGGGTTGGGGGTGTAGGTTCATCCTAAATTTTGGTACAGTCCAATGACCCATGTGCACTGTGCGTTATTATCAATAGAGCATGCTACTGGCGTATAGCAGTCGAGGAGTATCAAAGAAAAATCACCGCACCACGCGATACCTGTATTAAATAGATGTTCACTCACAAACACAAATATTTGCTTACTGGTTACCATGCAGTGATATACAAGTAAACCTCCTCAAAAGAACTGTCCCATAAGAATTATTCTACTCCAGTTCGCGTAAACAACGCAAAATCAAATGAATATTTTAAATGAAAATGGTACCAATTCAAACACGCTTCACATTACTCCCCTATTAAGCAGACAGTGCAGTCGAGTGAATAATTAGTTAATAAATTAATGCATCACGGCATAAAAAGGGAATGATTGCAGTACATATGACGCCAAAAAATGAAAATAAGCAAGGCCTTCCCACTATATCTACGTATTTCCAAAACCTTTCGTATGCAGAACGTCTTTTATCTCTTTCGGTTATTCAAGCTCGTCTCGTGAAAATGTGTCTGTTTCGGATAATACTTTTTATTTCAGAATGATACACAAAAGAATAACGTATAGATTGCTTTATGAAAGAGATGCGTAATTATGTTGCTAAATTTTCATATTATGCACATATGGATCTCTTCAGCACATATGGAGCTCAAATGCAATTTTGAGCAGCGATTCCCTTCGTTTGCAGCCAAATCTCAATAAATGTTTAAATCAGGATTTGTCTGAATGTTAAGCATCGGTCTGTAGTGAAATTTCGTAAAATCTGTTTTTTGAGTCCGTTTTGTGACATTTTCGTCTTTCACATTGCATGTTTTTGACACACCAGAACCCACGACGGAAAGAATATCTCGATGAAGACTGCATAGAAATCCAAAACAAAAATGGGTAAAATAGAGGAGAGTCAGGAGGGTCGAATCACATTTCGATTTTCTTAAAAAAGGATTCAATTTATATAAATGTTTAAAAAGATGAACACTTACCCGGCGATTGACCTATTTTTTACAGTCACATCTGGTGTTATGCTTCACATCTGGTGCAGCGGAAATTCACATATAATTTTTACCGATGCTCATTTTTGAGATACATATGGGGTTCCACCCCCGTGTCTTATCTACCTGAATAAGCTCTTTTTCTGTTTATAGACACATCAGAGACACTAAAACTGTGTTACAGTAGTGCATAATATGATTGTGAAAAAGTTAATCAACTTTTACTGATTAAAAAATCTTTTTCTACAAAATAATTATACTCTTGCCCATTATGATGCTCATTCAAATATGCATTAAACAGACATAAAGTCTAAAAACTATGGCATTATACAATGTGAATGTTTAAATATGTATTGCCAAATAGAAAACAATAAATTCTTATCACTATTTTGCATCTTAACTACAAATAAGAGGCTATTCAGAGGCAGATAACTGAATTATGCTACATTTTTTCAATATATTTCAATCTCTAAGTATGTGTTGATATTCATGCCCTGAAACTAAGTCAATTTTAAGACAGAATCCTTAAAATGCTATTTATTTGAAGCTTGTATGCTATCTATGCCTGTAAATGAAACACATAACTTTCTTATATGGGAAACAGACATAGAAGCAATTTATTTGCGACATTCTATGTAAATATTTTAGCAAAATAGAAAAAAATTAGTGCCGAGCGAAGAAATTGCCGCCCCTTAACAAAGTCGAAAAGTTAACCGAAACAGCATCCTAGACTATTTAAGTATTAATATATTAGTTTTGAACCTGACAATATGCATTTGTAGTGATATACCTGCAACACCCATCAAAAGTGGCCAATGTGCTTACATCAGGTCCTGTCAAGTTATATATGAAGTCTTCAAACCTGGCATATGTATAGCCAATGTACATAAGACTTTAATAATTTTGCTTTTGATAATTATTCTTAATTTATATTTATGAAATTAAATGTTAAATAATAACATGTTGATATATTGGTTGTTTTGAAATAATTAAACTTTAGTATATAAGGTTTCATTTCATTAGCATATCAATTTGTTCTTCAAAATAAACTCTGTAAGGGTATGACTGGTGACATGACCGGGGGTCCGTACTCGACAGCGAAAGCTGCATTATGTGGCCTTACGAGCGGATGGACCCTCGTTAAGCATAGGCTATAGGTAGATAGCATCATTGATAACAACAGAAACTTTGAGTTGCAGTTTGAACATGAAGTATAATGTTTTCTATGAATGGTTTTAAAGCAATGCAACAAAAATGTATATTGATCTCCCAAATAAATCAATTAACAATAGTTTTTTTTATATATCACCAATGTCAAATAGCTTTTATATCTTTGACTCGCACGAACATGATGTTAGTGAATTTCCTCATACCTGCCTAAAATTCAGGTAACAGTCTTCTATTATATTGATAAATACTGTATCACCATGTAACGCGTGTATAACAAACAAAAAATTCCTGAATTTGGTCTTTTTGAAATTCATCCCATTTTTTCATTCCAGAGTGTGTTCTACTTTCAGTATTGAAAGAAACCATTTTTTTTTAATTTGACATGAAAAAATGCATGTAATATTACTATATTATAATATTAGTCCCTTTTGTTACTATTTGTATATTTGTTACAATTATAATAATAAAAAAACAGACTTTGATATTTTTATCATCTTATGTTACTGACTACAGTAGTGACACAAACAGAACACAGTACAGTCATGTCACATAACATTTACAAGTCTTGTAAGTCTTGTTTGTATTCAATGGAATTACTTTCCTTACCAGGTAGGCATCAGTGACAACATTTTTTTATATTAAATATCTTTCCCCTCTTTCTCATTACGGACAGTGCATAAGCTAAGTATAATTATCCAAAAAATGGTTTACAAAAAACATTCGGAAAAAATCTACAATAGTACTTAATCTGAATATAACATGACCTGTGCGTAGGAATACATTGTAATTTGGTAAGGCATCTGTAATGAGTGCATTTTTTTTGCGCGGAGCTTCTCAATTGCTGCATTGCAGCAACATTTGTACTTGTAAACCTATGTAATAAGTATGGTTTGATGAACACTAGTTCGTGCATTTTCTCATGCAGATTATCTTATGTACTAGTCAATTTATTAAAATGGCCTCCAACTCCGTAAAACATTAATTTGGCCATTTTCCGGCCATTTTTAGAATTCAGCCGGCAGTGTTGAGACAGGCAGAAAGAAAAATCCAAGTTTTTTTCTGTTGTCCCCTGCACTCCATCTTTTATGGGGGTCGTGGACACAGCAATTGGTACATGAATGGATGTCACCAAACTTTCATTTAATAAATATCTTTATCTCCATTTTAGAATCTGTTTTCAGTTTAAGGGATGAGTATTTTCAACCGCGTCGTACATTTTGTTAAAGACACAAGTCATTGTTTTCTTTGGAAAATGTGTTGTTCTCGCTGTGATATTAATAATTAAACTGCATCCCTAAGGAAATTCTAAAAGCGAATACCATGGTGGATCAAATGTAATGCAGTATGAAGTATATCATTTTGTGTTTGTGTAAACCCTGGCATGCTTTAACCCATTACCTAGCTCATATAGGGGACGTGCTTTCACGCCTTTTCAACCCACCCCTTTAAGTGAGGCATCAAATAATGCACTATAAAGGCCCCAAACTCTTGTTTTCGATTGCGAAATGTTGTTTAAAAAGGGATCACTTTTTCGGCGCCGCCACTATCAAAAATACACATCAGGGGGTACACTTTTCTGCTTGTAGCCCCCTTCAACACCAAGAAAAGTTTGGACTTGTGAGAGGCTAAAAAGGCCTCAGGTCAATCTTAAGGTAACGTGAAACCAACACTAAAAAGCCTTTGGCTCTATCTCAGTCCATTGAAAAGTTGCAGCACTGAGAAAAATATCAACGCAAAATAGTTATTTTTGGGATTTTTGAGATATCCCCTCGTTGACATGGCGTCATAGGGTAGATCATTAATAAATAAAATATGAATAAATAGTTAATACTAGTTGTTGTTTTCAATCTTTAATCCTTTTTTAAACGCAAATTGGGTCTCATATTAAGTCAAACATGTTTCTCTTCTCTACGTCAATCATTCAATAACTTATAGTTCCGTTATCCTATTATTATATTCCTATAGTAACATATGTACTAACCGCTTATAAGTGTTTATACAAAGTGATATTTACGGGTACGGTAATGCATCATTGCATTCTGTCACTGTAAATATCACTTTGTATAAACACTTATAAACGGTTAGTACATGTTACTATAGGAATAAAATGATAGGATAACGGGACTATAGGAAATTTTAGATTGAGCATGCCGTTACAAAGGCCATTGTCTAGTCAACATTTGTGCCAAGTTAAATTTAATCGGTATGGAAGCATCCTTTATAGTTTCATAACAATTTGAACTTTTCAATGAAAACGGCAATTTTTTACAATATGCTCATGCGGTTATGGGTTAAAGCATCTGCTTTCAAATGATACCAAAATCATATGTGAAGTCAACCGATTTTAAGAATTTTGTTTTCATTAAAGAATACCTTGCACGAGTAACTTCATTAAAAATGGGTGGTCATACTCGGTTAAAAGTGCTGACATACGGCTTTCATAAAATCTCGAGTAAAACTAGGAACATCTGCTATAAATGTTTAAAATGACATTTGTAATATTTATGGCAACAATGAAGTATCAAATGCAACTGTTTCGAAGTGAATGTTTAAATTAAAAAGAAATGACACGAATATAAGTGTCACCAAAGTAAGTTTTTTTCAACACCCGTGGAACTGCGGTCCAAAGTCCTAGAGGCCGTTTCTAGAGACCGTTTTGTCACATCCAAATATAATAGAGATGTTCTGTTAAGAAAAATTGAAGAAAAAAAAACACTTCAATAAAGTTCGTTCTAGACTGGCATAAAAGGCCTGTATTTTATGCATGCCAGCGCTCCTTCAAATGTACTACTGTACGAAATTGACTTTTTTTCGAAGAAAAAAAAGAGTGACTGTTTTTAAACATCCACCGTTTTCTCTCCTGATTGTTTGCTCTTTCCTAGTAAGCATTGAAAGATATACCTGAACCATTTAAAAGTTGAATTTAACGTCTGAAACAGAGCAGATTATTTCGAAGGGTTGAAATAGAAAACTGTAAAATATTTACTCTTCTGTTATATTTATTGATCATATTGCATTACATATTGACTACATATTGAGTCACCCTCGTATAAATTATCTTCTTCGCCTAGATGAAGCGATATTGGTCATAACGCTCATCTGGGAAAGTAAGAAAACACAATCTATATACACTATGTACATTTATACTTAGGTAACATACATACATTCTAGTTTGCTACACATTATATACATAATAATAATAGGACAGGAAAGGAATACATTAATATTACAAACAAACAAAAATGAAATAATAATAATGAAAACATAAGCATGCGCATTTGCAGTGCATCAAGGAGAACCCGTATACTAGCGACTCGTTCTGCCGATTGTTTTTTGTGTTTTTTTTTTTGTGTAGAAAGCTTAGTAATTCCTTCCCTAATGTAACTATAAATGAATATATTATCTATGTATATCTAAAAAAATAAAATTAAGGGTATATATTTAGGAGCAATACTCATTCCACACACAAAAATGGCAATAACTAAAGCTAATGTGAAACATCTAAAACTGTAAACCATGTCAATGACAACTGTTTTATGGACGACAATCTATTCATAAATCATATCAATTCAGAAACATAATTAAAGGGGAAAAGGTTATAAAGCACAATGATATATTTATTGAGTGTTTCAAACGTATCCTACAGTTTGTTGGTATAGCATGCAACACATATAATATTGCTTTTTTACGGACAGTCACATATAATAATGAATTGAAATAAGTAATGGTTTTCATCCTATGATCGATTCTTAAATCTTAACCAAAGTAAAAACTACATGAATTTACAAACCAGTTTTAATCTTTTGCAAAATACGTGTATCTAATTAAGACTCAAGCAGCGACAGGAAAACAGCGACAAACGATTAACCAATAAGCTGTTTGCAAGAATGCCATAGTTAGTTTATACGTTTATGTTTGCATATTCTGGTTGTCGCACTGGTTTGGGCTTATTATTAGAAATACGTTTCATAGGAAGCTCGTATCGAATTTTTGACCAAAACATTTTCTCATGCAACTTGAAAACTTTTCTGTCTTTCATTTTAGATAACCATGGCTCTTTCTTCGAAATTTCCTCTGCCACCTTATCATACAGTAAATATATGATTCGTCCTTCGTTTTGCTCTAATGTTTCAGAATGGCAAAGCTCGTACTCACACCACGTATGATTCTCATAGTTTTCACTTAGAATTATTAAAAGACGTTTGCTTTCATCAATAAGTTGTAATCTGGAATCAGCTTCTGGGCCAGGTGGACCATTTCTTTGGTAAACACTTAACTTATATCTAGGCTTCTTTTCCTCCAGTTGTTTGAACAGAACCTTTTTGACCCATTGCGTGACGTAGGGATCGTCATCATCAAACGACACATACATGTCATATGATTTGTCGGCGTTATTGTCCACTTCGTACTTATCAGATGGGTGAATACGAAATATTTTGAATATAAGCACTTTCGTCTCGTAGGGACATCGTTTAGCGGTAATCAACAATGCAATAACAACAACAAGAACGAGGGATAGTATGACAATGAGAATGACACTGTCAATTTCATTGCATTCCAAAATATCTTCATTAAGATCGGTTATTTTGTACACTTTTCCATCAAGTTTACAGCTTAGACTTTTATCGGCGTATCTAGGTGCCAGATTGATCCATTCTACCATCCAGAGCATTTCACATGAACACTCAAGATTATTTCCTTGAAACTGGGTGTTTTCGAACTTTATATTTTGCGCTCCTTTTGGGATCACTGTGAGCGAGTTGTTTCGGAAGTCAACCATAGCATTTTTCTTTCTTGCCAATTCGTCCATGACAAAGTCAGGGATTTCGGTAAGGAAATTACTAGGCATTGACAAATTTGTAACGTACTGTAAGTAAGTTACGTTCGATAGTTGATTGATTTCATTGTTTCCCAATTGCACATGGATGTCATTGTATGGACTTACTGGTAAAACTGTTGGCATAACAGTCATATTTAAATCGCCGCAGTCAACATTCAGTATGCCATCTTCTGGTCTGTCTTGGCATAGACACCCTGCAGGACAATCATTCGTTATGTTACAAACAAGTTCAGTGAGGGCCACGTCATAGAAAGCACGTTTCCCTCGTAAGTTTGGAGGATTATAACATGTTATGTCAAGATACTCGCTGTTTGACCACCTGAAAAATGACGCCCGGACACGTTTTACCAAATGATGAGTATAACAGTCGCACTTAAATGGATTTTCACGAATGTCTGGTAATAGCTCAACCAGTAATGTTTCAATTCCAGAACTTTCTACAGAAGGTGATTTGTACTGTTGTAAATACGAGTCTCGCCAGTCGGTGATTAAGTTATATCGCAGGTCTGTTGATGCCTTAAAATAAGAAAAAATAACGAATGCATAACAATGACAAAAATAATCATTGGAAACAATTAAACTGTACACTCCCTTTTACAATTTGCTGTCCTGGTTAAAAACATTATATCACAGTTGTTTATTATTTTATTTGAAATTGTGATGAAAATTGCAGTTTGTGAATTCAGTTGAGTTAAATTTGCTTGGTTTACAGAACAATCTAACACTATCCTAATGATAAAATATGTAAAATTTACCTCGTCATAAACCGTTCTGGACGTGTATGTCCAATTAGCGTCATTGGTGAATGTTGACACTTGGTTATACCTTACGTCTACAAGTCGTATAGCTTGTTTAACGTAAGCCCAGGGTTCACATGCTGTAATCTGATTGTGGTGAAGTAATACTCTATCAAGTTTTATCATACTGTAGTTAAACACTGCCAGAGGAATATGTGTAATGTTATTGTATGAGAGATCAACAGAGATCAAGTTGTTTTTGTTGATAAAGAAGTCCAATGGAAGCTCAACTAGTTCATTATGATCAATGTAGAGATGTTCCAGGCTACGCATAATAGCTAAAGCTTCCGGCTCTATCACAGAAATGTTGTTATAGCCGAGATTTAGCTCTTGAATTCTCCACAATGTGTCGAATGATTCATTCCCCACTTTAATAAATTGGTTGTTGGACATGTCCAAGAATTTGGCACCGGTGCAATTGAAGAACCAATTATTGTTGATAATGGTGTTGGAAGTACCTGTCATTTTGAAGTGTGTGCTATTCAAACACACACAAAGGCCGCCATCGATATATAAAATTACGATGAAGAAAAATGTTAATCCGGATATAATTGCCTTTTCCATTATCTTTTTCATATGTAATCGCCAATCAGTCTGAAAAAATGAACATTCAAAATAAATCTTTTCAATTCACCATTATATTGACATTAAACCTAACCTCATTTAAAACATCAAGTATATTCAAGAACACCGGCAAAATAAATTATAAGAAGAAGAAGAAGAAGAAGAACAACAACAACAACAACAAAGTTATACAAAACTTTTCATCAAATTAATATTCTTTGCCTTATAATCATTGAAGTGCTGCATTGATTTTTATGGTAACATATAGTGCTGCCTAGGTTGTGTTATAATGTAAGTGCTGCTTCTTGATTGTAATATTTAAAAAGTGCTGCAGGTTGATTGTGTTATTTAGTAAGTGCTGCCTTGATTGTGTTATTAAGTAAGTGCTGCATTGTGTTATTTAATAAGTACCGCATTGATTGTGTTATCAAGTAAGTGCTGCATTGATAATTGTCGCATTAAGTAAGTGCTGTCTTGTGTTTTTTAAGAAGTGCCGCCTTGATTGTGTTATTAAATAAGTGTTGCCCTGATTGTGTTATTAAGTAAGTGCTGTCTTGTGTTTTTAATAAGTACCGCCTTGATTGTGTTATTAAATAAGTGTTGCCCTGATTGTGTTATTTAGTAAGTATTGCCGTGATTGTAATATAAAGCAAGTGACGCCTTGATTGTGTTATTAAGTAAGTGACGCATTGAATATGTATTCTGTATACAGGACTTAATCATGCATATTGTTCAAAAGACAACTAAGCGAACCTTAATTGATCGATTTCCAATTAAATCTATATATTTCACCAATTTAATTTTAAAACTGATTCAAATGTCTTCATATCAGAAAGGAATGTTACGTCCGTCATCAGTAGTCTCCATAGAGAAGAATCAGATCCCCAGATTGCTCGTTTAAACAATGTCTTTTTTAATATAGACATAAATCTTTTAATTATTAACCATGTAAGTCATTCAAAATTAGAGACTTGACCATAAGAAGTTCACTTTTTAATCTGAATAAAATCATTCTTCATGTTAATTAAGTTGTTCGATCGTTGTTTTAACACTCAATGCTCAGTACTGAACAGGTCCAAGGGTGTATATTAGCGTTTACTTATAGCTTCCTACACAATCGATCTGAAATAAATTCTGTAAACTAAGCACGATATATAAAATTGTATAATATATTTAGCATAATTATGTAAATTCGTTTATAAAATCGTCACATTTTTTATTGGTTTGTATTTCTAGTTTAATTATATCGAAAAATTTGTTTATTTGTTTTTGATCCGATTTCAACACATTTTCTTTAGATATTCATTTGAAAACGTGGTGAACGATTTAAAAAAAATGTGGCGTAATAACATAATAAATAACATAATGGTTGAACATGTTATTATTACCAATACATTCATTTCCTAAAAGCGCTCTTGAAAGTTAAATGTAAAGATATCATTGCGAGATAAATTCTCTAAATTACCGACAAAAAGTCCGTCAACTTATCAATAATTTATTGTCTATCGATTGGTTAGTTGTTTTTGTATCCACAGTTCTTCCTGGTTCTTTAACTTGTCAAAGTGATAAAGAAAGAGTGATTTATATAGATAACGTATTCTAATTTAGCAACGGATTTATATGATAGTTTACAAGTCAAAATTAGTGTGTGTGTGTGTGTGTGTGTGTGTGTGTGTGTGTGTGTGTGTATTTGCGTTTATTTATGCTCGCCACCGGTTGCCCATATGGGCGAGTCCTCCAGAAGACTGTTAGTCATTTTAGATTTTTGGAGGATAGTGCAATTACAGATACAGAAAGATGCCCCAATTCCAGAAGCTTCTGGTTCTTTAGCGTGCCAAGTATTTAAGCACCCATACACGGGACCTCGATTTAAAGTCTCGTCCGAAAGACTGATTAGTAATTTTAGTTGGCCAGCCCGGGAATCGAACCCACAATGTCGAGATTACAAGTCTCGCGCTCTAACCGATTGAGCTATGCGGACTGGCTGTTAAAATTAGTGTATGAATGTGACTGCTAATCAATACAAGTAAATTGCTATGACGCTGTTTTTCAGTGCACAATTTAGTGTACTGATGATATTCAAGGCTCCATTGGACAAGGATTTCACATTAAATTTTATTTTGCGCCTCTTTATCAAGTTTTGTTTAAAAAAAATCACTTTTAAAAAGTTTTAATGAATATCAAAATTCTCCATAGGCAAAATGTCATTTCATGAAAAGAATGGCGAACATACTACATTACAGTAAAAACATCAGTTATGGTATATTTCTATCTTTATTATAATATAGTGTATGTGTAACAAAAATGAGCCACCCAGATTATAAATGAATTAAAGCAACAAAAAAAATTGCTATGAAATTGACAAGAATTCTGGAAACGTTTAATTAAAATGTGACCTACAAATCAAACTTACGCATAATGTTTTATTTACGATGACACGCATGCATGTGATTTGCAATACTTTTAACTGCACTCTTTTTTCTCTCGGGTTATCATTAATTATCTCTTTCCTAAATATGTAATACATTGTATACTGCAAAATCATTATTATTCGTGGGAAACTAATTATCGTGGTTTTCGTGGATAGGTCAAACCACGGATTCAAGATCCAACGAAATTTTATTTTCGTCTGCTGTAAGATTATTTTGCATCACATTATTTACATTTTACCTTTTGGAAAAATAAACAGTCAACGAATTTAGAAACCCACGGAAATGTTTTTGTGACAAAACCACGAAATTCATGCATTTTTTCCAACAAAAAAAGCGTAAGCTTACGCGTACTCTTACTGTTTACATCGGAATACAACTAAACTATATAGTTTGCACTTTGACACATACATTTCTTTTAGTTAATATATATGTACCTCGTATACACTTGAGTTTAAAAATGCATGTGCATCACCTTTGTGCCATCGCACTTAATTAATATGTTGAGATTAAGTCTGCGCGCTTTAATCACTCATTACATAACACATGCATGAAAACGTTAAAAAATTTCCCTCTGATACATCTAAATTCCTAATCTTAAATTTCTAACATGTCGCATCTAAGACACTTTAAGCATGATAATATTTAGGTAAAAATATGAATAAAGAGCAAAAATAGGTCTTACCTTGCCGGTAGTTCACGGGTGCCTGTGCATATGATTCAAGTTATCAGTTAAGGGTATTTATGTATAGGTATTAAAACTTCGGTTCGGGTATTTCCCTAAATTCTGATTGGTAGTTTAAAACATTACGTATCAGCATGTTTTAAATAGGTTATAGAATTTGAAGTGTCAAATCGATAAGAGTTTATTTATATTATGTGAGATCAGTGAATGATTATACTATAATTATATAACTGATATTGTTCCTTTATACTATTGGTTAATTAAAATTGTAAAAATAAACGTTTTGTCTTTTCGGGGTTTTTGTGGGTATATTTTGTCGTGTATATAGAATATAATTACATGTATTTTTTATTCTTTATTATGTATGTATATCTCAGACACCATTTAAATTGACATAATATATAGTCTATAAATTCTACATGCTTGCATTTTTGGTTCTTTTTATTATAAGAAATAATAAAATAAATACTTTGTATTATACTAGAAAGAACAATGGAGCACGATGTTTAAAGCCGTCTGCTAGGGCAGATTGAAAGTTATGTAAACTATGCACGTTCACAGAATACATTTTAAGCAAAAACACTGTGTGTCACCGCCCTCATTTTCGAATTATATATCTGCCCATGAATTTGAAGACTTTTTGCGTATTTCAATATGTTATATTATACGCAATCAAGGCTAGAAATACTTATTTTTTTCGATATTTCGTATGTAGATTACTACGGTGGCACAAAGGTGACATGTGTGTGTGTGTGTGTGTGTGTGTGTGTGTGCGTGCGTGTGTATTTATCTCGTGCGCACGAGATACTATGTCGTGGCCACGAGTTACTTAATTAGTCGTGGCTACGAGATAGTTAAGTCGTGGGAACAAGATACTATGTCGTAGCCACGATATACTATGTCGTGACCATGAGTTACTAAGTCGTGGCCACGAGTTAACTAAGTCGTGCGCACGAGATAATTAACCAATTAGATAACACTATATATATATGATTTTTTTTAAACTAAGAAATAATCTGTTTAAAGTTTTATATGCAACATTAATCTTTGAAAATACTGTAGTGTTCCATGTCTTTATAGATTATGTTAGAAAGTCATCTTCTAAGGCCCATATATCAGACATTAATTTTGACTAAGTTATCGCCCTTTGTGGGGACAATTCTATTATAGAATTGGTCAGTTTGTACATACAACGGCCTGTTAACCTTGTTTATACGATAACTTGAGAAGGAATTAGTCCTGGTTTATTTTATTTGGTAGGGACAATGCCCATGGACAGTAGATAGCCTATAAGGATGTTTGAGGTCAAGGGTCAAGGTAAACATGACACTTCATGTAAAATCCTTGTCTGATGAATGATTTAGAAGGAATAAGCCATGGTTTATATAACCTAGAAAGATCATTGCACCTGATCAGTAGATGACACCTAATAATTTTGAGGTCATTGGGTCAAAAATCAGGGTCACAATGACGCTAAATGTAAAATCATTGACCAATCAATAACTTGTATTTGTAAATGACTATTTTACAGGGCATATCCTTGTACTATAGCACATGTCCAGTTAATTAGGAAAACTCATATAAATAGTGTAATCTGATTGGTTATCTCGTGCGCACGACTTAACTATCTCGTGACCACGACATAATTAGTAACTCGTGGCCACGACATAGATCTCGTGGCCACGACTTAACTATCTCGTGGCCACGGCATACATGTAGTATCTCGTTCCCAGACTTAACTATCTCGTGGCCACGACTTTAACTATCCCGTGGCCACGACTTAGTAACTCGTGACCACGACTTAGTAACTCGTGGCCACGACTTAGTAAATCGTGGCCACGACATAGTATGAGTATGGTTTTATTTATTTATTTTTCTTCTTTACTTAAAATTTGGCCTGTTTTCTTTTAAAAAGAACACATATACTTATGACCAATTTCATGAAAATTTGTTGTATACGACCAAGACTGAAATGTTTCTATAGGACATTATGTAACCATAAGGTACACCTTTGAGTTCTTGGCTCAAAAGTCAAGGTCACACCAAAACTGTTTCCGACCAGTAGCTCAACAACCCATGTACCCTCAAACTTCATAGGAGCATTCGTCTTTGGTAGTAGGCGACCATTTTTATTTTTGGGTCACGGGCCCAAAGGTCAAGGTCAAATTGACAATGTATGCAAAATAAATTGACAACTCAAAGCCCCCCCCCCCCCGCTCTCGCTTTATATGTGCATTTGTCTTCGGTTGACCGCTTTTGCTTCTGGGGTCATGGGTATAAGGTCAAAGTAATTGTGACCTTTTATGTCAAACAGTTTTCATGTTCAAGGTTCTGTGCATATTTCCTTGTTCAATTCATGCTTACTAAACTATCATTGTTAACTCTGTGTTTCTTCACCATTTTACAATTTCCCAATGCTATGCTGTATTATTTTTGTTTTACTTATTTATTGACACATGCCATTACATAATCAGTTTCATTGTGACTTACATAACGGTAACTTTTTCTAACTACCAATTATAAGTAAGGTGGAGGGGGCATAATGTCATTTTGACATTTCTTAGTTGTTTTTAATTCAATAAGTTATAACATAAAGCTGGACAAGGAGCATTTATTGAAAGAAATCATGGTTTGTAGAAGATAAAGGAGAAATTTACAACAACTTTATTTAAAACTAATTCAGAACAAATGGTGTAATATTACAATATTCTTCAAACTGATATCCGGTCACGATAGTAGGCTTCTTATCATTATGCCGAGTTCCATTGCAATCTAACCAAATATTTATTGGTAAAATTAAAAAATGCCTTTAACAAAGAACAACAATTCAAACTTTATTAACAGAACAGTTACAATTCCTATGCATTGCATCACTCCCAGGGCCTTTTTCCCTTCTTTAGCAGTGGTCTTTTACAGGTAGCTTCCTCAAAGAAAAATACTTCAAAATCATGCTGTTTTTTTTCACCCAAAGTTGAATTGACAAAGTTTTTTTCCCCCTTTTACAAAAATACCATATTATTTTTCACCAAAAATTAAGGGAAGGGCTGCTCCCCCAGCCTGTGGAAAAAAGCCCTGACTCCTAAATGTATACATATGACATATGCACACTTTCAGGTAAAATATAGTTATCTAAAATACTTTCATGTATAAAACTACAATTGTTTTAGTGTTACATTCCAGTCAATATGTGACAGATAGACAGACAGAAGGCGGAATGGACAACACCAAATCTATATGATATATCCCTCTGTGAATTTGGTGGGATATAACTGTCAATAGAACCGTTTAAAAAAGATTTTTACTGTCATGGAGTAAAATTGATTTTATTAAAAATCCAAATTAATAGATCAAATAATCAATAGATTAAATAATTAACTGTTTGGCAAAATAAACATATTATAAATGACAGATCTTTAAAGTTGCATTTTTTCTTCTTCAAAAATTGAAAAATAAAATTTCAATCAAACACAAGATATCTTTAATACTAATACAAGATATCTTTAATACTAAATTAAGTATTAAAATCAAAGCAATATAAAACTTTTGACTACCTGAAGATTCCTAATATAGAGATCTTTAATCATCACAATCATTACATCAACAATATCCAAAGAACAGGAAACATTCATTAGAACATAACAATAAACATTTAACACTCGCAGAAATAAATATCTATATAAACACAGAACAAATAAACATTTCTATCTCAAAATAACACAAAATCTTAGATTAAAGCGAAGTACAACACTAAACAAGTATGACATTGTGGCCCTAAATTGCGCAAGATATGATCTAATGCTAGAAAGTGACATTATTCTTCAATGTTGAAGTAGGCTAATGGGTCACACTAAGATGGAGTAATTTTGTCAATAAGGCCATGATTCAAAAACACCTTTCTTAGATAAAAGGTTCACTGTGCCATGCTACAAGTCATGCCTAAAGCTCCAGGCTATATATTTTCAAAAAAAGATTTTAATGTGTTTTTCTATATGTAAACTATGTAACCCCATAGGTGGCCAATTTTGACCCTAAATCAGTAAGGTATGATTAAAAATCATTAAAGTAACTTTTTTTGAAAATTTCAAGGTGATGCTACATGTCAAATGTCTAATGATGGACATTGTACAATATTAATTTCTGAGGAGAGATTTTCATATAAAGACAATGTTATATAAGTGACCCTGAAGGAGAGCCATTTTTACTTTATTTATATTTATTTTGTAAAGGTGTAATAGGCCATGGGCTGAAAAGCTACTTCCCAATATATAAGCCTAAGGTTTTGCAGTTTTCAAAGGATTTTAAACATATCTTCATTTCTTCACACTCAGTAAAGTTAAATACATGTATATAGTATATACATATGATAAAAAGAAGGATCAAGATTTTCATATGATTTAAGCTATATTGTTCAAGTTTTAAACCCTAAACTCAAATTTTAACTTGATTAAGAAGTCCCTAGTGTCAGCAAGATTTTCTCTTGATATGACCCAGTGACTAACATAATGATCTATATTCAAACAAGACCATAATACCAATAGTTCCCTTCGATCTATAGTCTAACCATCTTAAACATGTACTTTATCAACTACTTGTATGAACTACTTGTTTTACAAAGAACTGAGGTAATTATAAATCTACTGTAACATTATTTTACAAATGTTTAAATGTTGCTAAACATATAGTTTCATCTGTTGCACGACATCATCTTCACTTGATACACCAAACTTGTCAGAATGTTGTGCCATCAGCTTGAAAATGTCTTCAATTTGCTTGCGTTGAATTTCTTTTTCATTTTTCAGATCTTCTTCAGTGAGTTTTTGCCGTATTTCTTGAGTAGCAACTTTATGCCGTGCTTTCTTCACTTCACTTTGGATATGTTCGCAATACTGTACTGGATCAATTTTGCTGTGGGCTTTTTCATTGTTATCACCTGAAAATGATTTATTGATATTCATTATCATAACAATTAATATCCATACAACGACTGCACTCCCAGTCTAAATGCCAACATGAATAAATATTGCCCTAAATTTCATTTTATTCATTCTCAGGGTATGCAACTTTATGAAAAAGAAACTATCATGGCCCTATAGTGCTTACATAAACCAAAATGTGCATTTAATTTAATAATTTGATCGATGTTCATGCTTAAAAGAACGTTTCACAGTGGGGCGAATCGTCATTGGGGCGAATAATTTTAACTGTAAAATCTTTCATGATGCCCCTGTAAGGTTCCTTGTGTTGATCTCTCCAGGACTGAATCCAGTTCAGTTCAGCATAATATATATCAAATCAATTTGCAGTTGCTTAATCTGATAAGGTTATGAAAGATTAAATATTTTTATTGATTTCATACACCACCTGAGGCTGAAACTTTCTCGTCTGTCTCACTTTCGTTACTGGATTTTTTTTTCTCTTCAACTTTGGGTTTTCCTGATGTCCTTGAAATATTACGAATCGTGTATAACATTGAAGCAATTACAAATAAAACTGTTAATGGAACTGAAATTGCTAAAACATAGTCTTTATTTTCAGTGAACATTTCCATCTTTTCCCGATTTTTCGTCAAAACAAAAACATTAGAAAGATGCGGAAAGGTGTATAACCCGAAATGACAATGTACTGTAAACGAAAATTACTTTAAAACCCGAACAGATTATATATATATAATTCAACCTGGGTTTTTTGTCCCGGATTCATTATATATCAGAGCTATAATTAATGTGATTTAAGTCTCTAGATACAAAGGGGTACGGCTCATTGAATATTCACAAAATATGTAGATGGTAGAAAACATTTATCTTAAATCAGAAATGAATTCTTTCCCATTACACTATATACTAATATATAAATTATGATATATAGTCAAATAAAACCAAGAATTTCAAACAAAACAAATGTACCAAATATTATAATAGATAACACAAAGTTGGGCCATTGTTGGTTTCTGACTTTCTACCATTTTTGTATTCTGCAGGTACAACATGTATTTTAATTGCATGAAATAAAAACATTTCTCTAATAGTCTTTTCAGGCTATACGTTTGTGCCCTTTTGGTTCTTGAAACTATAGCCAAACCTGTAAACGAAGGCCATCCGAGGGTGCCCATGTACATTGTAGACAAATGGTATATAGTTGGAGGTTAATAATCAATGACGGGTTGTCTCACAATGACCTTAAATTTATACACAAATAAATAAAACTCGCGTCATATTTCGTAATGCTTTTCGCTAACGCAATATATTGTATATGTATATCAGAGACGTTTAAAATACATGTACATTACATTTGTACATTTATCTGATTAAGAATTGTTGATAAGTGAGATGTACGTTGTAGTATCATCGTACATGACATTTACGTCATACCCATTCTAACGTCACTTACGTCTTGACGTAATTTCATTTTCTGACGTAACTTGTCATAGAAACGACGTTCCGCAACATTAGGTATCAACACATCACGGTATGTAAACATATATTTTTTTTATTTAAAATACACTTATTTCACAGAATTTCATGGTCAATTAAGAGATTCAAAATGTTATTAAGCTTATAATTTTGTAAAAATAATCAGAATTAAATCTTATCAACTTTAGCTGCTTCTTGATAAAAGCTAGCACTAGGACACAGCGCCCCCATCCCCAACCCATCCCCACTCTCTTCAACGTCCTTTCCATTAGATAGAGAAGGGAAAAAAATATTTTTTTAATATTCATTTATAAATAATATTTCTAATGAATCGAATGTGTTAAACAAATTAATTTGTTGTAAACACACTAACTGAGTATAAATATCTTGTTACAGTGTATTATGAACAGATTATCAAGAAACGACTGCAAAGCTCACTCGAGAATGGACAAAGTTTGTTCCTCAAAAAGGACAAGGTCAATATGTGTCGCACATAGAGGTCACGATTCCCAAAGAAAATCGGCAAATCGCAGAAAATGTAAGTTTTGAAATGATTTTTATTACTTTTAAATGTTTTTTTATTCATTTGAATAATGAATAAGCACAAAAAATATTTGTAAAAATGATAACTATATTTTAGTGTCTAACTATCACTTGGACAAAGGTCTGTTTACATTTGATGTGTCATATGCTTTTAAACTCTGGAAGGGAGGGCGCTGTGTTAAGAAAGAAATTTCGGTATACATGTATATAGTAAAGCATGTTGCAAATTTTCCATGTAATAATTTGAAAGATTGTCAATCGTATCATTTCGGCAATTTCCGCCATAATTCGTTTCATCGAGGACAGGGAGCGGAGGGGTAGGAGGGGGGTTCAGAATGAAGCATTGCACCATCAAGTTGTCACTAGATATTTATATTCTTCATTTTCCTTAGACTATGCAGTTGAGGATAAGACCTCACAGAAGAAAAGGCGAAGTAAGAGCGCTTTACCACCACAAAGTCAGAGGAAGTCAATGCCACAAAAATATGGCCAAGATAGACAGCGCAAAAGACGCATAACTGGACATATTAGTTCTAGAGCTGAAAGAAGAAATGACTTTGCGTTTGGTAAGTAATTGAAAATTTATTGTCTGATAATTTGTAATTTTCATAGCAAAACTGTTTTTTTTTAATAAGGTGACAACGACATCTTACGTGTGAATGATGAACTCCTGTTTGTTGCGTAAAGTTTGACATTCGATAATATTTATGATTTTATCTGACCTGGTCTAAGCTTTAACAAAAGTAAAGGGGCATAAGGGGACTTTGGTATGACTGGTACTTTTCATGTTTTCGTTTGTATAGCCCCAATTGATCTTTTGAATTTTTTTGCAGAGTTGAAGATGTACCTAGACGATCATTATGAGTACATGCAACATATAAACAGAAATGTTGCAGAAAATCCCAAAGAACTCGCTTCTCAACAAAAGAATACAAAAATGTCAGATGTTTTATCTCTGAGAAAGCCAAATTTTAAAAGGTATCAGTTTTTTATTCGTACAAGGATATTTTAAAAGCTTTAACTATCAACAAATAATTTTCAAGTGTAAATTTCAAATTTTCAGACATACTGATTTATCAAAAACATATGTATAAATTCTTAAAAGTTAAAAATTATGTCATAAATGACGATAATTTAAGCTCTTAAAGCACTTACGTTGTATTTTTTATAACAATTATTTCATTAGAAATTTTACCTTGAACAGGGACAATCGAGAAGCAGACGACATCCAGTGCCACCCCACCAAACAGCAGACGTCAGACAGCCAAACAATGAAATCATCTCAACATGGCGACAAGAGCATTACAGATATCTGCCCAAAGTCAGAAGCTTATACTAATAACACTCGTCAAATCAGTGAGAAATTAACCAAAGATGATTTAAGAAACAAGTTGACGGACAAGAAGAAAACAAAGAAAGGATTTTTCACAAGCGCCTATCGCACTTTTCTCGCTTGTTTTGGTGTTAGAAAATGAAATCAGAAAATGATAATGTACCTATTTTGTGTTTGAATTATATGATTTATTTTGTTGAACGTATATTAAACTTAATCGTTTTCCAAATGTCTTGAGTTTGTTGTCTATCATGTTTTATTTAGATATACATGTAATTATATGTTTCAGTGATATATGTATACATACATTCACTTTGTACGTTCGATTGTGAAACAAAACGAAATACTAGTATTTTTACTGGACAAAACCCGTAAAAATTCTCACAGAAGGACGGACATGTGGAAGGACGGACATGGCGGCGACTATGCTCTCTTCATGAAGTAACAAAAGTTCTCATACGAAAAATTACTCTTTTTGATTTCTGAAAGGAAAATACCACGCCATCCCCCATCCTCTAGAAGTTATTTAATTCATTTTTCAAATAATTGTCATATATTTGGTATAAAAATACTTAAATTAATAACATTTTTATTGATACAAAAAGAATTCAAGTATTGGTTGATTTTAAAACTTTCCTAAATATAACGATATGACAGCCCAGCAATAAAATTAATTAGCCTGGTCGTTTTTAAAAGGTAGGACACTATAACATTTTTGGATGAGTTTTGCGTCGCGCAAACTTATTATAGGCCATATATGGCGACTTTCAAGCTTTATACCACTGCAGAAAGACATTGGGTTCCCTTCCGTGTAATTATTATTTTAGATTAGAACCACAGTCGTTCCGTAAGCTAGCTAAATAGCCTCCCTCACAGGAAAAAATCCACAGACTCTGTCGAGATTCAAACTAAACCCATAGTGGCGAGAAGCGAGTGATTCGAAGTCAACGACCTTAGCCCTGGACTTGTCACCAGGCATGTCCGTAAAGACATAATTTTGAAGCACAAAGTGGTGATAATTTACATAAACATAAATTTACATTTAGGTATTAATTAAAGGGACTCCACTGAGGGTTTTTGACATGATGGGACTGAAAATATTTTTTTCCAGATAAATGTACCATTTCATGTATGTGTAGACCACGAATCTTTGTGTAAACTTTCAGATCATTCTCGCACTTCGTTTTTCCATAATAATTATAAATGACCCAATATGAAAAGCGTTTAAACGCTTTTCACTCAAATTAGGCTAAGGAAAACATAAAACTACGATTTTCGATTTATTTTAAAGTATATTTCTTAACTATCTTTGCATATATTTCTGTTTAAAGCGCCCAAGTTCATTTATGTAAGAAATTCTAATGTTATGTTTTAAGGCTTTTAAACCTCAGTGGTGTCACTTTAACAAAGTAGATGAATTTGAGCCGTAATATAGGTCACTGTACAGTGGCCAGTGAGTGTAAGGACGTACAGTAAGTATTGTCCAACAAAATTGAGCTGGCACTCTTGCATTTGACCCTGTAGTCGGTATATTCTGTAAACTTTACGATATACTTTTAAATCGATATCCAATTGTTAAAATGATGTAAATTAAAAATCCCTGTTAGCGCAGTTGGTAAAGTGTTTTCACTTGTAGATTGTACACGTAAACTGGAAGGTTCGAATCCCATTTCAACGAATTTTTTATTTCAATGTTAAAATTGCCATCCTTTTAAAACTGTTACAAACCTTTTTGTTGTGGGTACTATATGTGTATTGTATGTATGTATGTATGTATATAGTTTTGGGACCTTTCTGTTGAAAATGTGTCAGAGTTAAATCGTATACATATACATGCACAGTGCGTTAACTGGAGTGCAGGCAATATATAGTTACCTGCACTCCAGAGCATGCCCATTGATTGGTTTCTTTTTGTCCGGGGCTTACATATTGTGACGACAGAGAAAGGGATAGCGATGGAAATGTCATATTCAGATGCTCGTTCATTGGTTACTTTTTTGTGGGGTTTCATATTGTGGTATCAGGGAACGTGTTTTTATGTTTGACTATGATACAAAAGAGAAAGAACATCAAAACACTCGGCAATCTGATTTATACTCGGGGGCTACGCCCCCTCGTACAAATCAGATAGCCTCGTGTTTCGATGCTCTTTCTATTACGTATTTTTAATAACTGCCTTGATAGCGTGTATGCGCTAAAGCATATACGATTGCATATAATGTCACAGACAGAATCGTTAAAAGATAGTGTAATGAAATAAAAATATAATTGTCTATGAAAACACCACTTACAAAAAGGTATTCTAAATAAAGGTTAAGTAAAACGATTTCAAATTAGTTCTTGCAAGTAAATTAAAAAAAATCACAACGTGGTGTTGGTATTTAAGGAATCGAACCAGCTAGAGACCTTCAGATCGGTAGTCCGACATCTATACCAATACACCACATCTCACTGATCAGTGATGTTATATATCGATATAATATATTCGATAGATATTGGTCAGTGTTTATTCAAGTGATCTATACGAAAGTTAAAGAAGTGCCAGGTCAATATTGTTGGACAATAACCTGTGACAATAACAAGTACAAATGTTGCTGCAATGCAGCAATTGAGAAGCTCCGCGCAAAAAATGCGCTCATAACAGATACCTTACCAAATCATTCCTACGCACAGGGCATGTTCTATTCAGATACATTATTCCGGATGTTTTGTAAATCGCTTTTTGCATAATTATACTTATCCTATGCACTCCATGAGTGAGGGTGTCAGATATCTATGGTGGCTGATTTGTGCCATTTGTGTTTTCGCCCCGCGACCCCGCCAAGCGAAAAGTCGAAAGTTAACGGCGGGGTCGTGGGACGAAAACACACTAATAAGCCGGGGCGTGGGGCGAAATATAATTAAAAAAACTTCGCCCTGCGGGGGCGCAGGTCGAATTTTAAGAAATAAAACGACGGGAGAGCAGAGCGAAAACACGCTAATTAGCGCCTCCGCCATTTTAACTTGTTACTTATCGACTTTTTGCTTGGCGGGGTCGCGGGACGAAAACTAAAGATTTTCTCATGAAACTGTTTGAGTTAAACCAATGTGGTTGTTTATTTAGGTCTTACCCTTTTAGTTGTTTTAGGTCAAACCAGTTAGGTTGATTGTATATATTTAACCAGTGCAATTGTTTGTTTAGATTGTTTAAGGTTTTATGCTGCATCAGGCATTGCATTGTCACAAATATGTTAAAAGGTATATACTATATCAGGTATTGCATTGTCACAAATATGATAAAAGGTATACTATAACAGGCATTGCATTGTCACAAATATGTTAAAAGGTATACTATAAAAGGCATTGCATTGTCACAAATATGTTAAAAGGTATACTATAACAGGCATTGCATTGTCACAAATATGTTAAAAGGTATACTATAAAAGGCATTGCATTGTCACAAATATGTTAAAAGGTATACTCTAACAGGTATTGCATTGTCACAAATATGTAAAAAGGTATACTAAAACAGGCATTGCATTGTCACAAATATGTTAAAAGGTATACTATAACAGGCATTGCATTGTCACAAATATGTTAAAAGGTATACTATAAAAGGCATTGCATTGTCACAAATATGTTAATATGTACATTTTTGTGATTTTTATTACCAGTTAGTGTCATATCAAGTGATAATTATATGACATGTTTTAAGTCTTAAATTCAATACATGTTGTTTTATGTAAGCATCATAATCTGTAATAAAATTTTACATAAATTTTGAAACAAAAGCCAGGCCAAAGAATTATGTCATTATCTAGTGTTATAAACTTGACTGGGGGTGGCTCAGGAAACAGTATTAATTACCTTATTTAATTCATAATGTGATGCTTCTTGTTTGGTTTATACACATTTATTTTAGTTCGATTGTGTTGGAAGCTATAATCTTATTGAAACACTCTCGAATCTGTTCCTGGAACCAACCAGTACTAAGCAATGAATGTAAAGTTTCTTGCTCAAGGAAACAACGGCTTGCCCCTGACAGGGTTTGAACCCTAGCGGTCAGCAATCCTTAGATTACTAGTCCGACGCGTTAACCACTCGGCCACGCCGCCACTGCTTCTTGTTTAAACATTTGCAATACAAATTTATCAATTTTTTTTCATATTTATTTCTATTTACACTTGAAAATACAAGTATTTTTTGAACACCAAATAAAGTTAAGAAAATCAACACATTTCAGTTGTTCTTTTTACTGTAAGTTTGCTGCAATGTTATCCATTTTTAGAATACCCTCTGCAGGAGGTTGAATTCCATGACCAACATTTAATCTGACAGGATCATTGCATTAATTCAACTTTAACATCTTGCTGAATGCAGACATTATGCAAAACACAACAAGCCATAATTATGTCCACTGCTGTCTCTACCCTATTAACAACCAAGCTTGTAAGGCGTGGAAATCTACCCTTTAAAAGCCCAAAGGCTCGTTCTATGGACACTCGATTTGAAGACAGCAAGGAGTTGAAATGTCGCTGGTTAGGGGTTAAAATCCGTTGTCCCGGTAGTGTTAATAACCATGTCTGTAGTGGATATCCACCATCAGCTAAGATATGATCATTCCCGCATAGCTCTTGTCCATAATCCCATAAATCAGAATTTTTCAATATTCTTGAATCATGAACACTCCCGGGGAAACCGGTAAAGCAGTGAGTAAATGTTAAATCTTCTCTACAGACAGCCTGCAATTGAATAGAATGGAATCCTTTGCGATTTATGTATGATTTTTGGTTCTCGCTTGGTGCACTTATTCTAATGCGTGTGCCATCTAAACTCCCAATAATATTGGGGAACCCATTTTTTCTTTCATAATGATCTTTAATGACTTGTTTTTCTTGATGTGTTGGCCAGCTTATAATTTTTGTTCTCAAATGTCTTATATAACTGCTGTAATAACAGAGTCCCGGGAGTTCAGGATGGTATCTTCTGAAACCCCAAACCTATATGACAGACGATGTATTGTATCGTGTGTCCCTAAGTACTACAAGGTGATCATTAACTATTTAGTGACTTGAACTGCTGGTCGTCCTCCATGGCGAACTGTTACAAAAAACTCTGGACAGTCTTTTAAATGATCATGAACTGTGTTGAATGTATCACGAGACATTCGGAAATGCCTTTGAAAACTTATGTCAGAGTAATTCGGGACAACATCCTCGACATATATTTCTACCCGTATTTTTCCTCTCGTATCCTATTTGAAAAGAAAGAATATTTTGCTTGTTAAGACATTTATAACAGTAATTTTACACTTTAAGAGATAGAGAGATATTAATTAAGTTCTTAGCCCCTTATAATTGATATCATTTAGGTCAGTCCTTGCATACATTTTTACATATCCAGTATAATCAAGGCTAGTTTTGAATGTAATGGTAGTTATACTCATATTACACCAAACGTCAATGAATCTTTCAATAACTGCATGGTTTCATTGAATTCCTTAGTTACCACGATAATTTTTACTTTGGTTTATACAGAATTTATTTCAGTTCGATTGTGCAGGAATTAAGCTATATATAAGCTTATAAACGCACTTTCGAATGCGTTCCTTGAACCAAACAGTACTGAGCAATGAGTGTAACTTAAGTTTCTTGCTCAAGGAAACAACAACTAGCCCCTGTCAGGGCTTGAAACCATGCGGCTTACGATCATTAGCTAAATTACTAGTCCAAAGCGTTAACCACTCGATCATGCTTTACTTTCTCTTCATTCAGTGAAGATATTATTCTATTATAGTTCAGTGTCCGAATTTATCAATCTCTGATAAGGGAACTTGCAAGTTACCATACCAGTATGCTTTAGACAATGAAATACCGATCTGTCACCTTACTGTACGTATTACTTTAATAGCGGCTGCAACAGCAGGTAAAATTACCGCTGCAAATGAATTGTCTTCGAAATTCTCATCCGAAGAACTGTCAAGAATTTTTATCAAATAATAAAAGTTTATCCGCCATTACTACTTCATGATTCAGTTCCGACAGCCAATTTCACTCGTTTGGCAGATTCTGTAGAAGAGTCGGAATTTGATTCTGGCACAGTTCCGACAGCCCAATCGAGCGCGCCCAAAACATTAGAAAGATGCGGAAAAGTGTTTAACCCGAAATGACAATGTACTGTAAACGAAAATCACTTTAAAACACGAACAAATTTTATATATAATAAAATGGGATTTTTTGTCCCGGATTCAATATATTAGAGCTATAATTAATCTCATTTAAGTCTCTAAATACAAAGGGGTACGGCTCATTGAATGTTCACAAAATATGTTTTTGATGGTAGAAAACATTTATCCTAAGTCAGAAATGAATTCTATGTCCTTTCCCATCACACTATATATATTAATATATATGTATATAAATTATGATATAGACAAATAAAACCAAGAATTTCAAACAAAACAAATGTAGCAAATATTATAATAGATAACACAAAGTTGGGCCATTGTTGGTTTCTGACTTTCTACCATTTTTGTATTCTGCAGGTACAACATGTATTTTAATTGCATGAAATAAAAACATTTCTCTAATAGTCTTTTCAGGCTATACGTAAGTGCCCTTTTGGTTCTTTAACCTATAGCCAAACCTGTAAACGAAGGCCATCCAAGGGTGTCCATGTACATTGTAGATAAATGGTATATAGTTGGAGGTTAATAATCAATGACGGGTTGTCTCACAATGGCTTTTATACACAAATAAATAAAACTCGCGTCATATTTCGTAATGCTGTTCGCTAACGCAATTTATATCATATATGTAAATCAGAGACGTTTAAAATACATGTATATTACATTTGTACATTTATCTATTAACAATTGTTGATAAGTGAGATGTACGTCATACCCATTCTAACGTCACTTACGTCGTGACGTAATTTGATTTTCTGACGTAACTTGTCATAGAAACGACGTTCCGCAACATTAGATATCAACACATCACGGTATGTAAACATATATTTTTTTCATTTAAAATACACTTATTATATAGAATTTCATGGTCAATTAAAAGATTCAAAATGTTATTAAGCTTATAATTTTGTGGAAAGAATCAGAATTAAATTTTATCAACTTTATAGGTGCTTCTTGATAAAAGCTTGCACTCGGACCAAGCGCCCCCACCCACCCCCACTCTCTCCAAAGTCCTTCCCATTAGATAGAGGACTAAAATATGTTTTTAATACTCATTTTTTAATAATATTTCAAATGAATCGAATGTTTTGAACAAATTAATTTGTTCTGAGCACAATGACTGAGTATAAAATTTTTGTTACAGTGAATTATGAACAGATTATCAAGAAACGATTACAAAGCTCACTCAAGAATGGACAAAATTTGTTCATCAAAAAGGGCAAGGTCTATATGTGGCACACATAGAGGACACGATTCCCAAAGAAAATTGACAAATCGCAGAAAAAGTAAGTTTTAAAAGGATTTTTATTACTTTTAAATGTTTTTTTTTCTTCATTTGAATAATGAATTAGCGACAAAATATTTATAAAACTCTTTCTGGTAATAAAATGTCAATAGTATCATTTCGGCGATTTCCACCATAATTTGTTTCATCGGGGACAGGTAGCGGATGGAAAGGAGGGGGTTGTGAATGAAGCATTGCACCATCAGGCGGTCACTAGATATTTATATTCTTCATTTTCCTTATATTTGCAGTTGAGGATAAGACCTCACAGAAGAAAAGGCGAAGTAAGAGCGCTTTACCACCACAAAGTCAGAGGAAGTCAATGCCACAAAAACATGGTCAAGATAGACAGCGCAAAAGACGCATAACTGGACATATTAGTTCTAGAGCTGAAAGAAGAAATGACTTTGCGTTTGGTAAGTAATTGAAAACTTAATTATTGTCTGATTATTTGTAATTTTCATAACAAAAATGACAACGACATCTTACGTGTGAATGATGAACTCCTGTTTGTTGCGCAAAGTTTGACATTCGATAATATTTATGATTTTATCTGATCAGGTCTAAGCTTGGCATAAGGGGACTTTGGTATGACTGGTACTTTTTCATGTTTTCGTTTGTATAGCCCCAATTGATCTTTTGAACTTTTTTGCAGAGTTGAAGATGTACCTAGACGATCATTATGACTACATGCAACATATAAACAGAAATGTTGCAGAAAATCCCAAAGAACTCGCTTCTCAACAAAAGAATACAAAAATGTCAGATGTTTTATCTCTGAGAAAGTCAAATTTTAAAAGGTAGGGGCCTATTAGTTTTTTATTCGTACAAGGATATTTTATAAGCTTTAACTATCAACAAATAATTTTCAAGTGTAAATTTCAATTTTTCAGACAGATACTGATTTATCAAAAATATATGTAAAAATTCTGAAAAGTTAATAATGTCATGAATTACGATAATTTAAGCTGTTAAAGCACTTACGTTGTATTTTTATAACAATCATTTCATTAGCAATTTTACGTTGAACAGGGACAATCGAGAAGCAGACGACTTTCAGTGCCACCCCACCAAACAGCAGACGTCAGATAGCCAAACAATGAAATCATCTCAACATGGCGACAAGAGCATTACAGATATCTGCCCAAAGTCAGAAGCTTATACTAATAACACTCGTCAAATCAGTGAGAAGTTACTCCAAGATGATTTAAGAAACAAGTTGACAGGCAAGAAGAAAACAAAGGAAGGATTTTTCACAAGCGCCTATCGCACTTTTCTCGCTTGTTTTGGGGTTAGAAAATGAAATCAGAAAATGATAATGTACCTATTTTGTGTTTTAATTATATGATTTATTTTGTTGAACGTATATTAAACTTATTCGTTTTCCAAATTGTCTTGAGTTTGTTGTCTATCATGTTTTATTTACATTGTAGATATACAGTATATAAATACATATAATTAATACAAAAACATGGTCTTTTTATTTAGTACTTGTCAGAATGTGTCAGAGATCAATCGATTACCCATAAATACCCAGGGACCTGAATTTGATGCGCTTTACAATGTCAAGTTTTATTAAAATCCCTAGAGGCATGTAGAAATTTTGCTGCTGACAAGCATTTTACAAAGAGATCTAAGTATGACCTTGACCTTTGACCTGGTTCATGCGCAGGGCACTACGTACAGCTCTATGTGTGATCTTGACTTTCGTTGCATGGACCTGAATGATTGTTTTCAAATTTTATATATATTGTGATGTAAAATGATACATGCTTGTAAATTTGCTAGATAAAATATGTTTAAACCAAGACAACAAACTACTCTGTCTACAAAATTGCTTTTATTGATGTCAAAATAATTTTTTTTTATAGTTTCATATTGGCAGACACTTCGATGTTTGTTAGTTTTTTTTCTCTTCCTGTCTGATTTTGTATTGAAGATTTTAATCACTGGCAAGTTTTTTAGTCTCCAGTAGAGAACTGTAATGTAAAGTTACCTGAAAGATAAAAACATATTGCAGTAACATAACATAACATAAGTAACATAACAGTAACATAAGTACTGAAAAAAACAGGTCAACCATTCTTATAAATCTAAAGGCTATGTGTTAAATGTGGCACAAATTATAAAGCATCAATAATCCAATTCAAAGCACCCAGTTCAACTTTCAAGGTAACAATTAAGAACCTTAGCACTGCAGAAATGATGTGGTCATTGTTTATGTAACAAGAAACATTAGTTAAAAATATATTTAATATTCAAAAGTGGGCAAATTAATATCTAAAAGCTCAAATTTAAGATAAATGTGACCTTGACCTTTAACTTACAAAGCCAAAAACTGAGTGGTTTTTTTTTTATTCGCCTAGAGCAAACAACCATTTACTAACAAAGTGGTTTTCAAGTATTTACAAACATCAATTGCTTAACATCCTATGATGGTTACGGGGACTCCAGTGAAGTTTTTTTTATAACTTGTAGGGACATGGCACTTTGTGCCCATTTGATGTTGGCAGTTTTTATATTTTATCATAAGCAGGTGTGGGTTAATCACCATTACTTATCTATAGCAGGCAACACAAAAAAACCTAATAATATTTACTGGGCATATACATCCAGGCAGATGGACAGACAAAATCATATCAAATTGTTCCTACTCATTTCATCTATAGGCTAAACTACATCCAAGTTGATGCATTGACCTACATAATAACTGGTTAGCTTTCCAACAGTCAAACTTGTGCTGCTCTTCACTCTTAAACTGAAAATAATAAGCCTTATTTCATGTACTTACAACATCGGGATTATTCTCTGTGTTTGTCAGAATCTCATTGTCATCTTCTATCTCAACATGAAACTTAGTTAATTGTTTGTCTGAAATATACATGTATATACTATATTTATGAGTTATGTAACTTAGTTAACTGTTTATCTGAAATATACATGTATATACTATATTTATGATTTAATCACATATAAATATCATCTCTACATTTAATGGCATATGTGATAATAATGTTACAATTATTGTAACTGTTAATATGATAAAAAATGTTCTGCCTAGAACAACACCTATGATTCTTTGAAAGCAATTAAAAAACAGATTCTTTCAGACATATTTACTCTGAGCTAATGACATTAATGTATTTGATTTGCATGAAATAATCAGTATCACATTCTGCTATCTGGAGTTCTGAGGCGGCTGTACTTTTTGTAAAGTTAAGCACCAATTCTAAAGTCATATAATTATAACAAGAGGACTTACCTCTTACATGAATGTTCTACGTTAGTTTACCTTCCTTAGTGTAACAAATTATTTTTGTTCAAATAGGATTTCATTATTTCAAATAAATCATAACATATTTACTTTGGTAAATCGGCGTTAATCAATCAGGCATTCCGGTAATAAACGGTTAAAAAGATTGTGAAAAATAATGTTCTGGAAATGACCAATTTATTATGATATTGGCTGATGTTAGAACTTTTTCTGGCTGGAAAGCATTACAGTAAGACTACCTTAAGTACACTCCAGTTATGCTAATGAACCTGATGTCTATCAGTGCTGCTGTTTGTGAGTATCATATTATTCTTGTCAAACATTGTATATAAACTAAGCCATACTCGTAAAGTTAAATCTTAACCTGCGGAATTTCTTAAATGGACTTGCAAAGCTTATATTTTTGAAACTGTCCATTATCTTTATATTTATGGGATATCTAGATGAAAATATAAAATGGGTCAGCCAACATGAATGCTGTCCTGGCTGTAACTGGTGGCAAATGGTAATGCCTTTTAGTTCCAGCAAGGTAAGGATTAATGGTTTTACCTTCATTATTTGACTGATAAAAATTTTTCAGTTCCAACATCTGTTTGTCATCTACACTCAAAACTTCTGCAACCTGAAGTAAAATGGACATATTAAAATAACTATTTTGTTTTATGTCTATTCACATACAATTTCAAGCAAACTGCTAGGATTGGGAAAAAAAACAAATAATATATAATCAGTTCAATAAAAACAAACGCTTTTCTTAAGCTTTCGACGTTTAGTCTTCTTCAGAAAAAATTGACGTTTATAAAATAACAAATGACCAATGACGCAACGTCCGTTTAACTATATGCTAAACAGAACATGACGTTAACGCGGGAATAAAAACTTTGTCAAATAAATACAGAATCTTTCATGAATATAAATACAGCAATATACAATAAATTACACATATAATATGGATCTGCACGTGATACAAAAATTCTCATACTGGAAACATTTCAGCAATTTTTGTAAAAATCCACCCCACGGATCAAGCTTGGATCATCCTAAATTCATCATTAAGAACAAGTTGCTAACAGGGAGATGGTGACTTAAAGAAAATGGTTATGTACAGAATGAGAGCTTTAAACTTAAACCAACTTGATGTATAACAGTTAACACTATTCAACTACAAATGTAAACAAATTACCTTATATCCTGATACTTCAGGTGTACAACTGTTAGATAATTCAAGCACCTGATAAAAGTAAAATGCATTAAAGATGATAAACAAATGCAACATGAATGTTATTCTTCACACAAATGAATTTAGCACTGCAATTAGACTTTTTTTTAAAGTTACAAAGCAGTGGTATTTTTGATGGAAATATTTGGCAAAATGAAGAAGGCTTACCCCTGCTTAGAGTTTTCCTTTATACAACTGTTCACACATATTGAATTGTTCTTCATATAATTTTATGTTACATAATATCAAATGTCATTTAAATAGAGTAAAAAAAGCCAACGTTATACATAGTAGAAAATATACCTCCATCCCCTACACACATTGCAATTGACCATTGCACGTGGACTTCAAAATAGTATTCAATGAACGTCATTATTAATTGGGGGTAATTAATGTCAGATTGAGGACTGACATTAAACTGTCTGCAAGATATTTGTTAATATAATAAAAGTTTATAATTGAAAACATGGAGCTAAATATAGATCTGTGCTGAAAATAAATATATCCTAAAATACATCAAAATCCTTTTTTATTTTAGGAATAAAGTTTATAAACATTCTGAATCAAATTAACATATGTTTTAATGGCCCTCCTTGCCCCTTCTGTTTCAAAAGATTATTACAAACTACATCTGAACCCTATAATAAAAATTGCAAAACAACATATTTCTCTCCAGGCTTAAACTGTACTTATCAGATGCCATACCTTATAAGCAATTTTATCTCCAACTTCTGGTAATCCAACCAGAGGTTTACTTCCATCAAAATCAAAACCATTTTGGTTAACTGCACTTGTCACTGAGCCATTCACTAGTGGACTGGAAACTTTAGGAAAGAGTCTTGGTGCTGGACTTGATGGTACCTTGAACTCTGCATCATGGGATGAATTCTTTAAAACAAGAGAAACATGATTTTCTAATAAGACTGAGAGAAGAATGCAGAAATTGTATAATTCACCTAAATGTGATTGTATGTAATTCCAGTCAGTAAATGAGAACCATATTCAGTAAAGAAGAACAAGAGGATAAAGTTTCTCTATTCAGTAAATAAGAACCATAGCCCACTAGATGATATCTGATGCCAAATATTTACCAGTTAACCTCTAGCATTTATCATTTATGACTTCAGTATCACATATGATACTAAATAATTTCAACATAATTATGTATGGTATTAGAGACATTCCATTATAGACCAATTTACTTTAAAAGCAACAAATATTACTTAAAACCCTTACTACAAAGACAGTAGAAACGTTCGTCTGATTGGTATCTAGCTGTTCTTGTTTGGAAAACCCTGTCAAAGGGGAAAATTGACCAGACCTTGGGGGAAATTGACCGGACCTCTTCCGAACAAATACAGAAACTCCACTGGACAGAGTCTTTCTTTCTAATGATACAGGACACATATCCAGAGAACCACTTTCTTTTCTGGTAATGTCAGTGTTTGTATCAAATCTGTCAGGTGTTGAGCCATTATAATGAAAAGGCATGGCCGTAAAACTTTCATTTTCAGATGATTGCTGATTTCGTTTAAAACAATCTACAGTTTCATTTTCAGTTTGAAATGCCTCGGAATCATTTTGAGCTAAAGCTGGATTAATTTCCAGTTTTTCACCTTCATTGTCACATTCAGTTGCGGATAAATCTTTTTGGTCACTAAAAGTTTCATAAGAAGTTTTACGAGACTTGCACAAAAAATTATACTGCTTTGTGCTTTCATCTGTCTCTTTATGTTCAGTATCCTCACCAAACTTTATATGTTTATTTGGCTCAACATCGTAAGTATTGAGGTTCCGGTATCCATGACGATAGTACTTTGGAGGTTCAAGCTTATCAGGAAGGTTACCATAGAATCCTTTCTCATTTAATTCTACATCCCTTCCTTTATAGGTCTGACAGCTGTCATTGTCATCAAACTTTCTTGAATTATCATACATATTCACCATATTTTCTTGAATAAATCTTTTACCACCTTTTCTTTTTCGGTTTCGTTTCCTTTTTCTTGATGATTTGACTAAAGACCCATCACTGTGTGACGAATCTGTACCATTAACCAGTGAGTCTTGTGTTGCTCCATCAGTATGGTTTACTTCAATATTGTCCACTGTGCCTTCTTTCATTTCACTGTCTAAATCAACTTCAGTATCTTCATTCGTTGGCAGAGAATGTTTCAAGTCTGATTTTGATGACTTTTTCACAAGCTTTAGATTTATTTTGCCATCATTTTGTACATCAATTTTCAATCTTCTATCAGTTATCCTTTCATTATTTGATAATGAAGTTGTGTAGTGAGATTGTTCTGTTGTGTCTAAGCATTTATTCTCTCCTTTCAACTTTTTCTTTTTTTCATTGCCTGAAATGTAATATTTGACATTTGTGTTATATATGTACTGTTAAACCTGTCAGCTCTTGTTAAAGATATAAGAATTACTGTACCTATAGTCTTGCCACTCATAAATTTTCAAGTTCAGTATATTCAATATCATGACAGAGTCACCAACATTCAAAATGATTATCAGTGAAATAATTTAATAACCTTATATCAATTTGATATAAAGTTAATAAAACAGGTCAAATGTAATGTACCAAGAATCTTACACTGGCTAGATTCTTCTTCGTCATCAATTTTTTTCTTTTTATTCTTTTTCTTGTGTTTTGAGGATGCATGTCTTTCTGTACTATCTGTAAAAGAATGAAAGAATGTTTTTATTTCTATTTTCATATTAACACCCTTGACAGTACATACCTGCCTGTTTTGATTGAAGTTAAAACACTCAAATATATTTCAAGAAGCTACAAGTTTAAAAACAAAACTTTAGGAAAATATCAGCCAGCTGAAAGGAAGATATATAAAATTTATATTAATTCAATTTCCACTCTCTTTTATACTTCACTTGTGAAAGAAGACAACAAGAGCCCTGATGTGATATTTCAAGGATGAACATGGCACTCAGAATCATCAACCTTTAAAATGGCTATTAGTGTCTATTATAAAATATTTCAATGCCCTTACTGTGAAGTTATACTGATCAAAATGCAAAGTATTGCAAAAACTTAGCAAGGAATACAACGTAAATCAATTCTCAAATTATCTTACACTGGCAAGCTTCTGTCTGAATCTGCACAAGATCTTCTTCATCATCTATTCTTTTCTTTTCTTTCTTTTTCTTGTGCTTTGAAGATTTATGTCTGTCCCTACATTCTAACCTGAAAATTTAAGAACCGATTTGTAATATGCTACAGTAACATTATAATTTTATCAAAGAAGATGATGAATTTATCTTATTTGGTAGTTTCATGTAATATTTTGTATTCATTTTATTGATAAGACTGTTGCTAGAGTTAACTGTAATCATACATGTACCTGTGCAACCAGTGCATACCAAAGATAAACTGGTACATTCAGCTAGTCCATATTTTGACTTTTCCCCCTAAAATGGTTAATGGTCTTGTATAGATTACCAAGTCCATTTTCAAAATTTAACATGGTTTAGCATGGTCAGGGTTAACGAATCAAAAATATCAATAATTATTTGAGTTGGATTTTCAGTTTCACTTTTAGAAAGCTTAATAATTAAAGGCTGTTTAGCGATTTTTTCAATCACTTTATTTGCTTTAATTGAAAAATTAACAGTCCTAATGGAACATAAGTCGTTTTATTTGAAAAATCCCTTTTGATTCAAATTTGAACTTTTGGTAATAGGGGATAGTTGATTTCCATGCTCCTTTGCATCTTTTTAAAAACCTTTGAATTCTTTTTATTTAAATCTGTGTATCAATCAACTTCAAAGGGAAATACCAAAACTAAACTGAAGGCAGGGTAACAGCCTTGAAAAAGCAAAATTATGTCATGCATAAAACATCAGACATTGTTTAAGATGAATTAACTGGCACTGATTGACAGGCATGTTTCGATAGAACCCTGTTGTTATGGAAATTACACTTCAGGCTTTACAATGTAAACAGGCCTCTCATCTCAAGTATACTGTACACTTATGTTTGATTGAATGATCATTGGTAAAACTGATGACATGGCAGTCTGACCAAGACTGGAACCTGGGGTTCTAGGAATACCACAACTCTATCAACTAGCATGAATACACATTTCTTCCCCAAATTTGTAAATAGTTTTATACTGTGAAATACTCCATCGATATATTGATATTTGTCCTCAATTTCTAACAAGAACAGAGAGCAATGTGAATTGACTCAGAGCATTATAAAGTCACAGCCCCAGGTTGGATCAAATGTCACAGCATGATGTGCAGATTGACAAGGACAAGAACATGGGACCCTCTAAATTCCATATCAGGCACTACTGACTAGGCTATCTGGTGGTTACACATTTTCTACACTAGCTAGTAAACAATTCTATACTGTGACAATTTAAGTTTTAAGAGAACTCATTTTCATTCTTAATGGTAATTTCCTGAAAAATTCAATTTATCAAAGAAAACTTTTAATTCTTCATATGGGGAAGTCAAAGTCTGGGGCCTCAAAGTGGTCCCGGGCTTGGGCTTGCCCGGCTATAGACTACAATTGTATATATATTTGAAAGGAAATAAGATATAAAACAAGATTGCATTTGAGAAAAATGCTATGCCACCGCAATAATACAACACTAAATAGTAGTGTAGGAACAGATTTTTTTGTTTCTATACAATTGAAGATTGTCATAATGCATATCTAATTCTTATTATCAGATTAGTGGTTAAATCTATTGTTTACTCAATAAAAGATCAGAGTAGGAATATATCAATGCACTTGAGTCTAGTGAATTTGGTGGTGAAGGTCATATTTCACACAGCCTAAAATTTCATGACTGCATAAAAGGACAACATGTAATACACTTTGTCAAAATCTAGGTCAGCTGATATCAAAGTTCACTTTTAATTTTGACACTAGAGGCAAAATTTGAACAACTTTGGTAGAGTACCTATAGATGATATCATTTAACAAATATTAAAGCTCTAAGCCTTAAACCTTCAGAAAATAAGATTTTTTATTTTTTTACTATATGTATATATTGAAAATCAATGACCCCGGGGCGGGGGCAATTTTGACCCCAGGGCTATTATTTGAACATTCTTGCTAGAGGTTCACTTCACAATGTTTCATGCAAAGTATCTAACCTCTAGCATTTGTCAATTGCTAGAAGAATTTTTTTTAAAGTTTTTACTATAAGTTTTTACTGTGTAAATATGAGGAAAATCAATGACCCCCGGGGCCGGACCGATTTTGTCCATAGGGCTATAATTTGAACAATCTGGGTAGAGGTCTATCAGACAATGCCTTATGCAAAATATCTAAACTCTAGGCCTTTTGGGTCTTTACAAGAAGGTATTTTAAATTTTTACTATATGTACATATAGTGCAAATCCATGACCCCCGGGGCAGTGCTGATTTTGACCCCAGGGCTATAATTTGTACAATATTGGTAGAGGTCTACCAGACAATGCCTTATGCAAAATATCTAAGCTCTAGGCCTATGGGTCTTTACAAAAAGGTATTTTAAGTTTTTACTATATGTACATATAGTGAAAATCAATGACCCCTGGGGCGGAGCCTATTTTGACCCCAGGGCTATAATTTGAACAATCTTGGTAGAGGTCTACCAGACAATGCCTTATGCAAAATATCTAAGCTCTAGGCCTTTTGGGTCTTTACAAGAAGATTTTTTAAATTTATTCTTATAATTCCTTTTGGTTGCCATGGCAACCAGATTTCTGCATGGAATTAATTTCTTTGAACAACTTTGGAAGCCCTTCACCCAAGGATCAATCCTGCCAAGTTTGGTTGAAATTGGACTGGTGGTTTTTCACAAGAAGATTTTTTAAGTTCACTATATAATCTATATAACACACACACACACAAACAAACAAACAAACAAACACACACACACACATACACACAGGTGAATCGCTATATGCCACCGCATCGCAGATGCTGCGGTGGCATAAAAAAATATAGAATTCTATACCTATCACAGTATCAGTGAAATTTTCAGTATCAGTTTTTGTTGGGCACTGTAACACAATGATAAATGACAGTATAACAGTACTGGACACGCAAAACCCGCAAAGTTCACGGTATGTAACTATAATTTACGGCAAACTTTTACCTCAGGATTTTCTTATTTCTAAGGCACCAGATGCCCCAAAGAAAACAATCGTTTTTGCAAAGGTTCAGAACTTCAGAGGTGATACTTTAATATACAGGCTGAAAAAAACAACCAATTTTAGCAGCATTTTAAACGATGGTTTGGATCACCAATCCATTAATAATAAAAACCCTAAACTTTCTGGCAATTTGCGTCTCCTGAAGAAAGTTGCAAAAAATCGTGGAAATATTCTTGGCATGGATTTGCTGTTTGAGGTGAAACTACTTTTGTTTAATTGAGAAAAGGTTCGCATCAACCAAGCAAAAGTGCGGGTTTCATGTATCCACTACTGTATGTTATCAGATTATGTTACTTACAAAGAAAATTTAAATTTTCATTTTAATATAGCCCTACCTTACTGACACAACATCATTTTCCCTGAAAAGTTCTGAACTTGCAGAGGGTGGCAAAAGAAAATTATTTATGCTCAATACAATATCATGTTCATTGTATTTATTGCAACTGAAATAGTCTTTCTTGATTTCATTTGATACATCTTCAATCCTTCCATGCTTAGAAAAATCAACTAGAAACCAAGAGTTTTGTAAACCAAATTTGTCAAAAGATAACCCAATTCTTGCCGTCCTGGAGGCTGCCATCTTGATTTGCAATTTGTCACGATTGTTTATTTTTACGACACCGGTTTATTTGCAGTCTTAAAAATCAGAAAATTACATATTGGAATCAGCTAATTTACGGTTGTAAGTTATTTGTCATGACTGATCATGATTTAATACATTGAATAATTTATCAATTTTAGTTTTGCATTCGTTTTAAATCAAATAATATGCATTTATTACGCGCCGTCTGTCTTCAAATTTTCGTTTTGTTTCGTTCCCTTCAAAGCTTTGATAATGGCCGTGTCAGTTAGTAGTATTATCAAGATGAAATGAGCTAAATATGGACATGATTCGCAAAGAATCTAGTGTACCAATCACGCTGATGAAAATACCATAGTTATTAGACATAATGCATTGACAAGCTTTGGCTAAACCATTGTGATCATTGTAGCTGTCATTTCTGACACTTTTGTACTGAATATTATCGTACCCAGTTTGCAGTTAGTGATCATTGCATCAACAATATCGTCCTAAGTAATACATAATTATTTATAAAGGCTTTGGCTTTGTTAAACTTGCAATAAAATGTCATTTTCAATTGATTAGATAATTCGATATTGATTAGAAGATTTCTCTAATTCTCTTCAACGTGACCAATTTTTAAATAATTTAATTATTTATTTTCAATTTTATCTTATCATCATGTATGTTACATATACACAATACAGGATAATTCTTAACATGAATTACTAACTGTTAACAAGAAGTAACAAGAAAGAAAAGTCAACAACAGACTGTAAACAATGTAAAGTAAAAAATATATATTAATTAAAAAAGCATTTCCTATTGAATTTTAGAGAAACATGTTTTCTACAATGTACAATTATTTTCTGATCCCAGAGTTAAAGCTTACTTGTATATATATAGACTTTTGATCAAAAGAACTGTTGGAATGATTCTCATAATTTGTTTAAACGTAATCTTTACTCATCAATGTAGATTGTGCATTTTAACAATATTTGATGAAATCATACAATTATGTCATTATTGTTAAGATTTCGCCAAATTTATAATCCAAATGTTTGTTATAACAAAGGAACATTACAAGTTTAAATGAGTTTAATGATCTGTGCAGGTATCATTAGCGACAGCTTACCAGAGTGCCAATCATACAATGTATAAAATCTGTTTAGTGATGCAAGATATCAAAATATGAAACTCTTTGGTTAAAGAACAAAAAATTAATGTTATAGTATTTGTCCACTAAATTTTGGCTAGATCTTCATAGTATAAACAGTTATTAAAACTATATATCTGATTTTCAGTTTTTTGTAACATAAAACAACTTCCTGTGACCTTATAAATGTAAAACTTTGAAGAAAATTCATGATCATTGACAAAGACTTATATATAATTAAAAATAAAGTAAAACATTTCAGGTTGTCGTTATGGAAGAAAACAAGTGTGGCTTTTGCCACAGTGGAGTTGAAAATGAGGCTGTGTGTGGTTCCTTACATAAAGATAAAACAGATGGGAAAGTTGTATGTGCTCATCACAAGTGTATGGTAAGTTAGTTATTTTTGCTGATAATTGCTAATTTTTCTACATGCATGTACATGTATGTATATTTACCTTTTCTGAGCAAAAAATCAAGTAATGGTTTGATGTGATTATTTAAATTGAAAAATTTACAAATCACTTAGCTATAGAATGTGACCAAACTTCTCTTTTCTCCTGTTTGAAATGATATTGTTTATATTGCAGCAATATTCAGCATGTTTGGTACAGTATAAGACAGATAGTTTTGGTGGATTTAAAAAGCAGGAGGTTATCAAAGAAATTAAAAGGGGAAGCAGGCTGGTATGAATATAAAAAATTATACTTAATTAAAGTATTTTGCATTTAACAGTTAAAAAAGTTGGAAGAATGATAGTATCAGATTTCTTTAGTTTTTTTTTTAATTCGCAAGAGTGATAATTGGCAACACATCTGGTCTTGGTGATGGTCAGAAAATGGTGTGTGTATCATTGGAGAAAATTATTGCATATTTGTTGTATGCAATTTAAATTTTAATAAAGCACAAATCGTAAGAAAATTAACAGGAAAATTTTAAGTATTAACAATTCATGGAAATATTATTCTTTTTGTTATGATTCAGATATGTGCACTATGTAAAGTTGATAAAAACAAGAAATACAAGAAAGGAGCTACATCTGGTTGTGCGTGGGCATCATGTCGAAAAACATTTCACTATCTTTGTGTCTCAATGAATCCAAAAACAGTGGCAAAACGGTACAGAGTAGCTGCTGGAGACAAAGTTGTTATCTTATACAGGTTTGTTGATGTTTTCATGTCCATGCTTACTGTAAAGAAAGGATTTTTCCATAAAATATGTTCAGGTTTCACTCATTAAAGAGAGTACAAGATTATGAAATCTTTGGCACTGATGTTTTCTTTGACAAATTAAGATAATTGAATGATATAATGATAATGTCTAAGTTTTTTCTTGGGCATATAAAGTGATTCATGTGGAGAGAATAATAATAAATGAGTTGGTTAGGGTAAAGAAAAACAAAAGCTATTTTCAATTGTCTCCACATATATGTATGACTGAATTGCTACATAAACTGGTGCTAGACACCCTCTGTTCTTTGATAACAGTTTCTAGATAAAAAGTTTCTAATTGTGTGTTTTTACACTGCTTTCATTCACCTGAGCAGGGATCATTTTCTAGAGCAGTATTACAGTGAAATAAAAAAGTTTTCTTGTAAGTTTGTTTCAGAAAATTAACTAAAAGTCAAAGAATTAATTATTGTTATTTGAAAGTGTTGGCATGATTCTGTTTAAGCATTTTGACATATGCTGTGGCTTTCAAAGGTAGACAGCAGTGTTTTTTCTTTGGAATGACCTTTGAACAATGGTAGAACTTTACCAAGTGACCCACTTTTCCGTCTGTCTGTCCTTCCGTCCGTCCGTCTGTTAGCAATTTGGTTTCCGGAGCATAACTTAAGTTCCATTTGGCCCACAATGTTCAAACTTCATAGGATGATTGCCCATATTGGGTAGAAGACCCCTATTGATTTTGGGGTCAAAAGGTCAAAGGTCAAGGTCACTATGACCTTAAAACTGAAAACAGTTTCTGGAGCATAACTTAACTTCCAATTGACCCACAATGTTCAAACTTCATAGGATGATTGTCCATATTAGGTAGAAGACCCCTATTGATTTTGGGGTCACAAGGTCAAAGGTCAAGGTCACTATGACCTTAAAACTGAAAACAGTTTCCGGAGCATAACTTAAGTTCCATTCGACCCACAATGTTCAAACTTCATAGGATGATTGTCCATATTGGGTAAAAGACCCCTATTGATTTTTGGGTCACAAGGTCAAAGGTCAAGGTCACTATTACTTTGATACTGAAAACAGTTTCCGGAGCATAACGTAAGTTCCAATTGACCCACAAGTTCAAACTTCATAGGATGATTGTCCATATTGGATAGAAGACCCCTATTGATTTTGGGGTCACAAGGTCAAAGGTCAAGGTCACTATTACCTTGATACTGGAAACAGTTTCCAGAGCATAACTTAAGTTCCATTTGGCCCACAGTGTTCAAACTTCATAGGATGATTGTCCATATTGGGTAGAAGACCCCTATTGATTTTGGGGTCAAAAGGTCAAGGGTCAAGGTCACTATATTCTTAAAACTGAAAACAGTTTCTGGAGCATAACTTAAGTTCCATTTGGCCCACAATATTCAAACTTCATAGGATGATTGTCTATATTGGGCAAAAGACCCCCATTGATTTTGGGGTCACTAGGTCAAAGGTCAAGGTCACAATTACCTTAAAACCAAAAATAGTTTCCGGAGCATAACGTTAGTTCCATTTGGCCCACAATATTCAAACTTCATAAGATGATTATCCATATTGGGTAGAAGACCCCTATTGATTTTGGGGTCACAAGGTCAAAGTCACTTTTACCTTAATACTGAAAACAGTTTCTAGAGCATAATTAAAGTTCCAATTGGCCCACAATATTCAAACTTCTTAGGATGATTGTCCATATAAGGTAGAAGACCCCTATTGATTTTGGGGTCACAAGGTCAAAGGTTAAGGTAATTATTAAGAATTTAAGTATTAATCAACCTACAGCTGTAAAATTTTATAGGATGAACAGCGAATTCCATGTCTTACAAATGCTTCATCCTTACTAAAAAAAAACACTTTCGGGCATATAATGCTCCGCCTAGCGGTGCTCTTGTTTTGTGTTTTTATCGTCATGCATCAAATAAATCATACTTTTTTTTCAGAGTTTTTTGCTGCCAAGATCATGAAAATAGATACAGAGAAAATTTGAGTGGTAATTTCCATTTACTAGTACTTTTAATTACTCAAGTTTCTTTTTAATACAGTGTGATGTTTTGGGAGAATAGGATTTGTATACTTGTGTTTTGGTCATTTTCAAGAGCAGATAACTCAAAACTGTGGCAAGCAACACTTTATTTGATCACAAATACATTTGTTATATTATTTACTGACAATCCCTATTTAATATTCTATGATAGTTTCTTTTGTAAAACAGTTTTGATAACAATTTTCCTCTAGTTATGCCTCTTTTTTGTAGAAAAGTGCAGTTTGTTTACTCATTGAAGCAAATCAAGATTTTTGTTAGGTAGATTTGTTAAAAAATTTGTGAAGTGACTACAAATTAAAATTTGATATGAAATAAATAAAGTATTTGAGTATGAAAATGACATTTAAGAGTGAAAAAAATCACTTTCAGGGGCAGATATTTTAAAGAGTATAGCAGTAACCCCTAATTGTTTTATTATAAATTGTTTAAAATATGATTTTCTTTAATTGTACGAAATTTATGAAGATTCTGTTCTCTTGTTTAAATTTCCTTTCTTGCCTATGTTAAAGAATGAAGAAACTGAATGGAATATTTTTATAAGATAAAATAACTGAAAAATAAACTATTACTGGTAACCAGACGGTAATTTCAAAAAGAGAAAACAATATACAAGTAAATATTAAATTTTCATATCAGTATGATAGAACTTACACATTAATGAACCCAGGACATTTTTTTTATCTGGCTTTGTTTTTTTTTTTTTTTTTTGTACAGCGGATGATATTGTTGGTAAGAATGAATCAAGTGATGATGGTGGTGATTCAGATGATGACGATGATGATGATAATGATGACGACAGCAATGGGTCTGATAGTGAACCACCAAAAAAGAAATCCAAGTCGTCATCTTCCCAGGACAAACCATTGAAGAAGGAGGAGGGGGAGTCAGGCATGTCAAGTCCTGCTATGACATCGGAGGAAGTAGTGTCCGAGACTCAGAGACAATTGAAAATTTTGCAGAAGCGAAATAAAACAGAAAATAACCTGTAAGTAATGTATGAAAATTTTTATGTGTGCATAACATGGAGATTTTTTTTATTGCCATTATGTTGGTTTTATAAAACAGTACAAATTTCAAACAATTTACAAGTTAGTGAAAAAACTAATAATTTTCAGCGGATCTTTTTTGGGTGGTTGAACAGAAGTTTAAGTATTTTCCATGAGAAAAAGGGGCATAACTTTAGAAACACTAATCATTTAGTCACATCCCATACAGATGTTTTGCAAACAATATGTTTATTGTCTTTGATTGTCTTGTTTTCAAATTCAATAACCAATTTAACAAAAATTCTAAGATAATGACTTTGACTAAGACAACCCATCAATCATTAATGCTTGACTTTCTCTAGGAAACAGCAGAGCTAATACTAATCCCAGGGTTGAGCCATCTTTGAACCATGAATGGTATAAATAAAAGTTTATTGATTCCTACAATGCCTTATTTTTCCCGCCAAAACATTTAAGTAGAAGTATACAGTGTAACTTCCGAAAACCGAACACCCATGGGACTTGTCAAAAAGTTCGGATTTCAGAGGTTTCCGGAATTCAGAGGTTTATGATAATGTGAACAAGAGTAAGCCACTTAATATCACTAAATGTTAAGGAAGATGTGACCATTACTGTAATATCATATATAATAGTCTTTTAATCAAGATAAAGATGTGAATGAAAAGAATACTTTTTTATCTTACCTGCAAATGCTTTTGAATTTCTATCAGTTTGTAGAAATATTGTTAATTGCATAAACTTACATATCGTCCGTTGCAAGTTAATTAATTATCACATCAAATGCAATAAAATCCCTAAAGACGTTTGATGCATACATTGTCCAATTAATTGTCATTTAATCCGCTAATAAACACTTCAAATTAACTGACCGCCGTAAATTACTTTGATTAACCCCATCACTTTAAACATACCATTTCACAGTTTGTGACTTTAACGCGTGTCAAATTACACGACCACCGCTAACTAGTAAACAATCGATAGGGAGATTAAATCTTCCTGCAGGGTTTACAATGTATTTCACACCTTTGGATATTTCCGGTTTTTAGAGGTAAAATTGCATTGATTTGACTCTAATTTTATGAAAATATCGTCCGGAATTCAGAATTTAGAAGTTCCGGAATTCAGAAGTATTATATTAATAGAAAATAGAAGGGAAAAAATCGGGACCGAAAAAAATGTTCGGTTTTTAGAAGTTTCCGGATTTCAGAAGTTCCGGAATTCGGAAGTTACACTGTAATTAAATATTCTTCAGCCTGTCACATTATTTTGTCACTGTATTTGTATCACCTGTCAAGTACTTTTCACTGTTACTATCCAGTATGGGCTATGTTAGCTGACTCCTCGTATTTTAAAAAGTCACATGAACAAAAGTGGCGAGTTGTTCTTGTAATTTCAAAGTTTATTTACCAGGAAAAAAAATGGGAATGAAGACGATTCTTTGACAGGAAGTTCTCAAAATGATTCATTGGTAACAGCGACTTCCGGCCACGATTCATTTGGTGATGTCACTGAAGACTTCAACACTAGCAATAGTCCTATAGAATCAGAGTTATCAGAGAATGGTCATTTGATTAGAAATATTGATGAAGGTACCAAGTTTATTTGCTACAACTCTTGATTCAAATGAACCAAACAAAAATAAGATGTACTCTAATTATTATTGTAATCGATATGCTCTATCTTATCATTTGAAATTATTTTATATACGGTACTCTTAAAGGGACTCCACTGAAGGTTTTTGACATAACAGGATTGGAAATATTTCTTTGAGATTTGTATACCATTTGATAAAGGTATGGTCCATTTACTTATATGCAAACTTTCTGATCATTGGCTCACTGTTTATCCAGAAAGTTTATTTTGGTTGTGCATTATAACCCAAAAATGAAGTGTTTTAAAGCTTCTAATTAGAATCTGGCTAAGAATTGCGATATTTTAAAAAGTGAGATTTTTTTTTATTTTATGTGTATTTTTTATCATCTTTTGCATATTTTTTGGTTTAGGTCGCCCAATAGATCTAAATAAAACACTCAAATTAATACTTTTAGGCATTTAGACCTAAGAGGAGTTCCTTTAATTTATGTTTTATTGTTTTACATGGTAACAAATAATAAACAAGTACAGTTGTTTTCTTTTTAGCCAACTGCTAAAAAGCTCTTGTGATCTCCTGATGTCCTGAAGCAGTGTTGTCCATTACTATATACATGTATCCTTCAAATCACTGAGTAGATTCTGATCAGGTGACTTGGAGAAATATATATAAAAAAAAAATCTGTTTATTATCATGTTTGTGCAGAAAATTAGAAAAACTGTACAGTGTTATGCATTTGTAATTTTCACACATATAACTTAAAATGTAGGAATCAGTAAGCAGTCCTCCATAGCAAGATCTTAATGGCTTTCCATTATCTAAGGATATATCAAGTCAATAGCCCCAGTTGTGCTTGATAGACAGTCCTTTTTCAAGACCAAAACTAAGAAAAAAAATTGTTTCAAAGAAAATGTCCTGACTTATGACTCCTATGTTATGGCTCCTCCAACTTCCAAACAGCAGTGTAGATGAGCATCAACATTTTGCGGATGAAAGCATGTGCCATTGTATGTCTTTGACTATAGATCAAACTGTTAATTAAAACATTCTTAAGTTATTGATATGATATCCATATGTGCTTAATCCATATGTGCTATAGATGGTTGTCATCCATTAAACTATGCATGCACTATTGAGCACCATGTTTACCTCCATGGCTGAGTGGTTAAGGTCTCCGACTTCAAATCACTGGCCCCTAAGGCTGTGGTGTGCCTTATATCATGTACAAATGTCTTCTACTAGTAAAACTTGAAGGTTACCGTTTGACTTATTCAGTTTTGAAGTTTCAAAGAAATGACTTAGCAAGGAAAAAAAAGAACAACATGAAAAAATGAGAACAATTGAAGATATTCTTCACAGTGAAACTTAAATTCCAATTTTAAATTTAGTGTTTGGTCTTTTTCAAGTTCAAGATCTGAATCTTAGTTAAATGATATTAAGGTGCCACAGCATGACAAGTGAACAAGAAGATTTTGTCTAATTATGATACATAATTCAGACTGGGTGGTCCTACAAAAATGGTATAAACCCTACTCCAAGGATCAATATTATTTAAACATTATAGATTTTGAAATTGTTCTTAAATTAAACTAAAAAGACCGGAAAGTTATTTGATATATCATATTTAATAACCACTGCAAAAGGTATGTCATCTCAAGGCCTTTTGTGAAAAAAATGGTCGATTTGGAATTTTATTTACAATTTTTCAATTATTTAGGTGAGTGATATAGGCTTATTTGTGCCTCTTGTTTTCAAATGAATTTTGGAGTAAAGTTTTTAATGTATAAAGAGATTGTTCAGTTTTATTTTTGTTTGGTCATTGATGTAGTTATTTGTTTAAGGTTATATTTATATGTTCAGTATTATTCTTGTTTAAAGTCAGTCACTCAGTGTTGTAAGCTCACCTGGCACAAAGTGGCAGAGGGAGCTATATGGACTGCACTATGTCCGTCTTACAATTGTTGACACTTTCCTTTCAACAAAATCTCTTCCTGATGAAACTTGGCAAAAATCTGTCTTGCTTGAAGCCCTTTCAGTGGCCTTTCTGGCTGAATGGTTAAGTTGCTTATTTCAAATCACTTGCCCTTCATCACTGTAGGTTCAAATCCCATACAATAATGCTATCCAGCTAGGTTATAGAAGGCTGGTGGTTCTACTCTTTCTGCTGGCTCCTGCCTGATGTAATGCACTATGGGATACACAAGATTTACCTCCCCAGTAAGACTAAAAAGTCTGCAGCCTTTACAGTGTTGATGTGACTTAAAATACAAGGTATTAAATCAAATGATAAATCTTCATAAGACCAACAGATTTAATATTTGAAATATAACATCATTAAGTGGTCATCTATAAAACTTGTTTAGATTATTGTGAAGTCCACCCCACTCTGGGCCTCACTACCTTTATAAATACATATATAGCAAGAAATTTAAAAATTATTCTTGTCAAACTTCATAAGGCCTAGAGGCGTCTTACTTTTCATGTAGCATTGTTTAGGAAATTTTAACTAAATTTGTACAGATACTGTGTCTGTACCATACTTAGCTACTTAGTTTCTATAGACTTGTACATGTATGTAACTAACTGTACAAATTTTATATGATATAAAAATCATATTTTATGGGGAAATACTGTTATGATGAAGTTAATTTCTTTTAAAGGGAAGTAACTCTGTATCTTTAAAGAGGACAGATTCATGAGGATTGTTCTTTATTCACTAATAAAATATATACATGTATTCACTAATAAACGTAGCCTAGTATGTCAAGCTTAACATTCATGTAGAATTTATTCTATTGGCAGCACACAGATAATATTTTTTATTATAGACTTATAAATGAAGTATTGATGAAAAAAATGTGTATTCTCATTTTATATATTTTCACCATAAACATTTATTTTTTACTGTAGTGAAACATATTTTCCATATTGTCACTGGTGAACTACTTTCTTCTAAACTCAACCAATGCAAAAGTCTTTCAAATTTTAATGTCTAAAAAGAGAAAAAGTATATAATAAACAGAAACTTAGGTCAAAAAGCCTAAAACATAAAATGTGAAATCCTTGTACAGCTCAAGTGAAGCCTTAAAATAAAATAAAAACTATGAAGATACTCAGAATTAATAAATTGAACATAAATTTTTGTGCGGTTTTTAGCCGAATAGAGTAAAAAGCGTTGCAAGGCTTTTCATGATAAAATCATTTTGCACTATAGAAATGCTTATTCCGGAGAATCAGGCTGGTAGAATGATCCGAAAATTTGCACACACGTTATTGGTCCAGACTTACATGAAATGGTACACAAATCTTAGAAAAATATTTCCCATCATTATTTATATAAATTTATGTATACTTAGACAAAACAACACTTATGACAAAACCAGCGTGTTGAATTTTTCCAGTTTGATGACCTTGACTCTGAAGGTCAAATTATTGAATTTTGCTTAGATTGAAATATCTTTGATATTATTTTAAAGATTTGATAAATACTTGGAAAAAATTACACTTATAACAGAACCAACATTTTCAAATATGACCTTCACCCTAAAATGACCTCAAGGTCAAGTTATTAAGCTTTATTTCAAAGCGTGTGCTAAATTTACATATAAACTTGAAAACTACATGATAAAATTCCTTGAAACTTTGCATAATTTTAGAATATGATATCAGAAACATTTTCTTGACAAATTCAAGGTCAACTATAAAATTACTGACCCTGATCAGGTCTGCACTGTTTGCTATTTTATCAAAAGTGATGGATGGTCTTGACCACATTGAAATATGGACAAGTCCATTTGAGATATTTAGGTGTTTTCATGTAGTATTTCCTAGTAGATTATTCAAAAAAATATATATTCTTTAAAATGATAAACTGCAAGTAGGTGTGGTCTATTTGCCTTATGATGTTCTATTTTATTGTGTACAAAGGGAAAACTTTTAAACTCTTTTTTTAAACTTGTTTTTTTTTATTTTTATTTTATTTCACAGGAGTGAATGACAATCTACCAAGATTATTAAAATGATTTCTATTTGTCCAAAAACATGACATTTATTTTGTGTGGTAACTTTCTTTCTGTATCATTGAAAATCATCTTGGTTAGGTCATGACCCAAGTGTCAAAATTGGTCCTGCTTAGAGGTCACTTGGTTTGCTAAAGGTCATATTTTTAGCTCACATATTTAAGGAAATCTTAAAAATCATCTTGTCCAAGGCCTAAAGCTTAGATATTCGGTGTGCATTATCTTATAATAAGATTACACCAAGTATTTTCAAATTATCACCATGGTGTCAAATTTTGCCCTTCCCTGTGAAGTAACTTGATTTATTGCTTAGTCTCAAATAAGAAAAGGCTTCATGTCAGATCACAGGTTGGAAACTGTTACACAAAAGATGAAGTTATTCTTGTGACTTGTCAAGTTTTCTTTGACATAGTGTTATTTAGTTCCTGGAAAATGACACAGTTTAGCTGATGATATTCTATTGGAGTGGAATATGAAACCCTATAGGCTATGAAAAACAGCAATTTCTTAACTCTAAAGAGATATAGATTAGGTGTGAAGTTTAATGATATGGCTTGCCAAATGTTTTGTGATTTGGTTTGGAAAAACTATACGTGTATAGTCTAATTCTAAGCAGCACTTCTTTGAAAACAACATATTATGACAAAATTTCAGGAAAAACAAACAGACAGATTGATGGACAAAGTGGCACCTATATGCATCCTCGCATAATAAAACCATCAGAGTTAAATGAATTTACTGAAGTTGGTGTCAATTCACATATTATTATTTCAAACAGGCAATCAAACAGCATGATTGTAACACTGGTCTTTAAGAATGAAGTTCTATAAACTTACGCCAGGCTCCAAGGTTATAAAGAAATTTTCTAAGCTCCAACTCAGATCTCCAGTATTTGATGGGTCAAAAGCAAGCTCAAAATGTACACTGACCAATGAAAATCCTTAGATTTGAGGCTGAACTCAGAAAAAAGCTTTATAACCCTGAGGCCAGTATATGTTTCTGTTGCATTTATGTTCATTGTTATGTTCACTTCTTTTTAGGGTTTCATATTATCATTCCCAGCAAATTAGAAGCGGCAGATTTAAAAACCATTTGCAGAGAAGTCGGGTATTCGGAAGAAACTTGTCTCCTTTGGCCTAAAGGCTATAATAAGAAGGGACTGCAAGATAAACACATGCCCTATATTATGTGGAATTTAGCCAGTAAACTTAGGTGGGTTATGTGGCCAATGCAATAAGCAGGGTTGGCTTGCTAACTCTTGTCTGTTTAATGTGTTTTATATAGATACATTTAGCTTACATCTTATGCTTGGTTCAAAAAAGGTTTTATATTTATATATATTACATATGGTATGTATTTAGAAAAACTATATCAACCCATTTCAAAAAAAAGAGAAGAAAAAAAATTGGATAGGGGTTTGTGGCTCATGTAAATAATTTCATTTGTAATTAGAAATTAAAAAATAAAATCATTATTGAATCATTACTAAAGTCTTTATAGAAAGTGCAAAGAGAAATTTAAGTGTCATTTACTAAGTTTAGAATTATTGGTCATGATAGGATTCATGATAGGATTTGAGCTTGACTAAAGGGAAAAAGTCTCAAAATTGTGTGTAGCTAAATTCTGTACAGTATCTGGCCATGGCAGTCTGATTTTCAAACAAACATATTTGTCCGTTACTGATCATTTAATTGACCTAACAATTTCAAATTCATTGTCTTCACCATTTTATTTATTTTTTCGTCTTAATCTTCATCTTTATTCTTAAATTAAGGTGATAAAATGTTTTGAAATAAATGACTTTGGCAACAGAAACATTTTTACTATATTTTATTACATTCTTTTGTATAACATCACTTTTTACCGAAGAAAAGTAGATTATTAGAATTAATACAAATGTTTCTCTTTATATATATTGTTTTCTTTCTAATTTCAGCCACAAAGACACAGAAGGATTTGTAGATGCACTCACTAATGTATCAGTGGAACAGTATGAATGTATGAGCTGTATAAATGACTCCGATGAAAACATGGAACTACGAGTGAAAAAATTGTCTCATAAGATCAATTCAAAATATAAATCAGGAGTAGCTAACATTCTAAGTATAAATGACAATAACTTGTACATTCTAACATTGTCTCTTCCAAAATCTGTACTCGAAGTTGGTGATGTGTGGTCCATTGTAAGTGTGTACCAATGGACAAAGCACACGATTATGCCCAATCATACTGCTAAACATCTACGACCTTCTGCGGAGAAGAAAATCATGCTAAACTGGCTCTTACCAAAGCTGCAGAACAGATGTATTGAAGTAAATGTATTCCCCCAAGAAGAGGCGTTACGTGTTGACCATGGCCCAAAATTTCTTTGTGTGGCCCGGGAGATAGAATTTCAGCTGGAGACCATCTCTCCAAACCCACTTTTAAAGAGTTTGGTAAAGGTGATGATTGTACGTAAGGTTGACCGCGATGTTGTAAACTTCAAACACTATCTGCAGAAACTTGTTCAGCAATTTGTTCGAAAAAACGCTGAGCATGAATGTTTCTGTGTCGTACATGTTATGCCATCGGACGGTATACACATGTTAGAAGATGTGTTGCCATCAAGGACAAAGCAAGCTTGTGGTCTGAACATAAAGGTGTTCAGTGCCTTTAATCCGAATGATGTGCCAGTATCGTGTGTTGTTCTGTACACCGCAAACTCTGAACTATCTGAAGGTGAGATATTGTTCAAGTCATAGACTTTAAGTCATGAAGGATAAATAGTTATTTACTGTAATGTAGAAAAATCATAACTTTTTACCAGTGACAAAGCTTTTAATAAGTTAACCTTGTGATTTTATGTTACTATCAATATCTTTTACAACTTATTTCTGTACAGAGATTGAACAGGTTTCAATTACTTTTATGATATTTTTCTTTATTTTAATACAGGATTAAGTAAGGAGGTGTAAATATTATACTTGTATTAACATGAAATGGTTAAAAAGTGGTGACTTTTAAACCTGCTTTTCTACTTAAATATACACTTTGGAAATGTAACTTTTGTGTATGTGAGAAATTCACTTATCTGACTTTTGGAATAAGGATGTTGGGACCTTTGTGGCAATTTGTCCCTGTGTTAGAACAGGGAAATCTGAGAATTTCCTCTACCATGAAATATTAACAGTTACATTTAAACCATTTATTGTGTTATTGTCAATGACACAATAAATAATTTGTGAGGTACTAGCCAATGTTTCTGAAGTGTTGAAAATTGAAAAACTAAAATCATAGTATGAGCTTAGCTTCTTCTCATTCTTGATCAACTTGACTGCTTTTAGGCAACTAGTAAAAATTTTAACTACTGTGTAGTTCAGAAAACACTACAAGCAAAAAAATAGCTGACTACTGTTGAGTACCAAATTTATTAGTGAAAAACTGGACTACTTGAGGTCTAAAAAAAAACACTATCAGTGAAAAATTACATCTGAGAGAAAGAAAAAAATAAGTGAAAAACCTGACTACTGTTGAGTAAAAAACACAGCTATGGCAATAAAAAACTTAAACTCTGTTGAGTATGGAACACAACTATGGTATTAAAAAAAACTTGACCAATGTTGCCTGCAAAGAACATTACCAGTTGAAATTGGTTACAAAAATGATTCATGAAAAAAATAGACAACTGTTGAGTAAAACATGTGGCTTGTGACACTTATTCAGTATTTGTTATTGTTTTGGAATTAATCTTGCAGTCTCAGAAACTGCAATGCCCAGAGCTATGATAGTTGATATGTAGCATCACCTTTTGGACTTTTACAAAAGTTGTATTAGTTTTAAATGTATTACTACGGAAATGGTGAAATGTTGCAACCTAAGACACAGTTGACAGCATGGATGTTCAAGTTAGGCTTTCTGTATACAGAATGTATAGGCAAGTCATGTTAACTGGTAGTGTGAAGAGAGTTACTGTGAATACACTTCATTTTGTGGACATGAAATTTCGTGGTTTTGTCACAAAGAACATTTTCGTGGGTACTTAAATTCATGGACTGTTTATTTTTTCCAAAAGGTAAAATGTAAATAATGTGATGCAAAATAATCTTTCAGCAGATGAAATGAAATTTTGTTGGATCTTAAATTCATGGATTGAGCTACCCACGAAAAACACGAAATTAGTTCCCAACGAATAATAATGATTTTGCAGTAAATACATTGCTATTATTTATTTAGATACTGATAGTGGTGACCAACAATTGGAGAAAAGTGTAACATCATTGTATAAAGAGGAGACCAGTAATTTGTACCTGGATGTTGATGCTACACCAACATATCTCTGACAATTTTCAATTCTACTATTTCAAGCAACTTAACTTTTTTCTATTATAATTATGCAGGATTCAGGGCCACAAGTGCCCCGCATGTTCCTCTTTTCCTAGTTATGCAGAAGAAATATAGTGGGGAAAAACTTTTACCCACTATTCTTAGTTTTCCATTAGAAAGGCAGATTTATAACTTGCTGTGCATTTGCATTAATAACCATATTATTGTTACTTCTTTCTCACAGATCTGGTCAACATCAGTTTAAGATATCAGTTTTAAGATGATTATTTTTAAATGCCGTATTAAGTTAATAATGCTTAGATAAGCATATTAAAAGTCTTTAAATTCTTTTCAAAAAGTTTGATAATTTTGCATGTGGTATAATTAAGTCTGTGTCTACAATATTTGTGAAAATCATGGACTGTCAAAAATGCTCCCCTCCGCACCTAGCCCTTTTTTAGGGATGAAAAAATAATTATGGCCCCTGGATCAAATACGCATAAAGCATAATTCGGTATACCTCTACAATAAACAATATAACTTGTGCACTTGGGGATCAAAAATGACCCTGACCATGAATCTCATGAGGGCATTCTTTGGCCATCACGGCCATGTTATTTTGTACAGAGCATAACTTGAAAGATATTGAATGTATCATTATAAAGCATTTAAATTGGATAGATCTCATCGAGGAGGTGTAGTGCTTGAAAAGCAAAACTTTCTTTGGCATAAGTGGAGTTATTGTCCTTTGTAATTTTTCAAACCGAGTAGAACTCGGACTTTATGAGGGGTATTTGTGCTTCATCTCTGTTGTATTTTTTTTATTTTGAAAATATCAAGTGTCATATTGTACATGTATACAGCTTTTAATGCAAACTTTGCTTTTTGGTTTTTTTTGGGTATATTTTAATGTTTAAATGTGTTTACGGTCAATTATATGTAGATATATGTGTTATGATTATATGTATCCATAGAAAATGTGTTCATGATTATACATGTATGTTACATTAGAAAATGTGTTCATAATTATACTTATCCATACAAATTGTGTTCATGGTTCATAATACAGCTGACAAAATATAATCATGTTGAAATTTATCCATAGAGAAGTGTATTTCTTGAATATATGTGTTCCTGGTTAAATAAGTCCATGGAAATATATTCATGGATAAAAATTCATTGAGAAAAAAAACGTCTTTTGTATGCATGTTAATTTGTTAAATGTATTCATGGAAGAATGTATCCTGTTTAAAAATGTTATTGTGGATAAATGTTTTGTTTTTTTAGCTTACTATGTTACTATGTTATGTTTTTTTTAGTGTATTCATTGTGAAATATATTCCTAGAAAAATTTATTGTTAAATTGTTTCTTTGCATATGAAATGGGGTTATCCCTTCATCTGCCCATACTCACAAATGTAAACTTACGTGGCTAGTGGAATAATTTAATAAAATAGTAAATTTTCTTTAATGATGTTAATATAGTAAGGTGACTAAATAATCTTTCATGTATCTAAAAGAACAATGAAGAGGACAATGATATAGGCACTAAATTATTCATTTGTGACAACAGCTTTCCATTCTGATCTATTTTTACTGTCAAGCAATAAGAATAGTCGAGCGTTGCTGTCCTACCGACAGCTCTTGTCATAGGTTATAATTGCGAGCTGTTTGAGGTTCCTTTATTTTCATTAAAATTTGCAGGCCTTGGAGTGTTATATTCGGAAGACTGTTACTTTGATTCGCATTCAAAGCTACAAAGCCATGTCTCATCTATTGCCACAATGCAATTTAAATACTGTTCGCCTTTATTTTCATATCTTTTTAAGTGATTTTCTGCAATCACTTACTGGTTTGTCATTTGGTCCTGCCTGAGGTGATGTGACACCCATCTTGCAGAAACTTGGAGCATTAGCAAATGATGTGTCAGAATTGTTTGAATTGACTCAACAGAAATACCAAGACTTTCAGCTAACTCCTGGCATGTTAATCGCCGATCTTATTCAATAGGTCCCAAACTTTTTCAACATGGAACTTTTCTGTAACCTCAACTGGCTGTCCGCAAAGAGGGTCATCAGAAACATCAAATTTTCCATTTGTAAATCGCCTAATCCATCTATAAACTTTATTAAATGAAACAGCAGATTCACCTCAAGCTTCACATAATTGTTCTTGTATTTCCTTTATATATAAACGCTGTTCATCTAGGCTTACCGCGGCAATGACACTTTAGCTACGTTCAAATGACGTCATATATATATGTGACGTCATATGTTGCACGGAAACATGTTTTACATCAATTAGAAGCTTAATAATTGTTACTCACTCATACAGTTTCATCATTCTAAATGAAAGGCAAAAACGTTATTGGGTCATTATCAGAACTTATTGATATGTCCCACCATACAATACTAGAAATGTGTCGTCATGCCACGGATGCCCCCGCATGCAGCCAAAATTTCAGATGTTATATTTAGTTCCAAATTTGTTTGCACAAATTATTTTTTTCATTTTAAGTTCAAAGCCCTTCAAACTATTCAATGTTCAATGTTTATACAAAGTTCAAGGCACTGAAACTATTCTGAGTGTTAACCTTTTGTAAATTGCATATTTGTAGCCAAAATAATGGCTACATACATTTCCACAAAAGTATGAGTGCTGAAACTGAAAATTCAAAATTTTTCCAACATTCAAGAAAGAAAACTTTATCCAAAATTATTTAACCACGACCAAATTCAAACTTGAACTGCTTATTCCTAACATGTATCTATATGTCAAATTTGAGTTGAATGTGTACAACCATTAGGAAACTTAAAATTTCTGATTTTTTTTTTCGAAGTTCAAAAGGGATAACTCTGTCAGTTATCATTAAACCATGACCAAATTCGAAATTGACCAATGCATTTTTATGACATATCCATATCTTTAATTTGAGTTGAATATGTATTACTGTTGGGGATATAATGAATGGGAACTGAAAATTTGCTTTTTTTTCAAAGTTAAAGGGGCATAACTCTGCCAAAAATCATGGAACCATGACAAAATTCGAACTTGACCTGCTCATTTCTTTGACGTATCCATATGTCAAATTTGAGTTGAATGTGTAATACCATGGAGGAGATAATGAACGGAAACTGAAAATTTCATATTATTTTCAAAGTGAAAGGGACATAACTTTGCCAAAAATCATCGAACCATGACCAAATTCGAACTTAACCTGCGCATTCCTTTGACGTAACCATATGTCAAATTTGAGTTGAATGTGTAATACTGTTGGAGAGATAATGAGCGGAAAGTGAAAATTTCAGATTATTTTCAAAGTGACTGGGGCATAACTCTGCCATAAATCATTGAACCATGACTAAATAGGAACTTGACCTGCGCATTAGTTTGATGTATCCATATGTCAAGTTTGAGTAAAATGTGTAATACAGTTATGGAGATAATGAGCGGAAACTGAAAATTTCATATTATTTTCAAGTAAAAGGGGCATAACTCTGCCAAAAATCATTGAACGGTGACCAAATTTGATCTTGACCTGTATTTTCTCATGACATATCCATATGTCAAGTTTGAGTTGAATGTGTAATACCGTTGGGGAGATAATGAACGGAAACTGAAAATTTCATATTATTTTCAAAGTAAAAGGGGCATAACTCTGCCAAAAATCACCGAACCATGACCAAATTCTAACTTGACCTGTATTTTCTCATGACATATCCATATGTCAAATTTGAGTTGAATGTGTGCAACCGTTACTTAGATAATGAACTGAAACTGATGATGACAGAATGACAGGACGTAACACTATATGCCCCAGCCATTATATGGCGGGGGCATAAAAAAATACTTGATTGAAGCTTCATAGTACATGATGTCTTATGTACAGAATATAAAAACCAAGATCTGTCTATAAGACAGTGTGTTCAACTGTAAAGAAAAGGGGCATTATTCTGTAACAAGAGGGCCATGATGGCCCTGAGGTCGCTCACCTGTATATAGGCCCCCCCCAACCCCCCCCCCCCCCCCAACGTTGCAGAGCCAATTTAACCCAAGGGCTTTTATTTGCACAAACTTGGTAGACACCCATAAGAAGATGTTTCATGCTAAACATTTAAGCTCTAGCTCATTGGGCTTTTTAAAAGAAGATTTTTTTAAAGTTTTTACTATACATATATAGTTAAAAACAATGACACCCCTGGGGCAGGGCCAGTTTTGACCCCATGGCTTTTATTTGAACAAACTTTGTAGACACTTACTAGAAGATGTTTCATCCTTAATATCTAAACTCTAGCTATTTGGGTTTTTTCAAAGAAGATTTAAAGTTTTTGCTAAACACATATAAAGAAAATCAATGACCCCCGGGGCGGGGCCAATTTTGACCCCTGGGCTTGTATTTGAACAAACTTGGTAGACACCTATTAGAACATGTTAAATGCTCAATAACTTAGCCATAGCTCTTTGAGTTCTTTAAAAGAAGATTTTTTAAGTTTTTACTATATGCATATAGGGAAAATCAATGACCACCCAAGGCGGGGCCAATTTTCACCCCAGGGCTTTTATTTGAACAAACTTGGTAGACACCCATTAGAACATGTTTCATGCTAAATATCTTAGCTCTAGCTCTTTGGGTTCTTTAAAAGAAGATTTTTTAGGTTTTTACTATATGCATATAGGGAAAATCAATGACCCCCCGGGGCGGGGCCAATTTTGACCCCAGGGCTTTTATTTGAACAAACTTGGTAGACACACACTAGAAGATGTTTCATGCCAAATATCTAAGCTCTAGCTCTTTGAGTTCTTTAAAAGAAGATTTTTAAGTTTTTACTATATGCATATAGGGAAAATCAATGACCCCCGGGGCGGGGCCAATTTTCACCCCAGGGCTTTTATTTGAACAAACTTGGTAGACACCCATTAGAACATGTTTCATGCTAAATATCTTAGCTCTAGCTCTTTGGGTTCTTTAAAAGAAGATTTTTTAAGTTTTTACTATATGCATATAGGGAAAATCAATGATCCCCCGGGGCTGGGCCAATTTTGACCCCAGGGCTTTTATTTGAACAAACTTGGTAATAACACACACTAGAAGATGTTTCATGCCAAATATCTAAGCTCTAGCTCTTTGAGTTCTTTAAAAGAAGATTTTTTAAGTTTTTAATATATGCATATAGGGAAAATCAATGACCCCCAGGGCGGGGCCAATTTTCACCCCAGGGCTTTTATTTGAACAAACTTGGTAGACACCCATTAGAACATGTTTCATGCTAAATATCTTAGCTCTAGCTCTTTGGGTTCTTTAAAAGAAGATTTTTTAAGTTTTTACTATATGCATATAGGGAAAATCAATGACCCCCCGGGGCGGGGCCAATTTTGACCCCAGGGCTTTTATTTGAACAAACTTGGTAGACACTCACTAGAAGATGTTTCATGCCAAATATGTAAGCTCTAGCTCTTATGGTTTTTTAAAAGAAGATATTTAAAGTTTTTTCTTTCGGTTGCCATGGCAACCAGAGTTTTGCATGGAATTAAATTCTTTGAACAATTTTTAAAGGTGACCACCAAAGGAACATTCCTGTGAAGTTTGGATGAAATTGGCTTAGTGGTTTATGAGGAGATGTCATTTAAAGTAAAAGTTTACGGACGGACGGACGACGGACGGACGGACGCCGGACGAAAAGCGATCACAAAAGCTCACCCTGTCACTTTGTGACAGGTGAGCTAAAAAGGTCACTCGGAGTAATAGGACCTGTGCCTTTCCTGTTAGATAATCACAGAGAACAAGTGTAAGAATTAGTTTCAACCCTTTCTCTTCAGTTGTTGCAAAAACTGTACCAAAGTGTGATGCCGAGGCCTGGGCGAGCACAATAGCTCTCCCTTTCCTTCAAATAGTTTAGCTAAAATGGATATGGCTTTTATTAACTAATAATGATACAAAGCCAAAACAAATGAGCCATGTCAAGCAAAGAGCTCTCATAGTTAAGGGCATACTTTTGAGATATTGTCATTAAAATATTATCATGACATTATATCATATCATTTGGTCATAATAACATATGCAGATTTAAGTTATCAAGTGAAGAGTTACAGTTCCTGAAAAATCTTTAATACTGTTGTCCAAAAGAAAAAAAATTGCAAAGGGGAATAATTCAGGAATAAGGAAGTGAGTGTGATGGAACCAATAGTTTAAGTCAAAAGTTCCAATCAGTGTGCTAAATGGCCGGAAGGAAGAACAGTCAGACAAACTGCTAATCAATATCCCTCCACCTTGGATGGGGGATAGATATACATGTACTAAGAAAAGTCATCTGTGGACGAGTAGTTATGGTCGTTGACTTCCGACTATTTTTCCCTCACAACTGTAGGTTAGAATCCAGACAGGGATTTTTTATTCTTTCATGTGATGAAACTATCCAACTTGCTAACAAAGTGTCAGTGGTTCTACTCAGGTGCCTGAAATAATGCACGGAAGGGCACCTGAGGTCTTCCTCCACCAGTAAAGCTGGGAAATTGCCAAATGACCGATACTGTGTTGGTGCTATGTAAAATAGACAAAAGAAGATATGCTAAGAAGCTTCAATCAAGTGATTTGTATAATATAGTTGGTGATATCAATTTAACAAACTTGTTTGTTCTTGTTTATGACTAAATGCGTGTGTTGTAACAGCCACAATTTATTAGTTATTTTCATATGTAATTTGTATACACCGTGTCCATAGAACAATGTGTTATGTTTAGTCTGTCATCAAGCCTGCCCTTCATATTTTGTACATAATTTGTTTTATTTCAGTTATGTTTTTTTGTGAGATTTAACCAAAGACAGTGATGCAAATATCTGCAGATTTAACGTGTGTCATAAAGCGGGGTTTTGATTGTTTGTTTCATTTTACGCCTTTTCCCAACAGTATTTCAGTCATATAGGCGGGTAGTTTCCTAACCATCGTTCCTGGAGAGTTACACCAGTACTAGACTACCGCGCTAAACTACCAAAGCATCTCCCAGGGATCGAACCCAAGCCAGAGAGGTAACTGGATTAGAAGTCATCGACTCTAACCCCTCGACCACGGAGGCGGTATAAAGCGGGGTTACTTGACAAACATTTTATTGATTTATAAATCAGTTGATTTCATCTTTAGAAAGTAACAGTTGTATTAACACTATATAAATTGTTTTTGAAGGCAAAATGGTATGACAGTGTTAATATATGTTTCCTTGGCACAGTAAATTTTCTTGCACTTCATTCATTTAACTCATATTTGTTATGCATGCACATATTAGTCATATTAAATTAAGTCACAATTCAAGGAGTTTAATACCCATGTTATCATAACATGCATGTATGATAAATTTCTCAGCAAGTCATTTAGAGCATCCTCTGTGGCTTTGTCAGGTGAAGTTCTCAGACTGAATCACTCACTGATCACCACCATCACTATTGTGGATATGAATTCTGCCAAGAACTTTGGATTTACAGAATACATTGTTAACTGAAGTTTGTACATCTTGTACATTATATGCTGTGGTTCTGGAGATTGTTTAAAGTAACGTGTTGATAGAAATATCAGTAAATTGTAAATTATAGACAAGCGACTTCAAGAGCTAAAAAAAAAAATACCAGAAATTGAGGTTTAGTAATTTATTAAAAACTACACCATTTATAATTATTCTTTAATTTAGCACACAACACCTTTCAAGATTTTTCTATTATCATCTGCAAATAACATTTCATCATTTCCAAATGAGCATTTTGTTCTTGCTTCTAAACCAAATGTCAATTTCGTTCAAGTTTCATATTTTTCTTAACATAGATAAATATTTTCTTTATCAGCACTAGAATTCAAACATTTTAACTTTTTATTTCCTTGCCCTGTTTCTCGGCCATCTGCTTGGCTTTCTCGGCCTTCTGCTTTTCTACCTTCAGTCTCCAAATCTCCTCCCACTCCTCAATCGTCTCCTGGTTTCTGTAATGAAAAATTCAAAAGAATATGCAAACAGTTCGCTAGGTATCATTCACCAACACAGTATAGGTCATATGGAGACGTTCCAGCTTTACTGCTGGAGGAAGACCTCGAGTGCCCTTCCGTGCATTACTTCAGGCAAGAACGGCCACCTGAGTAAAACCACCTACAAGGTTTTCTGTTGTCGGACTCTTAATTCGCACCAACAATTTGAAGGTCATATATTGCATTTTTTCAGTTTTACTGGCAAAGGAAGACCTTGGCAGTAAGGTAAAATGTAAGGAAGTAAGGTAAAACATGAATATGCCAAAAAACATTATCTTACAAAGCAATTGTCAACGTATAGATGAGTGTTCCTCTACTGATCACCTTACAATGTTCACAATTAGAGATGGTCCACAAAAAGTATGTTAAAAAGTGTAACTGAACTCCCAATACACACTTGCTTGGAGCACACTTGGGAGGACAGGTTAAGAGTTCAAGTTGATCATGTGTCTCAATATCTGATAACCTCAACATTGCTTAACTTTTATTATCTGCATCAAAGTAAAAAAAAAAAAAGTCCCTCATTTCCTCCCATTCTTATTAAGTTGTTCTTAGATCTCAATGCCAGGTATGAAAATTTTAGCCACTTCAGAAGCATTAAAGATTTATGAAACATTGGTCAAACTTGTAGACCTTCTAGTGAAAGCATCATAAGGGACAAACAAACATATTTGACAAAGCTGGTTGCAAAAAGGTTTTTACGTGAGTTCTATAAAAAGAGGGCCACCTTATTTTGCTTGCTTTTAACTATTGTCAGGACATTTTAAGGTCCATACTAAGTTTGAAAATTGAAAAACGGGTCATTGGGGTTAAGCTTAAGATTGAATATAAAGATACAAAAGATAACCACAAAAGCTCTCTATAACAATCAACATACCTCGAATTTCTGCTTGTATTATAGTATTGCTCCATTAGATCCATCTGAGCACTCTTTAAGTGATGTGGGGCAAATCCTGGGTTTGCTCTGTTGGGGTTGATAGCTGCTTCTGGGAAATAGTGGTTATACATCTGCATTGTCATCTTCTCTGGTGGTGGTATACTTGCTATAGCTGACAACTGAAATAATGGTGAATGATGTAAACAATGCAATGGATTTCTTAGGTCACTCATGGAGTCATATATGGGTGGTCATGGAATGGCCATCCAGATCTGCACAATGCTAATTATTCATTTTACTTTTCTTAGCATGGTCTCCTGTCCATTTCTTTGTTCCTGAACATAATTATATTAATATAACAACTTTATTATAAACCTCGACAATACAAACAAGTTGAAAATATAACTTGATTTGTTATAACAAGTGGGATAATTTTGCCCAAGATTTCTCACCGTTAACAGATCCATTGCTAAAAAAGGTCATAATTCTTCATTGCAGAAAGAGGTCACTGGGTCGCATTGAGGGTTCTTTCAATGATAGGGCTAAGACTTTTGTCTTACATTCACATTGACCTTAGGACAGTAAGCAAAAATGTTCTTTGGTTATTGATCTAAGATGCTTTTAGTGGTCAAGGCCACCGGCAATAACTTGAACAGTTTTGGTACAGTTCCGTAGATGATTTTTAATATGCCAAATAGCTATGCTCTAGCCCTTGGGGTTTTAAAGAAGAAAATTTTAAGTTTTTACTTTATATATGTAAGGAAAACATATGACCCCCTTAGGTGAGCTTTAAAAGTAAATGAATGTCATATGGGTTAACACAAACGCTTCTCTTTTTTTCTAGAAGTAAACTAAAGCTAACAAAACTATTTGTTTATGACTAAAGTAGATTTCATTCCGAACACCAACAATAAACCTACAATTTCATTCAGTCCTTTCAGCTTAGCTTGTGACGCTGCAACGAAAGCATCTTTTTCTTGCAACTGAAATGTGTTACAAAAACAAACATAAGTATAAAATTTACCAATAAGTTTTGAACCTTTTTATAAAGTCAATTAAATTGAAGATATTTGTTAAACACGATATTTGTTAAACACAAGTTTTTCATTTAGAACAAGTCCAATGTCTTGCTAAGTTTTAGTATTCACACAAAATATATTACTTAATTGACAACAAAATATAACATCAATTGACGTATTATAATAAAGGTACCAGTAATGACCAAAAAAAAAAAAAATCAATTTGTTTCAATAAGTATGTACATGTACCTAAAATCTGATAAGTAACAAGAGGGCCATGATGGCCCTGAGGTCGCTCACCTGTATATAGGCCGCCCCAACCCCCCCCCCCCCCCCCCCCCCAAAAACATTGCAGGGCCAATTTAACCAAAGGGCTTTTAGTTGCACAAACTTGGTAGACACCCATAAGAAAATGTTTCATGCTAAACATCTAAGCTCTAGCTCATTGGGCTATTTAAAAGAAGATTTTTTTAAAGTTTTTACTATACACATATAGTTAAAAACAATGACACGCCTGGGGCCGGGCCAGTTATGACCCCAGGGTTTTTATTTGAACAAACTTTGTAGACACTCACTAGAATATGTTTCATGCTTAATATCTAAACTCTAGCTTTTTGGGTTTTTTCAAAGAAGATTTTAAGTTTTTGCTATACACATATAAGGAAAATCAATGACCCCGGGGCGGGGCCAATTTTGACCCCAGGTCTTTTATTTGAACAAACTTTGTAGACACTCACTAAAAGATGTTTCATGCTTAATATCTTAACTCTAGCTATTTGGGTTTTTTCAAAAAAGATTTTTTAAGTTTTTGCTATACACATATAAGGAAAATCAATGACCCCCGGGGCGGGGCCAATTTTGACCCCAGGGCTTTTATTTGAACAAACTTGGTAGACACCTATTAGAACATGTTTGATGCTAAATATCTTAACCATAGCTCTTTGAGTTCTTTAAAAGAAGATTTTTAAGTTTTTACTATATGCATTTATAGGGAAAAATCAATGACCCCCCCCGGGCGGGGTCAATTTTGACCCCAGGGCTTTTATTTGAACAAACTTGGTAGACACTTATTAGAACATGTTTCATGCTAAATATCTTAGCTCTAACTCTTTTGGTTCTTTAAAAGAAGATTTTTTAAGTTTTTACTATATGCATATAGGGAAAATCAATGACCCCCTGGGGCGGGGCCAATTTTGACCCCAGGGCTTTTCTTTGAACAAACTTGATAGACACCTATTAGAACATGTTTGATGCTCAATATCTTAGCCATAGCTCTTTGAGTTCTTTAAAAGAAGATTTTTTAAGTTTTCACTATATGCATATAGGGAAAATCAATGACCCCCCGGGGCGGGGCCAATTTTGACCCCAGGGCTTTTATTTGAACAAACTTGGTAGACACTCACTAGAAGATGTTTCATGCCAAATATCTAAGCTCTAGCTCTTATGGTTTTTTACAAGAAGATATTTAAAGTTTTTTCTTTCGGTTGCCATGGCAACCAGAGTTCTGCATGGAATTAAATTCTTTGAACAATTTTTAAAGGTGACCACCAAAGGAACATTCCTGTGAAGTTTGGATGAAATTGGCCTTGTGGTTTATGAGGAGATGTCATTTAAAGTAAAAGTTTACGGACGACGGACGACGGACGGACGACGGACGGACGACGGACGCCGGACGAAAAGCGATCACAAAAGCTCACCCTGTCACTTTGTGACAGGTGAGCTAAAAATGTCACGCACATTTCAGTAATGTGTATGGTCTTGTCCTAGGTTCTAGATGACTGGGCCATATCAAGTTGGTAGTCATGTTATCACTGGCATGATGACACTTACTTGTAGCTATTAATTGTAGCTACTTTGAATAACTTCAAAGCTTTGCCTCCACTATGCAACACTGCTAAATTTTATTCTTTTTTTATAATGAAAATCCTTCAAATTTAGAACGTTTTTGAACAATTACAAAATTACATATAGAAATTTAGCAAACTGATTGTAACCATCTATCCATGTATACTTACTGCAACTTTTTCTTCACTATCAAACTTGGCCTTCTGATTTGCAGGATCTTTTGGGTAAGGAACTTCCATTGCATTATACTGTAAAAATATATACTGTCTTTATAGCTTTCTTTAGTATTTAAATACAGTCTATATTAGAAAATAATACTTGCTTCAAATGATTAATACTCATTCTTTGTAGCTTTTCAAGGTTATATAGATCTAGATTTAAAAATAGTTTAATTTACTAAAGAAATGAAACAAAAAGTATCCTAAAACAAATCCTTGATAACTGGATTATAAGAATGAAATGGAAAAAATATGATTTAATCTATCTTGAATATAAAACTTTAAATCTCTTTCATATAAAGTATCATAGTTTTACTCACTGAGTCAAGTACATGTATGTAAAAAATATTTTGAAGTTAAATATATTACCAATTTTTCAAATTCATCAACAAATGCAGGACTTGCAATCCTTCGTTTGTACTCTCCAAAGTCAATTTTTGGTAAAGACTCTGGCAATTCAGCAACTCTATAATGCATAAAACACAAATTTGATATATATATATATATATCATTTATAATTATCCTGCTCAACTTTCAGTAAATTTACAGACTTGGAGATCAAATAACAGTGCTTTTTAAGGGCTATTTGGCCAAATTGGGGCCCCATTACCCTCCTAAAAAAGTATGTAATATATATATTTTTCCCTTTGTCCTTACAAATACATGTAATAAACTAGAAACATTTTTTTTAGTTTCACTTCATCAGAGAGGAATATTGTAGTTTGAATACAATATGATTTTGTTTCACATTTTTAAACTTAAACATAAATTTATCAAGAAATGGAACGTTTTGTCTGTTTCTAAATTTCCCCTTCATGAAAACATTTGCCCCTCTACTGCACGTTATTGGCAGTGAAACAACAAAAAAATTTAAAGCCACTGGTTCTGCATATTTTGCATGTTTTTGTTTTTTTTATCTTTATTGACATTCAAGATATTTTAACCAAGATATCACATAGATAATCAAATTGAATATACAGCATGTATTGACACTTTAAAATAACAATAAATACTGGTACAGATCATTTATTACTAATTGGTTCACACCTTGTAATCATTGAATGTCATTAACAATGCACAGGACAAAAGGTCATACAAAGAACTGAAAAGGCTATAAATGGATTAAAATTATTAATAGTAGATATACAGAAGCAACAATTAATTTAAAGTAAAGAAAATAATTATTGATTAATAATAAATTCAACATTAATTCTGTCTGCAAAATACAGATTTTTCTAATATTCCCCTTTCATTTTATATTCTGTTCTATATCTAACTTGTCTGCAAAATCCTTCTTATTTTAACTTGTCTGCAAAATTCAACATTAATTATGTCTGCAAAATACAGATTTTTCTAATATTCCCCTTTCATTTTATATTCTGTTCTATATCTAACTTGTCTGCAAAATCCTTCTTATTTTAACTTGTCTGCAAAATTCAACATTAATTCTGTCTGCAAAATACAGATTTTTCTAATATTCCCCTTTCATTTTATATTCTGTTCCCTATCTAAATTGTCTGCAAAATCCTTCTTATTTTAACTTGTCTGCAAAATTCAACATTAATTCTGTCTATACTTTATGTATTTACTTAAAAAAGGTTAATTAAAATTGTTTGTTTGTTATAATCATTATATTCTGTTTCATGCAATTACTTAGTCTTAGTGTTTTTTAATTATTTTTTTAGATCTATATTTTTTTATATAAAAGCATAAATTATTCTAAAAAAAATAATAATTAGAGTTTTGCAAATAATTATAGATCTTTCTAGATGGCATTAAATCAATATAATTACCTATTCACACCTTTTGACAAGGGATTAAACACCCCCTATATAATCTATATTGTCTGCAAAATCTAAAATCATTCTTTATTTAACTTGTCTGCAAAATCCCTCTATGTTTAATCCTTCTATGTTTAACTTGTCTGCAAAGTCGTCTGCAAAGTATACCGACCCTTTGCAAATTGACAAAAAAAAAACCCAAACAATTTGTTTGAATATCAGAAAATGAAAAAACAATTTCATAAAAATTTGACCTAATTGACTGAGAATACGAGAAACACTGTCAAACAGAGATAAATTTCAACTTACCGTAGGGGTCATTTATATGAATGATTTTATTTTACTCTGAAAATAGACTTTTAATTTTTTAGCACATTTTATATATTAAACGTTATATGTGTAAGCTATTAAAAACAAATTTTGTGTGTGCATTGGCTAATTTTTCATGCAAGGGCACAAGCCTTAAATTAGGTACGAATATTTAAGGTACGAAAAACCTTGAATAAATTGTCAGATTCTCCTTACATACCTAGATATATACTTGTCACTATGAGATTTTAGGACTCTGTATGCATCCGTTTGTTTTGAGGGGACTTTTGACTGTAATGCTACCCAGTCAACAGCAGATTTGGTCACCCTTCTCGCAGCCATCGTGAAAGGTCGTTGAAGAATTGAAGAAGACGGGAAGGACGCTTGAATATTCAATAAGAATATGTTCCACTTACTGTATACCGGATTGTGGAAAAAAAACTTACTGCATGCAAAGATGCTAGTCGCATTGATTTGACCTAAAATATGCTTAATCGTGTCATTCATGTTATATTTTATCCATATATTAAAAAAAAGAAGAAAAAAGATTTTTGTTATAAGATGAATTTCACAATCTTTTTTTTAAATTGAACGCTAACACGAACTATATTTATAGAAATTCCCTTTGTTCATGTGGATTCTTGCATGCATGGAGGAATTTTGATGAAACTTGGTAGAAATGTTCATCACTATATGAAGCCGTGTCCCGCGCAGGAACCAGGTCTCTGGGTCAAAGGTTATGGTCACACTTAGAGGTCATTGAAAAACGCTTGTCCGGGGCAAAACTTCTACATACATAGAGGGATTTCAATATAACTTCGCACAAAAGTTCACCATTGTAAGGCGGAGTGTTGAGTGCAAAATTCAGGTCCCTGCATCCAAGGTCAAGGTCACACATAGGGGCCAAATTTCAGATAAAAATATGAAAATGTGTATTCGGACCATTTAGTAATCATGTATTGAGGAATTGAAACAAAGATGGTCATTATCATAACTACTGGTGTGAAACATGTAATTTAGGTTAATATATGCTAAGTCAATGTCACTAAAGATGATAAAATATAAAAAAAAATGTCTAGAGCATATCTCTTCCAAGCATGGTGGGTTTATCATGAAACATCATAGTGATGTTCACCAGTATGAGAAGCAGTGTCACATGCATGAACCAAGTCTCTAGGTTAAAGGTTAAAGTCACACTTAGAGGTCATTGATAATGCTTGTTAGGAGCACATAATCCAGATCCCTGATACAAAGTTAAGGTCACATAGAGAGGTCAAATTTGATGACCGCCGGGGACCATTTAGTCATCCTTTATTGATGGATTGTAACACAAATAATAACTATCATGACTACAAATGTGACACATGTAATTAAGGTTAATATTGACAAGGTCAAGGTCACTAGAGATGATAAAATATCCAGATAGTTTTCGGATATTGCCCAGGGCATATCTCCTTTATGCATACCCATAATATGCCATCATCTCTGTCAAACCCTTTTGTGACGGGCGTATTCCTTTGTTTTTACATAGTAAAATATAAAATTAAATACAATTATTGTAAAATGAGAGTAATTTTGAGTTTTACCTGATTTAATGGGCATAATGCCACTTTAATGAATGAAAATTAATTTCTATGAAATTCTTTCCTTCATTAATTTCTTTTACTAATTCCAAGCATAAACATATATTGTAATAGTTATTCCAAATTACTTTAAAATGGTGACGATTTGAAAAATATCTCCAATCTAGAAATGTCTTGGGGTAATTTAGGGCTCGGTACAGCAGTTACTTAACATCACTGTCCTAGCTAGCTTATTAAATGTATCTGGAGGGCTTCCCCCATGGAACAATGAATCTGCATATTAGATGGTGGCTTGTAGCAATTTTCCATGTGCAAGTTTTGAATAAAATACAGGGCTTTACATTATCAAGAAAATTTCAGATTCTTACACATGTTTACAAGAATTATGAATAATGTAAGAATTATGTTTTAAGCTCTTGCCTCACAGTGGTTTTCTCAAGGTTTTGAAGGAATCGAAATGCTACAATCTATTTATGATCTTATTCAATATTTAGCTTCGCTACAAATAAAGTAATGCTGCTGTATAATAAATTCATTGTAAAGATGTCTGACATGGCCTTGTATGAACGATTGTTTATAACATAATATAATTTTGTTTATTCTGAACCATATATGTCCTAAGGCGAGTCTGCAACATTTTCAATTTGGCCGTGTTGGACTTTCTTTAAGGATTCTGTATTTATCTATTTTCTAATAGTAATGATATAACCAAGATGCTAGACCTTTAAATCCTGCCTTGTTGTAGTCTAGACCACAAACTTTGCTGTAATTCAAACCTTCTGCTCCTTCAACCAATACTTTATAGTGTTTCTCGAATTGTTTTGGGACGAATCGTCTGAGGACGAACCGTGAGCATTTGCTATCAAACTCGATTTACGTCAAACTGGGAAAATGTTATGAAATGTAACAAGTGTAGTAATTGGTTCAAATCAATGAATGAAAAATACTGATAAACATAGTATGACTTGATTTGTGATAAAATTTGTTTAATGGAACGATTTTACAGCTTTCTTACGAATTCTTCAAAAGGCATGGAAACATGACTTAAAAGGGTGTTCAAATTATTGTAAAATCTAGATGTTCTTGTGTTAGTTGAGTTGAAAAATGGCAGAAACTGCTAAAAATAAAACTGAAAATTGTGACTGTGCTACTGCAACCAAACATACCTCCATCCAACATTCAGAAGAAAATGGAAGGCGTAGTGAATGGATAAAATTAAATGTAGGAGGGACTGTGTTCATGACTACCAGAACAACCTTATCCAAAGACTCAAATTCATTTTTGTTTCGGTTAATTCAGGATGAACCTGACTTGAACACTGATAAGGTGAATAATATTACCACAAATTACCACAATCAAAAGTGTGAAAACGACTTTCATATGTAAACAGGACAAATGTCACTTATTTTTGAATATTTTCACATTAAATATAGTGTTGTCCTAATTTGGAACAGTACATGTATATGACGGGTTAATCTGATTAGATTTAAATAGTCTTATTTACTCTTAAGTTGTCATCAAAGAATTTGACAGTTGATTGAGTGATGTGTTAGACCATGTCGCAAAGTTCACCAGGTTAAAATAGAGGTGCATGTGCATGATTTGGTTGGATTAAAAGATGAAGCAGTGCTAATTTTTAGTCCAACTAATTGTACTGTGCGATGAGATACTCAGATATTGTGCTATTTTGTCACGTGTCAGGGCAATATCTCACTCTAGAAGCGAAATTCAGAATGAAAATATCTCTGAATCGAGCTTTGGCATGTCAATATGTTTTGACTATGCCAATTTCCAGTTGCTTGTCATTCCTGCATTTCAGCAATTTTTAGGGTTCCATACTGCCAGGAAAAAGGCAAGCTTGGAATTACTCATTTGAATTAGATAACTGCAACAGGGCTCACTCTGCTGTTAGCCATTTTATCCATTTGCTAACATTGCATTACTTTTAATTTGGCTACATAATTTCTTGCCCATGTAATGCCATTTTGATTTAATTTCGTATGAAATAAAAAAATGCAAATGCATCTAGACTTTAATATTAATTTGAAGCACTGTAGGTAGGACAAAATTGATAAGAATACACAAGAATGCTGAAGTTGGGAGTGATGTGAGGGTAACTTCTCTTGGGTAAGGGACCATGTCAGCTAGGCCCACATAGATCCAGGGTAGGGCCTTGGTATGGGCAAAGGGGTGAAACCCAGGGCTAGAAGCTCCCTGATTTCCAAAGGTACTTGTTGGTACCCAAGGATTAAACAACCAAAGAAAGCATACATCTGTACATGACTTGTTGAATAACATATATATATAGCATTACACTTATAGTATAGTATAGCATTAAAACAAAAGATAATAATAATCACAAAATAAAAGAAACAATAGACAGTATAATTGTTAATTTTATGTTGACCATGGAAAAAGAAAAATAATGTGAGGATATGTCTGTCCAAAAAGTAAAGAATCATTGTTTTGCTACTAAATAACTTTAATTTTGGTTCAGTGCTTGGGCTTTCAGTATCTGTGGGTACCAATAAGTACTTTAAATATGGCTGCCTGGGTACTGTCAACTACCCGGTATACTTAAAGGCATACTAAGTGTTAATTAATGGCATTAATTGAAGGAGAGTGGCGCTGTGGCTGAGTGGTTAACACATCAGACTAGGAATCTAAGGATTTCTGGCAGTATGAGTTGAAACCCTGTCAGGGGCAAGCTATTGTTTCCTTGTGCAAGAAACTTTACACTTATCTCTTAGGACTAGGACTTAGGTTGGTTCCAGGAATGGATTTGGGAGGGTTTCATTAAGCTCATAACTTTCAGCACAATTAAATGAGAGTGGGTAATCTTTCATCACAAATTGATTCTTGCAATCTATTGAGGATGAGAGAATTATATACTCTTAAATGGCTAATTTTAAATGAAAATCAAATTCTGCAGAATATTTGATACTCAATTGATACTCTACATTTTGTTTGTGTTAGAGAATAAATTGTCTTATATAAGTTTTTTTTAAATGAGTTCTATGTTGTGAAATTTGATACTTAAACATACATGTATACCAATAATATCTATGCATTGGCAGGATAATAATGGAGCATATTTGATAGACAGAGATGGAACATATTTTGGTCCAGTGTTAAATTATTTACGTCATGGAAAATTGGTGTATAACAAAGATTTGGCTGAGGAAGGTAATTAATTCTAATTAACTAATTTATATTGTTTATTGAGTAACAGTGTACAACTTTATCTCTTTAAAGCCATTCTCCCTCACCACAGTGATTTAGATGTTTTTGAAATAAAGGATTATCAAAAGATAACATTGAGCCACAGATATACATGGTGTTTGGGAGTCATTCAGTGATTTACTCCTTGTTTTTGGCTTGTGACATCCAAATTATAATGCTTTTCCTTCTTTACCTATATAATATGACTTTTAATGTCAGATGATTTGTAGTCGCTGATTTGCAATTTTTTGAGACCTAATGGAAGCCCGGGGTATATATATTTACATGAAACTAGATCATTTAGATTACAGATATACTTGCTTATTTTATGCTGGAAAACATGTTTGCATATAATGTTATGCACTTGGTTGTACATCTGTCTGTGAGTGATATAATTATTTTGTGTTAGCTCTGTTTCTTTTAAACTGATTTCAAAGGAAATTGAAACTACTTGGCAGAAATATTCACCATAATGAGGTGTGCAGAGCGCCGGTTTTAGCTTCATAAGATTGAGGTCAAGATCCCACTAAGTCATTATGATTTATGTACATGATGTATGAATTTCAAAATTTTGTGTCAGCTCTGTATCTTTTGAACCCTTGGAAGGAAATTAAAACCATTATTTGAGCTTAAAAGACAAAATATAATGGCCTTGCCAAGGGAGTCATTTAATTCATATAGTCTAATATAATTAAACACTGTGTGAAACTGCAACACTTAAAGCTTAGATATTTGGCATGAAGCATCGTCATGTGGACTTTTATAAAAATGATATAAATCATGCCCCTGATTCAATATTGGCCATATATAGAATTAGACTTGTAGACTTACATTTTTAAAGAAAACACATTTTGTTTTGTTTAAAACCTGCATTGCTCACAAGCTTAGGTACATTTGTATTTAGCATGTACAGGGTGTTCACTAGCCAAGAAATCCTGAGGGTCATTTTGACTAAGTTTTACAGACTATGAGGTCAAATCATGGGTCCATGATTTTAACAAAATTTGACCCTCCAGTTAAAATCCTGAGGGTCAAATCAGGCCTTTTGGAAATTTGAAGGGTCAGAGTCATTTCAAGGGTCAAACGGACACCCTGATGTATCATTGCCTAGTGGACCACTACAAAAGTAAATAGGGGGAGGGGGGGGGGTCACATTTATTGTAAACAAGTCTGTTGTTCCAAACTTAACGTTTGTAGAGCATGTAGTGCAGATCATGAACGTAGTGAAATACATTGTCTTTGTAAGTATTGATGTAAAGGGAGGTTATAAACATTTTCAGGAAAAGTTGGATGTCAGAATGGGTCTCTTCTCTGATTTAAAGATTAATTTTGATTACTTAACAGGTGTAAATTTGAGATGCTCTGATTAAAATTTGGTGCTTTTATTCTGCTATAAATTTTAAACTGTATGTGGCTACATGTATGATTTTACTTTAGCAATGAATCTCAGGTAAGTGATATAAGGCCATAATGGGTCAAACTCCTCACAGTGATTACCTCCCTTGGCAGAATTGTAATCACTGCCTTCAAAGACGTCACATGATGATGAAAGTCACATGACGTAACGTCGAAATTCAAATGTAAATATCAACCGTTGCAAAGAAAATCTAATTTTATTTTTCTCTTTCTGTTTTATTTTTAACTTTTAGTGCCTACGTTCGATATAGTTTATCAAAAAATTATTCAAAAGCTAAAAAATATAAAATATCCAAATATCGTCTCGGTAGAAAATAATCTCATAATTTTTTAGATTATTTCTAAATATTCATATTATTTATTTATTCATAAACATTGTTAAATAAATGAGAGAAAACTTATCTGATAGATAAAAGCAGTCGATAAAACAATTTTTGAAAAAATATAGTATATCAGAAATTCTGATATATCCACGGTGCATATCCATATCGGTACCCTCTTTGCGAAATCTGCTGAAACGGCACCCTCTTTGCACATGCACAGGCCACTCTCTGCTAAAAACAAACCAGCAATGGATAACAATCCAGTAAAATTTCAATATAATAAGGAAAGAAGGTATGACACGTAGAAAAGATGTTTACCACGGAACACTAGAATGTTTTATCTATGTGCTGATTTGTCATGTGCCCGTTTTTCATGTACTACAACTTCACAATAAGTTACAAAAAAATCGACATGTCTTGCTTCGCCCATCACCTCGACATACTTTTCGGGCTGAAATGAACCTGTGGCTTGATTATATATGCATCATACATATTTAGTATGTTTATTTACATATCATCTTCGGACAAATGGCAGTATATTGTCAAAAATAATTGGAAAATTCATAAAAACACCCTACTTTCTGTTTTGCAGCAGTTAATTGTAAGGTATGTAATATTTCTTACTTTTATGTAAAAATTACATACTTAATGATTATCGCAAATAAAAGCATATGTCGTGCCTTGAGGGTACCTATGTGTTAAAAAATGAGAGGGTACCTGTGATATAAAAATTCAAATGAAGAGAGGTAGCCTGTGCCGCTGCAAAACCGAAAGTAAGGTGTTTTTATGATTTTTTCATTTATTTTTGACAAAGTACTGCCATTTGTCCGAAGATGATATGTATATGAACATATTAAATATGTATGATGCATATATAATCAAGCCACAGGTTCATTTCAGCCCGAAAAGTATGTCGAGGTGATGGGCGAAGCAAGACATGTTGATTTTTTGTAGCTTATTGTGAAGTTGCAGTGCATGAAAAACGGGCACATGACAAATCAGCACATAGATAAAACATTCTAGTGTTCCGTGGTATACATCTTTTCCACGTGTCATACCTCCTTTCCATATTACAATGAATTTTTACTGGCTTGTTATCCATCGCTGGTTTGTTTTGAGCAGAGAATGACCTGTGCATGTACAAAGAGGGTACCGTTTCAGCAGATTTCGCAAAGAGGGTACCGATATGGATATGCACCGTGATATAGGGACCTTGGTGGCAGAGATCTACGCCGAAGAATTAAGGGGAGATCACTGTGTGGAGATTGATAATGGGTATCTTGTACTAGAATAGTATGATTAGATATCAGTCAACTTAATTCAGTTCTAAAGGTTATTGCATACATGTATATATATGTAATTATCAGGTATCTTAGAAGAAGCGGAGTTCTACAATATAACAGACTTGATCAAGCTTGTAAAGGAAAAAATCCGGGAAAGAGATGCAAAACAAAATCAGGTAAATATTTCAGTTTTATTCATATACAAAATCAAAGGCCCTGGTATCCTCATAATTTTTCAATAAAAAGGAAATACTAGACTAATATCAGAAGATGAAAAATAAAGTTAAAGAGCTCTTGAGTAAATGGAAATGCAGACATGCAAATGTGTTTACTGTTATATAAACATTACCTAGATAAAGAAATTTTCTTTTCTTTTTGGAAAAAGGGTATACACAAAGAAAATGTGATTGAAGTTAATTTTGGTTAGTGTGGATTCATGATACTTATCTTTAATTGTCTAGAAAACAGTTATCTATTCTACATTGATCAGTATATTATCATAATATTTATTTTTTATTGTAGACATACATGAAGAATGTATACAGAGTATTACAGTGTTCAGAAGAAGAATTGACACAAATGGTCTCTACAATGTCAGATGGTTGGAAGTTTGAGCAGGTTAGTTCATACTCGATCTCATTAAAATCAGATCATCGTTTTCGCTCCATTACTCTTCGCTACGAGCGTAGGGCAGTGAAGCGATAGTTAGGATATGATTTTAATGAGATTGGTTCATACTAATAAAGCAGTAATATTTTATAGGTGATATTAAGCTGACTGGTTAGCTCAATTGGTAGAACATTGGATTGTGTATTGAGCGACCTGGATTTGATATTCAGACGGCTCAGATCACTTTCAATGTGATTGATTATGAAATTCTCTCTATGGTCATTCGCACTGTACCTCTCAGTTGCTTGCGAATGTAAAGATAACTAGTACTGTTAAATGGATTGACAGCTTACCCAGGAACGATGCATTGGCTGAACTCTGGTAAAATAAATGTAGCCTCCTGTCATGGTCCAGAGGGTAAACAACCACAACCACCACCACCCATATGCGATACCCAGTATGTGATAATCTTTGCATGAATCTCTCCCAAACTTGTTCAAATGCCTGGAGACTGAAGCATTGTGAAGAAGATGCTCCTTTGCGTATGTTAATATAGAATTGTAATATGTTTTTCAGCTGATCAATATAGGTTCACAGTACAACTATGGTTCCGAGGATCATGTAGAGTTTTTATGTGTTGTGTCAAAAGAATGTCCCAATAGCTTAAATGGCCCGGAGGCTGAACCATCCGACAGAGCTAAGGTAACTTATGTTTGGTCATTTTAGTAATAACTATGTCATAAAATAAAAGTTTGTATTTGTACTTTTTATCCTATATTTATACTATATAGAAAAAACTTCTGAAAAACTGTTAGTTATTTCACAGAAATAGTTTTTGGGTAACTATCTACAAAGGTTGTTTAATAATTTCAATAAGTTATAAAACATTGGATGTTGGGATACTTTCTTAGAATGTATACACAAATCATTGACAGTCGTTTTCATTGAATTTGTTGGTTAGATTTTTACATAACGAAAAAATCATAAAAAAATTAGGCCTTTATAGGGAAACAAACATATATTTAAATTGCATCATTTAAAAAAAATTTATCATGCTATACCGTAAAATTCCTATTAAATGCCCCCGGGGGCTATACATTTTCCAAAAGGGGGGCTATTATTACAACAATTTTTTCCTAAATCCAAAAATCATTGAAAATACATTTAGTGTTAACAAGTGTTGGTAATAACATTAAAATATGTTAAGATTTTAAAGTTCATGTGATACATTTTTGTGTTTATTATGAAATAAAATGGATTCTGAAGGATTTGAATAAAATTACGGATTTATTAAAGAGTTCACCACTGATGAGCAGATTTCTTTCCATATCAAAAAGCCTGGGAGGAGGGGGGCTTTTATTAGGGGAGGGAGTTTATTAGGAATTTTACGGTATATCATGACAGAAAAAAATGGAAACACAGCTTTTACAGATATCAGTTTTTGCCAGATAATTTCTCAGCAAACACTGACTGCAGTAAGCAGAGTTATGCCCTTTGATCCCTTTTCATTTGTGCGAAACACAACTCCAAAGCTATTGAAGGAATTAACTGGGATTTCACTTTGTGAATGATCACTCTTAATTACAATTACATTTTATCATATTCTCAAACTCAGAATTAATACCGACACACACCAGTCCTATTATTGAGATAGTCCGAATATTTTGCAATGTACGGTCAAGCCTATGATAAACTTACACATCTTTTACCCAGTTCAACAAAACATGGTGATGCAATGTTATGATAACTTTATTTGCTGCAGACAAAATTTTAGTTAAGTTCACTATTTAAACTCATTGCAGACATAGCAAAAAATAGTTAAGTATGCCAATGATACAGGGTCCTATGTTACTTGTCTTGTGAACTAAATAGAACTGGTTTTTTTTTAAAGCTTTTAATCACAATTGACATCTATTGAAGAGCGCACCATGCATATCAAATGCCATCTTAAACTAGTGCTTTGTATGTTAAGTGCTGAATCATTTTTCGTCAGATCTTTTAATGGCATTTAATTACTATTGATGTGTGTTTTGTGAAATGCCATCATACATTAGTACTATGTATGTTATGTGCTGCTTCATTTTTGTCACTAATTTTATTGTCATTATCTTTTTCAGGTTTTACAGCAGAAAGGATCTCGAATGTGAACAATATTTAACTGGCTGTGTGATACAGTGATTTATGCTATAACTTTGTGTTCATGGGAAGTCACATGGCTCATGACTGTTACAAGCTGATTGGTTGTCTCCTTTTTTTTAATTTAAGTATTTTTTCATGTGACTATAAATTTTAGGTAGATTTGTTATAAAGTATTTTGTTAAAAGATAATTTTAGTCAAATATTTTGTTGTTTTTGTACGTAAATTTTTGCTGTATGATATAGATGTCTGTGAAGTAATGTTTTGTAATTCTTGCAAGTTGATTTTTTCTTGTACATGTACTTGTATTAGTACAAAGAACTGTGCCTGATTCAAGTTTTTATATTTTAGTCAACTAAGATTTGAGTCAGCACAGAAAGATACATGTAGCTAGCAGGCTGACTTTTTATTCAGAACTGAACAATTAAACTGAAACAAAGAGAAAGTGTATATTAGTATAGGAAAAAGCACGAGTGCTAAATCATGTTATCATTAAAACATATTAGCTAGAAAATGGTTTTTATTATGAAAAATTTCAAAATATTCTTCTTAGAGCATTTTGACTGAAAGAAAAATGAACAATTTATTGTACTATTAGAGGCCATAAGTAAGTTATCAAAATGTCTGCCATTCACAAGTTGTATGATACAAGTTATAATCACTATTATAGTTTTAATCAACTAAATGAATAAACTGTCCTCAGGTCTGATATGACTATAACCTGGCGTAATTTAGGCGGTACTGATGCAATAAAAGCGTAGAATTCATGACAGTATAATATTTTTAGCAGTTCATACCAAATATAATAAGTTATTCAGGTTTGGAATAGGAACCTCCTTGTACCAAACACTGCCATTTTAGAAAATTATGTTTCTGTTCCGTACTTTTTCTGTTGAAATCGACTGAAACACAAAAATAAAGCGAACTGATCATTTCTCTTTGACAATTGATCTTGGATGAGAGTTTAATCGTCATCCAGCTCTCACCACCAATTTAGAAATCCTGTGGGATAAGTAGTTGTTCACTTAAGGAGAAATTGGTTATAACTGGTTAGTTATCCAGGAAAGCCAGTTAGGTGGACTGACTGCTGAGATATGATCAAAACGTGTTGAAATGAGGTAAAAACCAGACAAATATGTAAAGTAAAGGAAGCAATTTGTGAGAATCAATGTACATTTATTTGTAGCAGTCGAAGTGCATGTGAAAACAATAAAATTGAAATTTAATCTTTAGGAGTGTGCCTGATCAAAAAAAGATCAAAAACAAAAAATTTCCAACAAGTTTGGTAAAATTACACATCATGTGGCAATGAAATCTATCATAGTTCATACCATATTATATTTTTCACTTTGTAAAAATATTTTTTCTTGGTTAACAACTGTCTGTTTTAAATGGAACGTTATAATGTAAAATTCTATCATTTACCACATTTTTTGCTTAAACCTGTCTGAAAATGATGCATTGTAAATTGGTTAAAACACTGGATAAATTAGACAAATTTTTATACAAATATGTTTTTATATCTGACAAAAAGTATTTGACAAAAATATACATTTTGCTTTCCAAAATGGCCACATAGTATTACAATTTAATGAAGGTTTGAATCCCAGCACTGTTACTTGTAATGTGAAAAAACTTGATTTTGATTGTTAAAGTTTGATTTTATTTTTATGCTAAATGTTTTCAATGATTTTCATATTCAGGCTATCTGAAGAAAATGTTTAAATTGAAATTTTCTCCACTGAGTAGTTTGTGTATACACATTGTCTTTATGTATGCACTTTGTCTTTGTGTATACACATTGTCTTTGTGTATGCACTTTGTCTTTATGTATACACATTGTCTTTGTGTATGCACTTTGTCTTTGTGTATACACATTGTCTGTGTATGTACTTTATCTTTGTGTATGCACTTTGTCTTTGTGTATACACATTGTCTTTGTGTATACACATTGTCTTTATGTATACACTTTGTCTTTGTATATACACATTGTCTTTGTGTATGCACTTTGTCTTTGTGTATACACATTGTCTTTGTGTATGCACTTTGTCTTTGTATATACACATTGTCTGTGTATGTACATTATCTTTGTGTATGCACTTTGTCTTTGTGTATACACATTGTCTTTGTGTATACACATTGTCTATGTGTATACACTTTGTCTTTGTGTATATCCTCATAAAACTAGTATCCACCAGCAGTGGAAGTCAAACTGACAAAGTGGCATGCAAAGGTATCTTAGCCTGAATAGGGCAATTCAAGTTTACCCTTGTTTTAATGGGGGAAATGCACTTCTTTTTTGTGGAGTTCCTGGTAGACATAGACTACATGTAGGCCACCTTTTAATGTCATCAACATTATTTTTCTCAAACAATTCTCTTTCTGAAACATTAAAGTTCTGCTTTAACATGCTTTACACTATTCCTCTATAAAACAGATTAATAATATCTGTCATATGTTGCGGTTTTATCCGTCCCGAGGGGACCCGCCCATTGGGCGGTAACGAGGCTTGCCGAGTTACCGCCCATGGGCGGGTTACCGAGGGACGGATATTCTGATCCAAACCGCAAACATATGTTAGATATTTTTTCTTGCATATTCTGCCATATTATTTCATATTTAAAATGGTTTACCTCAATATGATATATGTTCATGGAAATTAAAGTCATTTCACCCATAACTATTTTCTTACAATAGCGTATGAACTTACAACTTAAATAACAACGGCGAAATGACGTCATCCTAAGCACATATTTCTCTTCTAAAACGACGTCATTTTAACGCGGTTCATCCATAAAGTGCGCTAAAATGACGTTGTTGTTTGGCACGCGACTCATCTGGCACCCCCCATGCCAGATGAAATTTCCGGCATGGGTAAAACTCACGGAAACGCCAGTCTGCTATGCAAGAAAGGACGATCAAGTGCACTATTACACGCTATATGCACAGCATAAAAAGCAAATGCTTACATGTCATATGGCAGTCTTGTATGATGTCAATAAACCAAATGATGTCATAAAAATTACTTCTGTACTCACTTTAGTTCAACATATTTTATCATTTCTCTTTTTTTATTGGCATGTTAGAATGGAAATAGATATTAATTTGTCTTGCATTATAGTATAATTACGCACGGTTTAGTGCTCAAATGCTTTGTAATTTTATCATTCAGGCCCATTGTCATTCATGATCATATTCCTGCACACTTGAACTTGGATTGTTCTACAACAATGCACTCTAAATTGATATATATGCTCTTAACTGGCAGATATTTTGATGACTCATTTCTGGCCACTTCAAAATACTTGTTTTTAACTAAGGAAGACTTGCATTTCCTCATAATTTTATTTTTTATACTATATTCTTATAACGATACATCATTATCTTGTAAAATTATTACATTTCTAATTGTAGTACATTTTCTTATTAGCTCACCTTAAAACTGAGTGCTTAGAGGTGAGCTTTTGCGATTGCATGATGTCTGCCCTCTAGTGAGAAGAAATGCAGTTTTCAAGAACCATAACTAGCTTTTGGATAATTCTATAGTTATTGCCCTTTATAATTTTTCATATTTCATAAAGCATAATTTTTAAGTTAATATGCAATATCAACATTAAAGACAAATAGATCTTATTGAGGACAAGTGCATTGAACACAATTCAGCAGTAAATTTTTTTTTTATATTTTAAAGCCGAATAAAGGCTGTTTCCCCTTGTCCAAAATAGGTATATTTTCTCCCTAAAATGCTATATTTTCCCCTAAAATGCCCTGTTTATATTCTTCACTAGAATCATGGCTTAACAGCAGCTGACATCTTTCAGCTACATTGTAATTGATAAATTTAATTGACAGAAAGCTGTCACTATAGATAGCCTTTTGCTATGTGCCATGCATGTGAAGTCGAATTGAAATTGACAAATTCATAAAATGTTTGAGTCAATTCCAATACAAGTTGTTGGAATTTGATTTCAGGGTTTTTCCCCTTTTCTGACTTATTATGCTATATTTTCCCCTTCAGAAAGCCTTGGGTTCTTTACAAAATTGAAAAAAGAATCAGTAAGAACCATATTACTCTTTGATGCATTATTTCGTCCTCATGAATAGTTAGTTTAGTTTTTGTTTGCAGTATAATTTGAAGACTTTAAGATATATCATAAGGGGACTGTGGGAGGTCATGTTAAATCATTGATTCATTAATCTAATTCACTTAAGGAGGCTATTGACCCCGAAATAAATAGAGATAACAATATAGAAACCAAGTTGTTAGTCTTTTCACGTGATAAACTCCTGCTGTTGTGTGTATAAACATTTAAGATCTCTCTATAGCAATGGAAAAACACAAATATTTTCCAGCCATTTATCTCAAGTGAGCAGTATAGGGCTACCATGGCCCTCTTGTTATGTAAAGATTTAAAACTTTCTCCAAACAACATGTTAATTTACAATAAAATAAAAAAACAATATAAAAAGAAACGATGTTTATTATATATGCTGTGTTTATTATTTCCTCAAAAAAGTTACTTTACCGGGATTTTTTAGCCCTCTTTTGGTTGGCGTTTCCTGGTTTGCCACTTGTCCAATAAGGTATAAATGCTTCTAGTGTCCAAGTGAAAGTCAAGATATTTACATTTTACCTTAAATGTTTTATACTTTCCTTCTATTCCAATAACCCTCTCACTTTAGGGAATGTCCGTATATATATATATTCTTTGGACTTAAACAGTAGCATAATCGTACAACAATTATCCAATAACAATTTTGAAAATAATCATTTTTGTGTCGCCTCTACGGAGTAGTGGCGACATATAGGGATCACTTCTCCGTCGTCTGTCCGTCTGTCTGTCCGTCCGTCACAAAACTTGTCCAGACTACCCCTCATAAACTACTGGTGCAATTTCAACCAAACTTTACAGGAATGATCAGTACCAAGTCTAGTTGTGCATATTGTCAGCATTTTCCGGTTCAATGATTTTTGTCAGAGTTATGGCCCTTTAATAATTTTTCATTTTAAAGTTTGTCCGGACTACTTCTCTTATACCACTAATGCAATTTCAATGAAACTTTACAGGATTGATCTATAGCTCAAGTCCTTGCGCATATTGCACGGGTTTTCCGGTTGAATGATTTTTGGCCAAGTTATGGCCCTTTGATAAAAAGGTGTTTTTTTCTGTGTGTTGCCAGATACACAAAAGCTTGTCCGGACTACTCCTCATTAACTACTGGTGCAATTTCATCCAAACTTTACAGGAATGATCAGTACCAAGTCTTGTTGTGCATATTGTCAGCATTTTCCGGTTCAATGATTTTTGTCAGAGTTATGGCCCTTTAATAATTTTTATTTTTAAAGTTTGTCCGGACTACTTCTCTTATACCACTAATGCAATTTCAATGAAACTTTACAGAATTGATCTGTAGCTCAAGTCCTTGCGCATATTGCACTGGTTTTCCGGTTGAATGATTTTTGGCCCAGTTATGGCCCTTTGATAAAAAGGTGTTTTTTTCTGTGTGTTGCCAGATACGCCAAAAGCTTGTCGGGACTACTCCTCATTAACTACTGGTGCAATTTTATCCAAACTTTACAGGAATGATCAGTACCAAGTCTAGTTGTGCACTGTCTGTCTGTCTGTCCGTCAAGTGTCACAAAATTTGACCCAACATGAAATTGGCCATCATGAGGCGACACATGTGATTACTGATCGCTCTTGTTAATGTATTTAAGAACGAAGTTTTATTTCGTACTTACTGGTTTTCTAATTGTTTAACAGGGCGTTCGTGGCCGATCTCTTTGACTTTTAACCACTTACATGGCCTATCACCATGTGGGTCACAGTCCGTCAGGGACTTTGAATTCTTGCATGTATGGAAGCTATCCATGCAGCTAGCTTACGGAACGACGGTGGTTCTACTCCGGTGCAAGACATACGGTAATGCACGACGGGGCACCTCACATGTGGTCTTCATCCGGTAAAGTGGCCGTTTGACCTCTGTGTTGGTGCTGGGATGTACTATATCGTATGTTCCAGGTTGGTGCGACATAAAACACAACAGCAACAACAAAAAAATAATGTGATTGTTTCATCTTTAATGAGTAATATATTAAACACAGGCACAGTATCGCACCTGGAAAGAAAATATGACCACTTTGATAAAAAAAACCTCTGTGTTCATCTTAAATGTATGGGAAAAAAAAGAAAAAAAAAGTGAAAAATATACTATAATTTTTTGTTTGTTTTTGTTTTTGACACATTTAAGATGAACACAGAGGTTTTTTTTATCAATGTAGTCATATTTCCCAGGTCCGATACTCGTGTCTGTGATATTAAAGTGGTTTGTTGAAACAAATACTTGTTGATAGCTTTAATATGCAAGACCAATCGGAATAGCAAACTTCGGATAAAGCCACAAATGTAATGACCAACTTTTGGCGTAGGTTCGTTAACTTTAATGAAATTTATATGTAGAAAAAGCCTAAAAACTTACATACATAATTATTATAATACAAGTTTATTCTGAAAAAAATACATAAAATACAATACAACAATTGAGCGTTGAATTATTTATTTATTTATTAAGAATTATTTGAAGTCATTTAATGAAATGAAAAGAATTTTACCACAGCGTTTTAATTTAGAATGAAAATAACTTAATAAATAATAAGATATTTTCTATCAGAAATTTTATCAAATAAACAAATATAGAATTTATAATAATAGAAAATTGGTTAATTTATACTTGTAACAGAATAAAGACGAAGTGATCTGGAGAAAGATAGTTTGTGGGATTTTTGAAGAAAATGTTAAAAACCAATGTAAAACTTTTTTTAATTTTTTATATAGAACATTGTTGAATTGTCTTGGACGTATCCGTGAAGTTTTGCTAATAAGCGTACGTTACGGATTCAATAGAGAATATTTGTTTGTTTTGCATGTACAAGATTGAAATATAATTTCACTGAGTGAACACCAGATGCAATATTTTCACGAGTGGCGTAGCCACGAGTGAAAATATAATAGCTGGTGTTCACGAATGAAATATATTTCAATCTTATATGAAAAACAAATAAATTTTCTTTTTATTTCATGCTTTTTAAGTGATTTTAAGTATTTTTTTTACTGATTTTGCCGCGTAATGTCGCGCATTCTCCTTTGTGACGTCATCACATCATGACGTCACGTCATCAATTTTGAAATATAGATCTAGTTCTGTTAAATTTCTCTTATTTTGTTACATTTTTAACATGATGTATGGTGATGTCGACTTTCTTTACCTAAAGAAGCAAAATTTACGCATGACGGCATTTATTTCTGCCTGTTATTCCATTTAGTTATGATTTTCTTTTCATCCGCATTCAGATATAGTTCGGCTACAGTGAAAATTATATTTTATAAATTTCACTAGTGGATTATCAGAATATAATCATTTGATATATTACAATAAAACACTGGAAAGCATAAAATAATTTGATTTAATACAATAGCAGAACGGAAACTAACGACAGTTGACGCTTGCGCGGGCATTAAGTATAATTTTCCCGCGGTCATGTGACAAACAGTGCACGGCAAAATGAATATTTAAGGTAACAAATAATTTGACCCGTGACATGTACATAACAGGTATGGGTTTAACATACGTTACAAAAGTTAAACATGCAAACCTAGTTGAAAATACTTGTATTGAACTATATAGCATTTTCTCATATTGTACTAAAAGCCACAAAGATGATATATTCGAAAGATTAAAAGTAAAATGTACATTATTTGCTGATTTGTATGTTTTCACAAACCTTCTACAACACACGTCCTACGATTTCTTTTTATAAAGATATTCAGATTGTTAAGGAATCATTCTCGTTAATTTACAGCAAGAATTAAAACATGACTGTAAACGAAAAGAAATGAAAAAAAGACAGCTTTTTTGAATATAAGAATATTTAACAAATAATAATATTGTCTACAAGAATAGCAAAAATTTCTTTTATTTCAGTAATGGCAGGCGTTCAATTTCAGAGAGAAAAATATAAGAGAGAAAGAGCCAATCTTACTTATTATAATAACTCATTTAGCACTGAACACAATTTTCCATTTAACTACTACTTGGTTGGATTCAATCGAAGTATATAAAGATGATATGAACAACACTTTAAGTGGGTTAAGAATAAATGCGAAAGGCTAAAAACTCACGGTAGATTCACATATCCAAACACATTCTAGACTCTAAAATATTTTTTAAAAATTAATGACTCTGGCAAAAGTATAAATCTTATATATTTTGTACCATATAAGAACCTTGACAAAAGTATAATTATATCATGTTTTGTATTCTCGTAAAAATATTTCTCTAACATGTAAATGAAGTATCAAATAAGGACTCGAACATAAGTTAGATTCTTTCATGTTTTGTATCAAATAAGGACTCTGGCAAAATTATAACTAATATTCTGACATTCTTTGTATCTAATAAAGGACTTCGGGCGAAGTGTTTCTCTGATATGTACATGAAGTGTCAAATATAAGGACGAAGTATATCATTCGTTAATTAAACGATCACACTAATTAAAGCAGATGTGTTGTCTGAGAATAGCTGTTAAGAAAAATGTATACGATTAGATGCAATTCAATAGATGACAGCAAGTTAAAAGAAAACAACGAGACTGAGATAACAAGATGAAAGCAATTCTGACATAAAACTGCCTGGTAGAAGGGATGCAACTGCCAAGTAAAAAGGTCTCAGCTGGAATTAGCTTGTAAGAACACAGGTAGACCATTCCACTGATAAATATTTCTAGGTAAGATGTATAGAGTTAGATACTGAGTCCTTGTGTCTGGTATCAGGTAGTTCAGATTTCTGGTGGGTGTCAAACGGTAATGGTCAACCCGAGGATGGGTCACTTAATTATAATTGTTTTCGATTTTGTAAAAAAAAGTTACAAAGTGGGTCCCTTCGCCTAAATATTTAGCACCCCCAATGGATTTTAGTTCTTGACAAGTTTATAAGGAAATATTACAAAATAGTATAATATATACTATATAATATAAGAACTCTGCCAAAAGTATAATCCTAACACGTTTTGTATCAAGGAAAAGACTATGGATAAAGTATATTTCTAGCAGGTGAATATATAGTGACAAGGATAAACGTATAATTACTCTAGCTGGGATTTACAAAATTCGTATGGTGGCTGATTTGGTACGCTTTTGTGCGTCGCGTTGGCGCAAGCAACAACACGACAAAGCGCCAAACGGCGCGTTGTCGCGCTGTTGTCTTGTCTCTAGCGCGACACGCCAAACGGTGCGTTGTCGTGCATCGTGTTGTCGCGATGTCACATTGTCGCTTGGTTCCAATTGAAGGATTGGCTTATAAGCCAGGCGACAGGGCGACATCGCGGCAACGCGCCGTTTGGCATGCCGCGCTAGAGACAGGACGACAATACGACAGTGCGCCGATTGGCGGTTTGTCGTGTTGTCGCTAGCGACAGGATGACAAGACGAAAGTCCGACAACGCGCCGTTTGGCGCTTTGTCGTGTTGTCGCTAGCGCTAACTAGACGATCAAAAGCGTACCGAAGCTGTTCAAAGCGTCGAGTCTATACCGGGCCGTCGCCGCAATACGAGCCCCCAGGGAGCCATGCGGCGACGAGTAGGAGGGCCGTCGTGGTGAGCGTAGAAGCCCGGCGAGTGATCGCGGGTGGAGCCGCCACGAGTGCAGATCTTGGTGGTAGTAGCACGACCCACATTGACACGTCTTTTCCTTGACACAAAACGTGCCTACTGACATGAACTACTGTCAGATAATTTATACGCCTGCAACCTTAAAGTGCTTTTTTTTGCACACTTTAATTTTTCTTACGTTACGCCGAAATGGGAAAAAAGTGAAAGGTATAAAAATTAAAATTGTGACCATTTATTTTGCATTTTGTCGCAATAAAAGTGTTTTACAACAGCTTATGATATTGATTATGAATGTAACTTTGATTAGGGTACAAATGTTAATTGTTTAGAAGTGAACACTTTCTTTGGGTGTGGTATAAAACACTGTAAAACAGACACAGACCAAGGAACTAGAAATTAGTAGAATTAGAAAGTAGAAAACCATTTTAAAATCCCTGGATAAATATACCAGGAGAATGTTTTTTGAATATATCTCAACATACTTATCTCCACTTTCTCATAAATCTACAGAATCATATAGGTTACAGTTACTCTGCAGATTCAGTAGAACAAAATAATTTTGCACCGTTCTGAGTCATTCAGTGATGCCTAATAATTGACTTATGCAATGGAGCTAGATTCTGAGATATTGTTTAAGTATAGGATATTATTTATTTTATAGGATTTTGCTTGTAAGTAATTTGAGGGCCGGCAAAAGCTTATGGCTGTCAATGACAGTTCGTTCAGTCCCGGACCAATGTTTTGGGCCAAAATGTCAGATCCTTCGCGGGAAAAAACAACAACAAAACACGAATCACTGATAAGCAAATTGACACTTCAACTGACCCCTTATGCAAGGCACAGTAATTAATATACAAACATGAATTAACATATACTTAACAACTGGACACTGTTTATTATTAATAATTGGCATTCACATGGCTTTTGAAGTTTACCGTTTATATATATGTTTATAAATTCAAAATTTAATGTCACAACTCAAATAGTTTAAATATTAAGATAGCATGACTTGTGACACAGTTCCATTGGGACCAACTCAACCAAAATTATTTTTGTTTTCAAAACAAATGACGGTGATCAATGTGTTTTTAGAAAAATCAAGTAAAATGAGACTGATCAATGGATAATTAAGCTTAGTTGTGAACACAATCTGCATGAATTTATTTATTTATCAGATAAAAATGCAACTGAAGACTTATAACAACAACAATTATTGTTTATTTTTCATTTGTCAAATATTAATTATTCATATTTTATGTACAACTATCTGTCGGTTTAATAGGGCATTTTTTGTCATAATTGTGAAGGGGCCTGGGTCTGTTCATTTTGTGAATTATAATTTCTGACCTGTGTAAAATCTGCTTCAAGTCTGTACATTAACCCAGTTAACATGTGCAAAACCATTTAACTTGATTAAACTATTTCTGTGCTATTGCAATTGGCGTAAATCAAGTTTTGCCGGAAGGTAAACAATGTATTTCCCAATATTTTGTGAAATCTCTCTTGAAATTGTGAATTTTTTTCTGCCGCTTTGTGAAAAAAAAGTGCAATTTTGAATTGTGAAGGGGCCTTATATCGGCCCCTGTTATAGAAGGAAAAAATGCCCTGGGTTATACGACAGGTAGTCAACCTTTAAACTTAAGATGCACAGATCTTTGTAAAAAAATTATTTTCCCAATCAATACTGGACTAATACTGCAAATATTTTCATTTTCAGGATGATCAAGTGCATCAACAACAATGTCACGTTACGATATTGAGAAGTTTGATCCTCCCCCAGACCCTGATCTTGTCTGTTGTATATGTCAGTGTGTATTAGACAAGGCTGTAGAGTGCCCATGTCGACATGTGTTTTGTCAGAGTTGCATCGAGCGTTGGCTCTCAAACCGTCACACCTGTCCAACATGCAGGAAACGCACACGCAAGCAGGATCTCAAACCGGTCCTGCCATTGGTGCAAAATATGCTTAACAGGTAAAAATACAAAGATTTTTTTTTAATGTGAGGAATCTATCCACAGAAAGTAAGAGTGTTCTAATTTAGATGCCAGTATGTTCCTGTAATATTGCAGAGAGGCACTAAAGGTTTCAAATCACTATATTACTTTTATGGTGTTTGTGTGACTTTAAACCAAGCAAACAAAACAATTTTATTTATTCTTAGTGATTTTTTATACCCCACTTTTGAGGCATATATCCCTTTAGACTTAAAATAATATTTAAGATGATGGCTGATGCATGTTAAAGTTTGTCATTTCTGTGCCAATTTCATGCTGATTGCATAGAAAATTATTTTAGTTTTTCTAGTATGTTAGAAATATTAATTAATGCAATGAAACATTTCTTTACATGCAAATTACTGTAATGAACATGAGAGTACATGTACTAAGTTTTAAATGTTAGCCTAGGATTTCTTAATGTATTTACAGGCTTTTGATGATATGTGAGTACAGGGACAATGGTTGCATAGAGAAGATAATGCTGGAACATTTTGAGCGACACATCAAGAATTGTAGCTATGAGATGAAGACATGTCGGTTTTCAAAATGTGGTATCAGAATTCTACGCATGCATCTTGATAAACATGAGAATGAGGAGTGTGAGCATAGAGAGATGGTGTGCGAGGGTGAATGTGGACTGATGATCCCTCTCAGTGACAGACCATCTCATAACTGTGTTGCTGCCCTTAAAGCTCACATTGATGGTAAGAATTTATAGCTTAGTCACCAAAACACATAGCACTCAGAAGTAAGCTTTTGTGGTCATCCTGTGTCTACTGTACAGTGTATATATTGTATTTGCATTTTTTTAAACATCAGCATCTCTTAGACTTATGATTCAAATATGTTAAAACTTGCCTTGAATGTTGCGTGCTCAAAGTTTGTCAAAATAAACAAACATAAAATATGTTTATGGCAGAACTTTGATTGCCTTGGCACTGATAAAAAAGTCATTTTGTCAGTTTTGATAGTTAGTATGATGCATCATCAAATAGTTGTCAAACAGGATTATTCAAATCCGGGCCTTGTGATAAAAAAGACTCTGTATTGTGGGATTGAGGTGTATTGTAGGATGGTGTGGAAGGCCGGATAGGGGATTTCGATGAATTTTACATAAACTTGCATAAAGATAAAATCATAAAAAAAATCTTGAGAAAAACCATTAGACCTAGTGGTTTGATTTATGACATTAAAACTATATTAAAAAGACTGTAGTAAGTACAAGTATCAGTATCCCATACTTATTGTGGTCTTAAGCCAGGTGAGCGACATCAGGGCAGTCATTGTACTCTTGTTTCATAAAATTGTTACATGTATCTATAGAGAAAAAAATCTTCTTAACACTTACGAAATTTTTTCAACTAAACCTTACACAGACCTAGTGTCATAAATTGCCTAGTGGCTTAGTGTAGAGGTTATTGAGTCAATTTCTGGCAGAAAACCTAGTTTTATGACAATTTCCAGTCATTTGTTCTGAGTTTCATCTATTTATATTCTAAGAATATCTTCAATAGAATTCATTGGTACAAGAATTTTTTAAGTGGATGTTTTGCCTAATGAATTAGTCTTTAGCTGTAATAAATTGTTGGCATTGTTGTTTATTTAACTAATTGTCATTTAATTTAAAAACACATCTGCAGCAAAAGAAAATGATAATACCTTTTTATCATTTGATACTGTTAGTTCTAATTTATATATGATATTTATTTACAGAGAAGAATAGAATGATTGAGCAACTGAAGGTGAAGCTGCATGAACTAAACAACCTGTCACAGTCACTGAATGATCAGCTTGTGGAGTTGCGACAACAACTTAACGATAGGACTCATATTTTCAGCTCTGCCAGCTCAGATAGTAGTGAAAGTGATGTTACTGATTTTATGTCTGATGATCTCAGTAGGGACTCATTTAGGGATTCCTGGTTCGATAGTGCAGCATCCAATATTTCCGGAGACATAGGGGATAACGCTGACAATACAGCGAGCAATGATGCAAATCAGGGTAATAACAACACTGCAGGACACTCTGAAGGTTCTGATGTAGTTGAACAGGTGGAGAGAACGGTGGTAAATAGTCTGTTTGAACTTTCTTCAAGACTCGAGCGTGTTCGTAACCAAATGAGAGCAGTACTCAATTCAAGGCTTGTACAAGATCAGAATAATTTGAATGATGAAGTGAGAATCCCATCAGCTGCAGAGCTTGATGCGATTGTTAACAACAGTAACAATGATAACAATAATGCTGCTCCAGCTAATTCTGCAGCAAATCCTGCAAACACCAGTAACGTTAATGATTATCAAAATGAGTACAGCTTTGAAAGTCAACAAAATAGAGATAATTCTAATACTGACACAGATGCATATTATGTTACTGATGAAGAAAATAATATGAATAACACATATTCTTATGCAAATGATAGTCAGGGGAGTAACTTGACCGCAGAAAATCAGCCTGCTGTTACGGCTGGTTCTGATGTTAGTGATTTGAATTGGATATCAGATACAGACACCAATTATACTGCAGATATCCATTCACCGAATACTGCACGCTCACCTTTTTATGAAAGATATACTCCATTTAGAAATGAAAATCATAACTATAACAACCAGTATATATCAGAGCATGTTATACTCTCTCAACCCCCTGATTCTCCCTCGGACACAACAGGAAGTTTTTCAAGTATTCCATCTACATCATCTGTTGCCTTCAGTCCTATGAGATCACCAGGCCATGACGATTCTGTTCATGACTCCTTATCTACATCACAAGCTTCAAATGACCAGCCTAGTCGAGATCCCAGTGAAAGAGGTTTCACATCTTCAGATAATAACACAAAATCCCCATGCAGCTCTGTTCCGAGGTCTCCTGATTCGTGTAGAAATGATAACAATAGTGAGCATGGTACATCTTTTACAGTTTCAAGTCCGGCACATTCTGTATCTTCAATAGCCTCTACAGTCAGGGATCAGAGTTCAAAATCAGAAGCTAGTCATTTAAGTTCAGATGAGGAGTACTGCTCCTCGCGCAACAGAGATAGTCCTAATCATGATAAGTCAGGAAGTAGTGCAAGTAGTTTACTGAGTTCTAGTGATTCTCCAGATTCAGATATAGATGACGTTAGAAATGTAAACTATTCGCAAAATGACAATAAGGAAGAAAACATTGGTGAAACCAGCTATGTTGATAGAAGTTTAGATTATGAACATGAGGAGAGTCATGAGGATATTGAAAATACTGATCATTGCTCGGAAACAAGTGCTGATGATATTTTACAACTCAAAGAAGAACACAATGAATCTGACAATGTTGAAGATGGTCAACATCATGATGATACTGATTTTATAGAAGAAGGGCATGTTTCTAGATGCGAACCAGATAGTACCCAAAGTCCGTTGGCCATACAACAACATCAAAAACTTAATTCATCAGGTGGCTCTGCAGGAAGCAACCAAATATTGATATCTTCTGCAACTGAATCAACAGATTCTGAAGAATCTGACTCATTGAAATATTTAACTAAACGTATTAGACGCAGTGAAAGACATACAGATATAGATTGTGCTGGGAACATAAACAATAGTGAGGGCGATCATCATATTATTAACAATGAAAGCACAGATCCTAGTTCAACTGTGGACAGTGGTTTTATAACTGGTTCAAACAGTCCTACCAGTGTGAGTCAACCTGTGAGTACTAACAAAAAACATTCTGGCCGTAAAAGGAAACATAATGGTAATAATGAGTGTGAAGAAAATAAGGAAAGAGTAAGTGGAGATTCATCACGTAATAATAATGATCAGAAAAGTCACCCTCACTTATCAAGAGAACCAAACACACTATCAGAAACAGTATCAAATAACTTGTCATATAGTAGGTATGGGTTTAAAAGAAGAGTTTATGATAACGACCATAATACAGTGGATAACTGTAAGAAAATGAAAGCCAGTGCTACACAGCATCTTAATACACAAACAAATCTGCATCGTTCTAGAAGCTCTCCGCCACGTAGTCGTCAATCATGGAGAGAACCAACACATCATTTGAGGAGAAATAGAGCAAGTGTTAATAGATGGGATAGTCAGTCAAATGACAATAATGGACAAAGTTTAAACGTTAAGATAGATTTATCATTGATCAATTATTCGGGACATCTTGGTAACGAATCATCATGTGCTACTATACCGACTGCTACCGTAGTACATAGTGCAAATATATCCCCAATTCCTACAGCTTCTACGGTTAAACGAGAAACAGCATTGACAAACTCAAGGCAAAATCTGTCAGATGAAAATATCAAGTCAAGTACACCAAAGCAAGAAGACACAACAAAAAGAAGTAGCCATAGACAACGTTCATCTAGGGCACAGAGACATCACACAGAGTCTCTCTGTTCAACACGTAACACAAATAACAATGCCAGTCCAGTAAGAGGAACACTTAATAATACAAGTAGTCGAGACTTTCCCAATTCTTGGCGGGACAGTTCTGATAGTAGCTCTGATAACACATGGGAACCAGCTACTGACTGTGACGAGATGGATGACAGCAGTACAGAAGGGGATGATGGGTTTGAGACTGAATCGAGTTATGAAGTTCAGATTCCAAAATCAACTGCAGCGTTGCTGGAGGAGTATGCATCTGATGAGTCTGACGAGAGCTGGACTGTTGGCATGAATTAATTAATAAATATGAATTATGCGGAGTAGCCATGTTGTGATTAATGTCTTAATTGTATTGATTAGAAAATAACCATTTAATTTGACACCAAGTGACTATTATAACCAAATATGCATTGTTATGCAACTTTGTTAGGTTGATATGATTGTTGAGTGTGCGTGGATGAATATAAGTACATTTTTGTTAATATATAAATGAACCAGGAATTTCTTGTATACTCAAGTTGTGAGGGGCTATTATGGAATCATCTTGTCCGTCAGACCATCTGTATACACGGCAATCAAGTTTTGGAGACTAACTCAAAGACTATATGAATAAGGGGGTGTCAAGTTGTAACTTCATATCTATAAACTGAGAAGATCTTATTGAGCAGAATTGCGATTTGTAAGAATAGTTAATTTTTTTATTGTGTTTTGCCATTTGAAATTTTTCCTTATCATAACTCGAAGATTAAAGGAGGTATGGAAATATAGATATAGAAATGCGTTGCTTATAATCGTTATTTTCTTCAACATAACATAGGATTTCTAATTTGTTTCTTGTCCTGACCTTAACTCGCATACCTTTAAATGAACCAATATGGACCATTGTTTGTTGATGGATATTGTCGGAGTAGTATATAGCATTGAAATAATTCAGTACTTCATCGTGTTTGAGCTCTTGCTGTTTCTTAATTTTTCCTACTTTTTTGCCCAAAATTGTAATTATAACTTGTTAATTTATATAAAACAAAATGCATGGCATACAACGTTGCATAATTTTATGACTTTTGCTACACTTGTGTAACAACAATGTATTTTACTGGCTAATATGGAACAGTTTTAAAAACTTTTGGACACCACAAAATCTCAATTTTAGAAATGAGTTGCATAGGAAAATTATTTATGTGTCACGGTCTGCCTGTCGGACAGACCAGCCTCGGAAAATGCTTGATTAGTCGGGCTGTTGTTCCAATTCAACTGTACAAAGCATACATTGCATCATCAATGGGAAGGGTACCATCAAGATCTATTGGTTTTAAATATTTTGCCGCATTTTCATTTCTGCTTTCTTAACTCTGTTTTCTTTTCTACGTACTTCTGCAAAATGATTAAACATTTTACAGCTTTGGTTCAACATTTACGTTTAAACTGGTAGGTCTCGCAGTGACATACACTGGCACTATTTACCCGTCGTATGACTAGTGCTATGTTTGTTGCTGTCTGTTTTTCTATTTTGTGGTTTAAATGCTGCTGTGGAGGATTTCTTGACTGCATCTGATTGGGTGGATTGGGCTTGGCCACTTTAACTCATTACCTATGTCTGACTTGAGTGCAATACAAAATACATCTTTCTGGAGTTTATTGATCAGTTTTTCTCTAATACTGTGTGCCCGTACACCAAATACTATATGATCGCTTTAGGATCATCTCTTTCCCCAAGTTCCTTTGTCAATAAATTCAACAATTTGATAAACTCCTCAAAGGTTTGTCCATAAGCTTTTGTACACGATTTAAACCAGCATCCACGGGTATGTTCGGTTGACATTGGATGCATACTTTGTGTCGGAGCCTGTGTAATACGTCTGTAACTGTTTTCGTTCTTCAGCAGAAATTGTCCAGGTTTAGAAAATTTGTCTTTCCTTTTCACCGACCTAGACTATTTGCTTCCTCCGTTTTGTTTCCCAGTAATCCTCAAAACAAAGTTTGATAAGTCCCTTGCTCCCCAGTCCATTCTTTGATTTATGTATGCATTTATCTTTTTACAATGGTGAAAATTACAAGAAATATTTTTAATATATCCACCTTTTTTCAAACATCATGTTTAATGTATGATACCGTGTCGAGGATTAACGGCACACAATATATAAATTCTAGTTGTTTATTTTCATGTTGTATAATTACTAGTTCTTTTAAATAGGTTTACCCATTTCAGCAAGTCCAACAACGTTTTGCTCGTAAATTATCCCGAAGAGTTTAAAATTTGAAGTTGAAAGTTGTGCTTGTTGTTTACACTTCTTTCATGTAAAAAATGTTTTGTTTTTTAGATTTAGCTCGATGCATTTAATTGTGAAAACTGAGATATTAATAAAGTTCTGTTAAGTTACGTCTTGTGCTATTTGTTAACCTGTTACTGCATTGTTTGAAGGTAAAGGCTGAATTAATACGAAAACATAGAATAGAGATTTTTTATTAAGACTTGCTTATGATTTGTCTTTAAAGAAATGCAAATAATTTATTGTTTAAGAAGTTGTAACACCATTACATGTTAATAAAATGTGTACAATTTCCTCTTGAAATTTGTTTTATTGTTTGAGCAAAGAGTATGTAGAAATTAAAATGATTACTTAAATTACTGATTTTGTAGCTGAGTACAGATAAATTCTAACATAGACATGTATTTGTATTTATAGCACGACATTATTGTTGTGCTTGTTGTATTTTAGTTCTATCTATTAGGCATCTTTCTTGTCGGGTGGTTCCAGTACTCCTCACTTGAATACTGTTGAAATGAGGCCTGCTTTATAAACTTGTCTTTTGACGTTATATCTATGATATGCAGGCTTCATAACCTCAGATCCCCTTTCAAAATTCTATTTTATTTAGTTACGCCCATTGTTTTCTCGTTTAGGGCACACGCATTTTAACCAGGTTTTCCGAAGGAAAAAACTGGTTATTAGATTGAGGTATGTCGGCGGGCGGGCGGGCGTATACAATTTCTTCTGTGCGCAACTCCTCCTACATTTCTCAACGGATTTTGACCAAACTTTCACAGAAGCTTTGTCATCAAGTGCCCTGGCGCATATTGTCGGGGTTTTGCGATTAGATAATATTTGACCTAATTATGGCCCTTTGTATATTTTTTCCTTATACAGAATATATAGTGAACAATTTCTACAGTGCGCAACTTCTCCTACATTTCTCAACGGATTTTGACCAAACTTTCACAGAAGCTTTGTCATCAAGTGCCCTGGTGCATATTGTCAGGGTTTTGTGATTGGATAATATTTGACCTAATTATGGCCCTTTGTTTTTTTTCCTTATATAGAATATATAGTGAACAATTTCTTCTGTGCGCAACTCCTCCTACATTTCTCAACGGATTTTTTTCCCTTATACAGAATTGAACAAATTCTCCTGTGCTGAACTCTTCCTACATTTCTCGACGGATTTTGTTCAAACTTTCACAGAAGCTTTGTCATCAAGTGCCCTGGCACATATTGTCGGGGTTTTTGTGATTGGATAATTTTTTACCTAATTATGGCCCTTTGTTTTTTTCCTTATACAGAATATATATAGTGAACACTTCTTCTGTGCGCAATTCCTCCTACATTATTCATGTTTTACATTGCACATAGTTACATTGTTTGTTGCTTGTCTTTGTATTTCAAATACAACATATTTATCTACAATGGTGATAATTGAAAACCTGGTTTCATAGCATTGCCATGTTTCTTGTTTTACTTGGGGACCATATGCCGCTTTTCATGGAATGGCACTAACGTGTCACATTGAAGGTTCCATGATTACCGCCATATGAACACATCTGCGGATGATACAAAATTCTAAATTTTACCAGTTTATGTTAAATGTCGAATTCTGATTAAGCCGGTGCTAGAGGGCGTGGACGGTAGTTTGCACTTGACAATACCATCCATGAACAGACTCAATCAAACCGAGCCTGCAACAGTTTCAATTTTGCCGCGTTGGGCTTTCTTTAGGGATTCTTATTTAACTCCATTTTATAGCCCAGCTAACTGTTTTATTGTCCTTGAACAAGCGAACAGACAATTTGTGGTGTCAAAAGTTTTATAGTCACTGAACTTCCTTTTTGGGCTCAAAACCAGCAGATACATATTTATACACCCGAAACGAAGTTTGTGGGGTATATAGGAGTCACTTGGTGGTCGGTTTGTTGGTCGGTCCAGCAGTCCGTTGAATTTTCCTTGTCCGGAGCATAACTTGAAGACTTATGGTTGGAATTCAATACAACTTCATACAATGGTCAAGCACATTGAGAGGAAGTGCAGTGCACAAGAACCATAACTCCATCTTGACTAATTGCAGAGTTATTGCCCTTTGTTACTTTTCCTTGTCCGGAGCATAACTTGAAAACAACTGGTTGGAATTCAAAACAACTTCATACAATGGTCAAGCACAATAACTCTATCTAAAGTAATTACAGAGTTATTGCCCTTTGTTACTTTTCCATTGCTTTTTTGTCCTGAGCATGACTTGAAGACTAATGGTTGGAAATCAATACAACTTCATACAATGATCAAGGACATTGGGAGGAAGTGCAGTGCACTTGAACCATAACTCCATCTTGACTAATAACAGAGTTATTGTCCTATGTTACATTTCCATTGCTTTTTAGCTTGACTATACCAATTATATGAAGAGCTGTCCTACTCGCCCCGGCGGTGGCGTTCAGATTAAAGTTTTGGTGCAGTAAAATATTTTTCACAATAACTTTGTCATTTCTTAAGGTATCAACATCAAACTTCAAATATATGTTCCTCATCATCAACCACATCTTATGTCATAATGTGACAAGGTTCATAACTCTAGCACCAATATTTTAAGGTTTATCTCCTCTTGAACTTAGAATTTTCCTGAAAAAAAAGCTATTTTTTACCGTTACTTCTTTATTTCTTAAGGGATCAACTTCATTCTTCAAATATATGTACCTTATCATCATCCACGTCTTATATGACAAGGGTCATAACTCTAGCACCAATATTTTCAGATTAATCTCCCCTTTAACTTAGAATTTTCCTTAAAAAAATAATATTTTTTACTGTAACTTCTTTATTTCATAAGGGATCAACTTCATACTTCAAATATATGTACCTTATCATCATCCACATCTTATGTGACAAGGTTCATAACTCTAGCACTAATATTGCAAGAATTATCTCCCCAAAAGCTTGTCCGGACTACTTATCATAAACTACTGGTGCAATTTTATCCAAACTTTACAGGAATGATCAGTACCAAGTCTTGTTGTGCACTGTCCGTCTGTCTGTCTGTCTGTCACAAAACTTGTCCCAACATGAAATTGGCCATCATGGGGCGACACCTGTGATCACTGATCGCTCTTGTTCTTGTCCAGAGCATAACTTGAAAACTGCTAGTTGGAATTCAATACAATTTCATACAATGGTCAAATATATTGAGAGAAAGCGCAGTGCACAGAATTCATAACTCTTTCTTGACTCATTTAAGAGTTTTTGCCCTTTGTTACTTTTTATTGTCCAGTGCATAACTTGAAAATTAATGGTTGGAATTCATAGAAACTTCATACAATGGTCAAGCGCAGTGAGATGAAGTGCAATGCACAAGAACCATAACTCTATTTGGACAAATTACAGATATTGTCCTTTGTTACTTTTTTGTCCAGTGCATAACTTGAAAATTTGTAGTTGGAATTCAATACAACTTCGCACAATGAGAGGAAGTGCAGTGTACAATATACATAACTTCATCTTCAGTATTTGTAGAGTTATTGCCCTTTGTTCCTTTTCCTTGTCCAGTGCATAACTTAATCAAAGCACAGAAGGCGCTGAATTTGTTTGGGTCTCAGAATGTGAGAAAGGGGCAGGTTGAGATTATAAACCAATTTGTTTTTGTATTTTCTGATCGCAAGATCAGATAAATACATAGCTAACATCCACAGTCTAACACAAAATTTCCTAACAGTTCTAACAACGCAAAGTAGTTCTCACTCAAAACTGCTTAAAAACCAGCAATTTAAAAGAAAGAATAATTTTTAATGTAGGCATTTAACGAATTACAGTGCATTAAAAGTTTAGATTAGTCAATAGAAATATGAGGTTACAATCACAAATTTCGCGGATGAATATCTTTTTTACCCAATGAAAAATGTTCGGCTATTTCCGTAAAGCTTCGGATTATCATGAATATCATTTTAATCAATGAAAATGCTATTTTTAGCTATGCCGATTACCGAATACTCCAGAGCGTAGTACACAAATAAATCTGACTGTCGAGTAGTGGAATATATACATGTCGGACTGTTTTGGCGAGAAGATTTCCGATAAATTATTTTCATCAGTGTTAAACAACACGTTTATCGTGAACAAAATACCTCGAAATTAATAAGGATTACAAACACGAAATGGAAATTCTCAATTTAGAATAACATAATGTATTCGTTTTTATTCAAGGTTCATATGTATAACTTCGCCGTGGTGCAGAGGTTAGCGGTCTCGTTGAGGGTGTGAGAGGCCTATGGTTCAAATCCTAGTCGAGGCAATTCTATTTTTTTTTCATGCAAAATTCTATATGTAAATCTCAAACTGTTATAGAAGAAAATCAAAACGCTGTCGCTGCGTAAGATGAATTATAGTATATAAAAAAACTTATACAGGAAAGTACATACAGATAGTCAGTATGATTTAGATTGCAAAGATCAGAAAATACCATAGAGCTGCAGCCCTTTGATTGTATAGAGCCACCAATGCTTTCCAGCGTTTTAATTTTAGTAAATTGGCTATAAGACTACTTGCAACACTGATATTCAATCTAATGTTAATTTGACTTAAACAGTTTGAAAAAAAAATGAGTTGCCTTAAGTGGGATTTGAACTCCAGACCTCTCGCTTCCTAAGCGAGCGCGCAAACCCATCGGCCACGGTGAATTTATATGCTGATGGCCTGAAGAAAACCATATTATTCTAAATTAAGGTTTGTAACGACGCTAACTGTTGTTTTATCACAGATGTAAATAATCACGGAGCTTACTATAAGCATGTATATCTATAAAGAATAAAACAATATTAGAAATCTTCGACCATTCTTGAATTATTTTGCTTGAAAATTAATGCGCTGTCATTTGACCATCTTTACGCAGTGATCTCCCCTGAATTTTTCGGCCTTAGTGTACATATAAAGGGAAGTAACCGCTACAAAAAAGCGGACTACTTTCGGCATTTGCAATTAACAGCATTAGAGTCTGAAATTTCGATACCATTATTTGTTTGGTCTGACAACCCAAACAAATAAAAAATAATGTTTAGAATTCAATGCAACTTCATATAATGGTCAAGCGCAGTGAGAGGAAGTGCAGTGCTCAAGAAGTTTAACTCTTTCTGGACTTATTACAGAGTAATTCAATAAAACTTCATCAATGATCAACCACATTGAAAAGAAATGCAACATACAAGAACCACAACTATCTTTAATTGCCCAAAACCATAACTCTATTTCAATTCTTTTGCAAGGTATTCTGTTACTAGTAACTTCCTCATTTCCGAAGCAGTCTTGCGGGGGTATTAATCACATTTAGTGATAGTTCTAGTTCATTTTTCAAGTCATATATATACTCATTTGCTCAATTTTATTCCCCTGTTATAACATGTTTCCATGTGTCAGTTACCTACCTAAGTGCCATGCGGGATAATTGCGTCAGTATAGGTCTCTCCTAGTGGTGGTGTTGGTATCGCAGTAAGCCACATTGAATTTACTAGAGCATAGTTCAGTCACCGCACTGATCTTGGGCAGACTGTAAAGCAGTTTACCAGACTAAGTACTAGTTTCCTTCACTTTCGCAAGAAATTGATAACTTCTACACATGCCAGGGCAATTTTACAGTGCGAATGACCGTAGAATGGATTTCATGATCCATTACATTGAAAGTGACTGTCCGGGAATCGAACCCAGGCCGTCCGATTCACAGTCCAACGCTCTACTTATTGAGCTAACTGAATGACCAGGTCTGTCGTAGTTTCGTTTTTGTATTTTCTGATCGCAAGATCAGTAAATACATAGCTAACATCCACGGTCTAACACAAAATTTCCTCACAGACCTAACAACGCAAAGTAGTTCTCACTCAAAACTGCTTAAAAACCAGCAATTTAAAAAAATAATAATTTTTAATGTAGGCATTGAACGAATTACAGTGCATTAAAAGTTTACATTAGTCAATAGAAATATGAGGTTACAATCACAAATTTCGCGGATGAATATCTTTTTTACCCAATGAAAAATGTTCCACTATTTCCGTAAAGCTTAATCAATGAAAATGCTATTTTTAGCTATGTCGATTACCGAATACTCCAGAGCGTAGCACACAAATAAATCTGACTGTCGAGTAATGGAATATATGCATGTCGGACTGTTTTGGCGAGAAGATTTTCGCTAAATTATTTTCATCAGTGTTTAACAACAGGTTTATCGTGAACAAAATACCTCGAAATAAATAAGGATTACAAATACGAAATGAAAATTCTCAATTTTAGAATTACAAAAAATTTGTTTTTATTCACGCTACATACGTATTACTTCACTGTGGTGCAGAGGTAGCGCGCTCGTTTAGGGTGTGAGAGGCCTGAGGTTAAAATCCTTGTCGAGGCAACATTTTTTTTGAAGTGGCTTTTTTAAGGAAGTTGCCACGATATGCAAGGATAAAGTGTGGCTGTAATAAAAAATGAAAAATGATTTTTGATGCAACTCTAAGCATGCAAAATTCCATATGTATCAATCACAAACTGCATGTTAAACGCAGTCCCTGCGTAAGATGAATAATAGTATATAAAAATAAACTTATACAGGAATGATCAGAAAATACCACAGAGCATGCAGCCCTTTGATTTGCATTTGCTAAATGTTGCTCTCTATTTCTTTTGTAACCGTGGGTGGACGAAAATAGAGATGCCAAAAAATGAGAAAAATGGCGGGTTTTCTGAATTAATGTTATAGACAAATAAGAAAATATTGAATAAGCGAACATATTTTTTTTTTAAACCGTGCACGATGAAAGAGAATTATAATGTAAATAAATATATGAACAAAACTGGGGACCACGTTCCTGCATTTTCAGTTATCTGCCAGCTACACTATTACTAAAATTTTCAAGAGCCGATAACTAAAGAAATAACAATACCGAAGTCTTATTTTATTTCAAATTATATGTTCAATCAGTATGCAAAGTTTAAAACAGTTCTACACAGAATGTTTTTTGATATGCTACAATAAGTAAGCAATTTTCGTAAAAAAACATAGGAATATCTTGAAGAAAATGTCTACCATTTCGCATAAACAACTAAATGTATGCATAGAAAAAAATCTGTAGCATAAATTTAGCGAATGTTTTTCATGTCGGGGAATATAGATCAATATAAACAATTACTCTATAAACACAAAAGTGAAATCAAATTAGTTGTTGCATGCTACAGTTTTGAGTTATCAGCTCATGAAATTGGTCTTAAGCAAAAAATCAAAATGTCTGATCACTAGTTAATTCTTTTCATTTTGCGTATGTAAAAATGGAGAAACTTAAGGTAATGCCTTATTTACACGGGAAGGTGCACATTGGTGAAGTTATTACCGACTGAAGGTTTTCGGCTTATTTTTGGAGACAGAATTATTACGTATAGTCAAGGTGTTGAATTCATAGCAAATACGACATCAGTTATGTTACGTATAAGTCAATAGATTGTTTGTTTGAAGAGTAGTATGTATAATTATGTGCTTATATTCTGATATGAACGTATGTGGTTTATTTACGAGTTATTATCCATCCAAGGATCATATAAGTATGTCTATATAAATAAAATAAGGAATAATAGGTGGGAAAATACCTTGAGCACGCATATCGCTGGGCTTTCTTTGCCATTCAATTTAACAATCTGTAAAAGTTAAAGATGCTATCTAATAGTTTTGTAATATATATCATTATATAATATTAAAGTGACACCGTTTGTAATACGTACTTTTATTTAATTCAACAGAACCATCTCAACTTTGATACACTTTAGTAACATCTGAATGTCCAGCGTATACTTACCTAACTTTATCAGTTTAAATTCCAAGATCACCGCCTCTTAGTTAAACCATGTGTGAGTTGTCACATTTTTATTTATGTAACCTAATCTTTATCTCTTTCATAATTAATGTAAATCAATAAATTAGGTGTTACGAAAAAGAAATTCTACATAATTCAAATTATAAATGTGTTTTTTGTATAAATTGTATTCAAACTGTCATGTCTGTGCATAAATCACTGGCGTAGGTTTTGCTAGACCTAAAACTTTATCAGCACCGAGTGCATTAGTTAAAATACAGAAGAAATTTTGACGTTTTTTTTAAAACGGAATTTTGGCTGCCCTGGCATCTGCGGACAAAAGAAAAGGTAAGTGGTGATTTACATTACTCATTATCGTATATATTTTGGTTATCTGAAATCATTTTCTTTTTTGTTTTATAAGCAATGCGAAATATAGTAACAGTTCAGTTAATAGTGGCACTATTAATTCGCAAACAGTCTGTTAAAACTTAACTTAAATCTCTATTTAATGCATTAATCTATGAAATGATTTTTCATCGATAAATGACGTTTTCTCACATTGAAAATGTTACATTCAGTTTTAAAAAACAACACCTTTTTGCTAGATGTATTAACCGATATATTAAAACTATTCTTTCGCGTTTCATAGAAAACCCATAGACTGAAATTTAAATACTAACTTACGTACGGCATGACTCTTTCCATTTCTGATGAGCAATGCAGCTGGGTAATACCGGCAATTTCTAGGAGAACGCATATTTGTCCCAAGCACTAGGTCACAGTGGCACATGCTTATTATACAAGTCACGAAAATGCGCATTTGTTTTCATTTTACATACCGGTATATATTATCATTTATTGTGTATAAAATGCTTTGTTCGTAACGAGTAAGGAGGTCTTATATAATGAGGAAAGATCGCTTTGACGGTATTTCAAGTTATTTTCTTGCAAAAAAGTATACACGTTGAGATATTTTCCAAAAACATGTCGGGTGACTGTACTTCACATTTTCATCTGTTAGATATAGCTATTATAAGGTCGCCTCCAGTGGATTCGCGATAATGTGATATATATTATTTAATTTTCAACTAGACTCATTGATTTTATGAAAAATTTGCTCTTTATAGTCCCACAGAACGTTTTGTTTCCACAAGCACACAGTAAAACAGGATGTCTTACAACATTTTGTTAGAAGATATGATACGAGATTTGGGCGGTTGTGGTCGATTTCAGTGGGTCACATCAATCATTGGCCAGTCTTCAAAGACTATAGCCGCTTGGAGCATGCTTGCCATGACTTTTAACGGACAACAGCCGGACTTTACGTGCTCGAAGCAGAGTGAACCAGTTACCATGTCAAGTAATGCGACTTTTGATAATGTCTGCCACCCGGAAAATAGTACGGATTGTAATGGATATGTTTTTAGTGACGACATGAATACAGTTGTCAATGAGGTATAGATGCTTTTATCATTTATAGCGCCCGTATGTCACTTTTAAAAAGGCTCTGGTTATTATGCAAGACTGAAAATAAAGGAAGTAATTTTCATCTCTTTTTTTCTATTGCTTTAAATGCATTCCGAGTAAGCCAGATCATTAAGGTAATACAGTAATGTTTACAGATAACAATAAGCAAAAAATATATTCAAAATGTTTAGTGCATAACACAAGATAGTTGACAAACAAGCAATGTTCCATAAACGAACTAACTAATTTAAACGGTCTCACCTACATAATTTGCTTTTAATATCCGTACCCTTTAATTATATAAGGTATCTATTATTCTTTCAGTTTGGGAAATTTTTCGTGATACAAAAAGGGTAGCAGCGTTAACACAAAATAAGATGCCCGGGTTTTCTAGGGGGTTGTTCTTTTCCCGGGCCATCTTCCGATTACTTGGCGGAAACCGACGTTCTTTTTCTTTTTTGATTTTTGTTTTCAAGTTGTAGCGACTTTCATAAACTGGAAAAATGTACGGGGCTATAAATTCTTTTCTTGGAGGGGTAATATTTTTATTTTTTCTTTCCATCGTACGAATTTTAAAAAAATGAACCAATTGTAGTCTTTTCTTAAAAATTTCTAAATATACAACTTTTTATGTATATAAAAGTTTTTATTGAGTAAATTGTCGCACTTTCAATTTAATTTAGGAAATTTTTTAAAAGTAGCCAAAGGGAAATTTCCCAAAACCCAGATGTGCGTTGTTTCAGACAAAAAGGGTTTGCTTTAATCTCTTGAACGACAAAAATAAAGATTACATCTAAGTTATGTGACATTTATGACTTAAAAAAGAAATACTTTTTGATATGCACCCAAAAAGAGAAAAATTCCTCCAGTATTTTAATTGCTACGCTAAAATGCAGCAAAAAAAATTGCCCTTTGGTACATTTGCTGCAGAAAAACTTTTTGGCCCCACTGATAAATCTTCGGGGTTAACGGGGGTTTGTTTTAAATTTAAATTTTTACACTATTATCATTACAGAGTTAATAGAACTAAAAAAAATACTGTTTACCTTCATAGTATCGGTTTTTTTGACTGTCCTTTAAACTTTCATACCGAATTGCGCTCAATGGGTGGCGACCCCGATTTGCTTACTAGGGGCTTTTGGGCGCGGTTTTTTTGCTTGCAGCATGGCTCTTGAAAGATTTGGAAAACTTGATCTGTACTGCTGAATAGGATTTCCTTTTTTATCACTATTTGTAGTGAAAACAGTTTTTTTATACGTTAATGATCCATAAATTTTACTCTTTCTTGTGCGTTCACAATTTTCTTCGCAAATGTACGTGATCATAAATATATAAACAATGATGGGTAAAGGTTGTCATTTTAATTTCGTAAGAAAATTTGAAGATTTTTGTGTCTGTTTAAGTTTGAGCTAACAGCTTTGAATAATTTACAAAGTAATCTTTTAATGATAAGCATTTAATTATTTTTTTGATGTATTTACATTATGCAAAATGAGTTTTTCTTAACTATCCACAGTATAGTTCAAGAGAGTGCTAGATGGCTTGTTACAAAGGGACGCTACAAAGAAGCTGAAAAAGTTATTAACACAATAGCCAAAGTAAACGGTAAACCGGCACCAAACACAAGTATACTGATGGCGGAAGCCGCAAAGAGTGACTCTAATAAAGCATCGGTTCACTACACAGCTTTCCACCTCTTTAAATCAAAAGAAATGGTTATAACAACAAGTGGTCTCCTTTTTATATGGTGTGTATCTAATTTTGATGGTCCTTCGTGATCTTTGATCCATTTCATTCAGTGTTGAAGTTTGAATTCTGCTATTTAAAGACGGTGCCTTGAGCACGAGGTCTATTGCTCTTTCCACCAGTCTCGGCAAAGTCGTGTTTGCGATGTTTAACTATTTATCCAGATTTTTTTTAAATATCTAAACAAACCCACGATATATTCATTTCATAATTAAAGAAATGATATGAAGCATATTATAAATCATAAGGAAATCAACCATTTATTTTATATTTTAGTGCTAAAAGGTCGTTTTTTACAGCCAGAGAAACTGTATTAGCTTAGTATTGTTCTCAACCATGTTGAATGACCTCTTTATATTTCACACCACAATATTTTTATAGGATGTCAATTAGCTACTCTTACTACGGATTGACGTTTGGCGTGAACAGTTTGGCGGGAAACTTGTATTTAAACATGTTTCTGATGAATATAATAGAAACACCTGCCAGTTTCTCCATCATGTACATTGTCAATAGGTAAGCAGTAAAAACATTTCTTTATATATTTCTTATATTGGATATGTAATATAACAATAAAAATGCGCAATCACGAGGTCCCGAATCAAGATTGTCTTAACATGTCACAAAGAGAAAGAAATTTATTAGGAGTGATTGCTTTTTAAATATTACCGTTCATAAATTGTACATAATTATACACTTCATGTAACAATCAACAGCATAAATATTCCCTTCTAACTAAAATTATGATTGAGGATCAAAAGTACGATTTCTAATCGTAAACACCAATGGTAACTGCTAAAATATTACTCCAACAGTGATAATTCTGTGCTTTCAGATTTGGGCGGAAACACTGTTGTATGTTTTTCTTTTTCTTTACTGGGCTATGTGGTGTAATTGTTGGCATCATACAGTACATAGGTAAGTACAAATGGTATGACGGAGTGGGAAACGCCTTAGATTTCCAAATGTGCAAAAGTATATTTTTTATCTATCAATTCGTTTAGTTGTAATGTTAACGAACAAAAGTCGTACAATATAAGACAAAAATAAGACGAACAAATGTATATTTTATACAAATAAACAAGTTAGAGGTTAACAAGAGAATATAGAAGAATAAGAAGAACTTTCATTTGTACTAAAGCCCTAAAAAGAGCCATTGACAAAAGCATCAATATATATTCATACAAAAAATAGAAACATGGCAATACCTGACAAGAAGTCGAGATGGCATGTGTATTCACGGGAAATAATTCTTTGGAAGCACCACGTGCGAACGTTCAGTGCATAAAATGGTGTTTGATGACTCGTACGTGAAGTTTCACATCAAAATTGAATATGTGGTATTTTCCGTAATCATAATATTATATCATTTTAGACACTCCTCACCGTGGCGTAATCACAAACGCATTTGCTCTGGCGTCCAAAATGGGTATAGCAGTTGGATGGGGTTGTCTAATAGTTTATACCACGGAACTCTATCCGACAGTCGTCAGGTAATTGATACAAGGGCTCAAATTAAATGAATTGTTAGTCGTGATCGAAGTTGCTTCACATGAATGCAATTTGTTATGCGATTTTTTTTAAAGAACAGCCGCATTTGAAGGAAATTTCATGTCTGATAAAATATTACTTTTATTTCTAGAACAATTGCATATGGTCTTCACAACACATCAGCAAGAATTGGTGGAATTATAGCACCTCAGATTGTTTTCTTGGTATTTATTCATTTTATTACTATCTTTTTGTGAGCTATTCCGTTAAGTATGACACAATATGTATGATTTATTCATAAGTATGCGACAAAATACAACATACTAGGTACATGCATAAGTTTGATATCCACATATAGCCACATAGTTATACTTTATAGGCTTATCAGTTGACTGCATGAGCATGTTCAATGATCATCACCGTTGTCGTCCTCATTATCAACATCATTGTCATCATCATCATCATCATAGTAATTAATATTTACGTCGCCCTAAAGTAATCAGTCATTAAAGTCGATATCACACGCACAGCACCGAAATTCCAATGTCTTAGAAAGTCTTTTCCATCATGAATCCTTAAGCTTGAGAAACTTATCCTTTACAAGAAATATCTATAATTACAATGTATTAAACTTTCTTTATTTTAGTGATTGGTAATCGCTAACTATACCACCCCATGACGCTTCATAGTGACAAAAACGTATCTTAGGTATAATTTAGTTTATAATTAAATATTTGTCTTGTTTTCAGAATGATGAAATCCCTGGTCTGATGTATTTTGTAAGTGCTGTGCTGATGATTTCTAGCAGTCTTATTTGTTGCGTGTTTCACGATACCACTGACAAGATACTAGAGGATACGTTTAAAGATACTTCAAGTGAACAAAGTGTGACAGTCAACGCATTAAACATGAATGACAATGACAAAAAATCAAAATTTTGATATATTTATGACATATGTGATATATTATTTCTGAAAACTTTCGAAAATGAATAGTTGACAGATCAAACCGGCACGGAAATAATTGAAAATAACAAAAAATCAAAATTGTGATTTATTCGTGATATCCGGAAACTTTAAAAGTTTACTTTGGCAAGAAGTCGACCATATGTATGTAACGTTTGAGCTTCGATGTTTCATAGTATAGTACTGGATCCTATATCTACTGTAATAATTAACGAATTTGTTTACAAAATGCAGACCCCTTTGTTATGGTTATGAGTTCTGTGAACGTCACCTTTGCCTCGATGATCTTTAATTGTTCTCACTTTTCCCAGCTTTTTATCAAATCATTTACAGACATGAACCGATTCAATTATAAACAACATTTACCTCTTGACAATTATTCATGTTTCTGTAACATACTAAATATACAACGTTATCGATCACCAAACATACACAATATAATTCTAATACCTACACATATGCAATCAAACTATAGTTTTGATGTACTTGTAAGTGGTGTAATGTTAAATACATAAAATGTCGCGAATCCTTGATCATCATAAAGTTTCCAATTATGATTATTTGTCAAAGGGACACAAGAAAACATACATTTCGTATTCATATTTTTATTGTAGTACATTCAAACTTGAATATAAATATTTAAACACTTAATTGTAGATCTATAAAAAGTTTATATAATTTATCTTATTACATTACAGCTGTGCAGTTCAATATAGTGCAAGTTATATATTTTTTCCAAGGTTATCTTTACGTTATATATACACAACATTTTTTTTCCCAAGGTTGTCTATACGTTATATATACAACATCTTTCTGATAATTACCCGGAAACGTATACCATAAATTAACGTATAGCCTAAAAATGCATTTATGTATTCAGAACTTCCGAAACTAGTCTTTCTCACACCTGTATATGAATTTCAACTGTTTGCAGTTGTTGATTATATCATTGTGTTATATCATTTTTTGTTGATAATAATGTTAATAAGATGGAGCACTCTTAGAATCTGTCCGCAGTTAAGTCAATGTTTTGTAACCGTAACCCTGACCTCTCACCCTTACTCATAACACTTACCCTTAATCGTAACCCTAGAAGTAATTTGAATGATTTTAGGAAACTTAAATTGTTAAATATTGAAGAAATAATTTTGTGTAAAATGTTTAAAATAGCTGCGGACATATTCTAAAGTCTAGCCAATAAATTCATTAAATAAATCGTGCATATAATTACATACAATTATTGTTTTTGTCTCTTCTAACAACTTATAACAGGTCCGCGATTGACTCTCTGAGCACTTTTAATGAAAATTACATTTAGTTGCCACAGGTCTAGAAGAATATATAGATAATTTTAACAAATTGTTAAGATAATATAGCAATGACAGTATGCACAACAATTATTCTGAATATTCCTTAAGTTCGTCTTGTTAGTTTAAAGTGTTACATACTCCTTAAAACTATTAAAAGCTACAACACATTTCTGAAAATCTTGGACATGACTTTACACCATCTTATCTGATTATCTGAATTAACAATGTCATATATCAATTTCACAGATCGATTTTCAGTTTCACATATCAATTTCAAATTCCAATTTCACATATCAATTTCACAGATTAATTCACATATCAATTTCACAGATTAGTGGAAGAGCTTAATTGAACATCTTTGTTTTTCTCCAGATTGTCCTCTATCTTAACTTCAACATTGAGCATATCTTCTAACACAGCATCTTTAGTTTCCCTATACAACATCATGACTACAGCCGAGATCATCATTAAAACACCACTCAGAAAATATAAAATCCCCGGTATATCATCGTCCTTAAATATAGAAATAGCGATTCTTAAAAATATCAGTGTTCTAAAGATAATAAAGTTTTAAAAGTATCTAAAACCCAAGGTGTATCAATGATCAAATTCGGATAAATACATACGCTTTAAAAGAATCCGGATATCTATTTAAAGAAATTATAACGTCATAGGAGAAACATGGTCATAAAAAGGTGACAGAAATGAGAATAAAAAAGTACTAAATAATGAAACAAACAAATTCAATGTGGTAAAGTTAACAAAGCCATGAAGGCTTTCAATGAAAACAAAGAAATCGAAGAGAGTGAGCACATTTACTGTATGTATAAAATACCTGTTCATTGACTTACAAGGAAAACAATTTGTGGTGCGACCATTCCACCAACACGAGCAGCTGTGCTATGTACTCCATATGCTATTGTCCTGATAGAAATAAAAATAAATACATATACTTTTATTCATCTAAAAACATCTGTGCATAAATAACTTACATGTATTCAATACCGAACATTCAAAGCGAATTTGTTGCGTCAAAGTTGTACTTGTCCATCACACTTTTCAACGCATTTATTTCGGTATTCTCTAATTAGCAATGTACTTTTTTCTTGTAGGATTTTGACTTGAATTGCAGTCTGGACTGCTTCTTTGCACAGAATTAACCTCCGTGATGTGCTTAATGGGAATAATATGTTTCTCATTTTTAATCTATATCAAAGTGGTTTATTATTTATTTATTTGAGTCTATTTGAACTATAATGTAAGCATAAAACAAGTACTGACCTTACAACAGTGGGATATAAACATGTACTGACCTTACAACAGTGGGATATATCTCCGTTGTATATACTATCATAGCTTGCCAACCACTTGCAACGCTCAACTTTGACAAAAGTGCAATAACATTTGTGAGAGTTCCATTTACTGGTAATGCTGAAGTGAACACAAGAAACAAGTTTTATATATCAATATGTCCCTGAAAACAACAAAATTATATCAATACAGAAACAACACAAGCAAAATCTATTATAAAGATTTATTTGTTTCGGTATTATAAACATTAAATAACACTTCACATTGAAACTCAAAGAAAAGCAGGTCACAGCGCTGTCTTGTTTTTAACTTATTCAATAAATTATAGTATTCTTCCAAATTTGAATACAAATTATAAGGAAGGCCGACCATTCCCTTTACATAGGCTGATAAGTCGTCTACTATTGTTCAAATAATAGTGCATTTCAATGATGCCTTGCTAAAACTAAAAAAAAATAGGTAAGAAAAACTCCAATTAAAGATGCCAAAGGTGAGTACTGGAAGGAAAATTATCTTATTTCATCCTTATGTGCGTATCTATTTCAGAGGCTTTGATAAATTTGAATAAAGCCCTCGTAATTAGAAATCTATATTACTGATTTATGGTTTATCATTGCATGAAGGGTATTAATTTATCTTACCAAAGTGCTGTATTACACCGACACTAATACCGGACACACCAGCCAGAATGTAAAATGTAAAACACACCTTTTTTCTGCCAAACCTTTGAAATGAGAAATAAAACTTAATCCTTCAAGCAATATTGGCATAATTTTGCTAGATACAGATCAACTCATGATTACAAATACTCACCTTCAATGACATTTCATTTATTCTTCTATCGTTATTATTTTTATATATTAGTCTTCCGACAAACAAGCCAACTACAACTAGGTAAAAAACTAACAAAATTATTTTGTTATATACAATGAAAAGAAAGAAAGAAAAAGTTATGTTTATTTTATATTTATGTTGAACGACTTTGCTTTTATTGAAGATAATCACTATCATATTTGACATGTTGCGTGACTTGTCCAGCTGGTCTGCTTTTTTGTACATATAGCTCCGCGATCCATATGGTTGTAAAGCTGATTGTACGTTCAAATAGACTGATACTTGTTAAATGAATTTTATTCTTTACCAATTTCATCATACTTTTCATCATATTCGTAGATTCTCCTTCCCGACTTTATTTTATTTGAACATCAATTATTCCGTTTTCCTCGTGAAATTGGTTAATCTGGACATTATGATATTATAAAACAAGTGTTACATTCGAAAATTCAGAATCATATCATGTGCTTTAGACCATCAAAGTACGAAATGTTTTCTTGTGACCATTGATAACGATATAAAAGCATTCAGTGTAACCTTACCGGACATTCTTGACGAGTAAGGTCGCAACTGTAAGAAAATCTTTGTACGAGGACTGTACATTACCTCTCCAAAGCTTTACCCTAATATGACAAAATGGATGTTTTAAAATTTATATGCTTATTACCAGTTCACTAGAAATGCCGTAAGAACCATAACAGGTGTCTCGACAACGTTTATAAGAAACATATTCATATATAAATCACCAGACAAACTTTTCACACCAAACGTTATACCATAATATCCATAGCTAGCTGCAAACCTGTAAAACAAAACATTATTTTATTTTAGCTATAGTTGAATCTTTACTGTATCAAACACGTGAACAACAAAAAAGAGAAAAAAAGTTGTAGCATATTATTTGTGGTACATGAAAGCATAAAAAGGACTTATAATATTGATGTTTATATAGGTCGTGGAATATATATGGGTATATGAGAGATTTTTTATTTCTTTTCTGATTACAATTTTATATTGCTGAGTAATATTTTAACTTGTTTAATGTTTAATCTTAAAAATTCGAAGTTGTAGTAGTTTAATATAATAAATTTTTTTGATAAACTTAAACAACCATTTTGTAAAGTACATTTAAAATGTTACCATGCAAACAGTAAACCAATTGTGATCTTTGTACTCTCTCTTGTCCGGAATAAATCCAGAAAGGAGTAATGTTTTCTTGTATCGTCTTTATCGGTATTTATTTTCGCCTCAGCAAATATTTTATCAAGTGATGGCTGATCTGCCTTGTTGACTTTCGCAATAAAATTGACAACAGTCTGTGCTTTTTTGAACCGTTGTTTTGTAACCAACCAGCGGAAGCTTTCTGGCATTATCCTGAATAAATATAATGATCAGCATCACATTTTATGCTTTTTTAAAAATTATTTTTTACATTTCCCCACTTTGAAATATATCACAAAAAATCTCAGATAATTCAGTTATGTGTCACGGTATAATATTACTTATCAATAATTAAGTGTGTCAGTTGACAGGTAACTTAGCCGGTAGAGTTGCGGAAGGGTATTCCGAGGGTTTCGGGTCGAATCCTGGCCAGAGGTCTCATTTACCTTATTATAAGGCGCATTTTTTGCAATAAAGAACTATATAGATTAAGGAACCATAACTTTTATTTGTTTCAAACTATGTGGTTTTCTTCAGTATTCACGGACACTTCTATTTTCTTGTTAAGTATTTGACCTACGTTTTGACTTAAATTTGATATTTTCTTACTGTCTTTTCCCCCTGAACTGTTAAAAACAGCGTATTTATGTATCAATGTATTCATTTAAATATCGCTTCTACTTGGAGTGTCGCTTCTTTTTTGATAAACCAATCAAAAAAGAAGGATAACGACTTTGTCAATGAGACGGTAATAAGAAAAATAACAACAAAAATAAAACGTTTTTAACTACAACAGGAACAGTTGGTAGATCTGCTCTTCGTGTTTAGCTTCAGAAATCGTATAATGTTTTTTTCTTCTTCTTTTTTTAGCGTCTATCTATTGCTTTATGCCACATATACATTGTTTAAGAACATAAACAAATTCAAATTATTTAAGTTGGTTGAGGAATATCCTTGTGCGAAAAGTGTTGCTTTCTCGACTGAACGACGATCGATTCATCGTGAGCTGCCTGCATCGGTTTTACATATTCACATTGTCTAGTTATTAAATTCTATCATTTTTTACTATTTATATTGACAAAAGATGCAATTTTAGACGATTATTAATTAAGTTAGTAATTTACCATGTTCATAGAAAATATTTCGTCTTTATGAATTAGCCAAGTTGTAAAACGTAAACAGTAAAATTTGTTTCATTTTGTTTATTCGTTAAAAGATGGGAAATGAAAGAAAAAAAATCCGATACTTACCACCATGTAAATAAGAAGGGAGTGCCAACACAAGCAATAGCCAGATGAATCTTTTTCCAATCATGTAATCCCCACGCTACCAAGGCAAAAAGACTGGCTTCAGTGGCCCAGGATGGTGTAGTCACTATTGGTGGCCGCCATTTGGCAGAAGCAAACTCATTAGTAAAACTGTATTGTACAGTAAGATAGAAACCGATGCCTATACCAATGAGAAATCTCAAGGCAGAGTAAACTTGCCACGAAGGTGAGAAATAACCAGCTATATTGAACACAACAGTAACCAAAATAGCAATGAAATATGTCGGTTTCCTGCCAATCATATCAGCCAGATGTCCTGAAACTAAGCATCCAAGAAGTACTCCAGCCATCTGTATAGTTGTGATTGTTGCTGGGATCCATTTCTTGTCACAGACGAGATCAAACTAAGTATATCAAATATACATGTACAGAACTTCATAATAAGCCAAATAAATTTATCGAATTTTATTGAATTTTATTGTCTCGTTATCTTATTTTTCTTTTTACATTCTAGAATATCAATGGTAGGACACTACGTCGAGCACCTGCAAAATGCTCCCAATCGGACTGTTTTTTTTGTTGACTCGAAGATTAAATGTTTTTTTTTATTCTAATAAATCGTTAGAATATCAAAAATGAATGTAGCGCACTACAATTGGTGTTACTGTCTGATTTAAGCCTGAAAATGGGATACATTTTGTTTGAGGGTCCAAGTGTGAGCATTTTGGAAAAAAAAACTTTATTCCGTTTTCAGGACTAAATTAGTCTGTAAAACTTTAAACGTCTTTTAAAAGTATATCAAGTACTAAAGACAATCATTGGTGCGCTACTTTATGGTTTGATATTCTAACGATTTTTTTAGGATAAAACATATTTTACCTTCGAGTTCATTTTAAAAAGAAGTTCGATAGGGAGCATTTTGCAGGTGCACGATGATGTAGTAAGGTTCTATATTGCATACATGTAGGCACAAATATGTGGACATCGGTAGTTTTATTTTTTTTACTTTTATTTTTTGTATTTTAGTTTTTTGCTTGAATTAGAATTTGATTAAATGCTTTTTCTCTAAAGAATCACATTACTTGACTGTAAATAGATATAAAGTTATGATAAATGCGCTCCTAGTAATTAGTATCTCTCGCTACTATTATTATTCTTGTTAATTCATTTATTAAAAATAGACCTTAAAGGTACATTTATCTCATATATGTCAGCTTTGTAAAAAACAACAACAAAACGATTACATGGAGAAATAAACTAAGTTTGTCAAGCTTTCATTGTTGTTACTGTATATCAACGTTGGTCACTGCAATGATCAGACTGCACTGGCCCTATACTGGTGACAGAGGCTAATCATGTTGGGGTCCAACAGGATAAGCATTAAATAAACAAGAGCCACCGCCGGGCGGGGGCAACGATCGACTTTTTACTTTTTCTAAACGCAAACATAGAAAGGTTTGAACATATCTAAACGTTTCCTTTTTTATAATTTATCTATTTATATATATATATGAATAGAAACACTCAATTCTATAAATAGAAACACGCAATTCTATCAATAAAAACATGCAATTCAATAAATAGAAAGACTAAATTCTAAAAATAGAAACATTTAATTCTATAAATAGAAACACGCAATTCTATAAATAGTAACAAGCAATTCTATAAAAAGCAACATGCAATTCTATGAATAATAACACGCAATTCTAATAATAGAAACACGCAATTCTAAAAATAAAACACGCAATTCTATAAATAGAACACGCAATTCTAATAATAGAAACACGCAATTCTAAAAATAGTAACACGCATTTCTATAAATAGTAACATGCAATTCTATGAATAGTAACACGCAATTCTAAAAATAGAAACACGCAATTCTATAAATAAAAACACGCAATTCAATAAATAGAAACACGCAATTCTAAAAATAGTAACACGCAATTCTAAAAATAGAAACACGCAATTTCTAAAATAGTAACACGCAATTTCAAAAAATAGAAACACGCAATTCTAAAAATAGTAATACGCAATTCTATAAATAGAAACACGCAATTCTAAAAATAGAAACACGCAATTCTAAAAATAGAAACACGCAATTTCTAAAAATAGTAACATGCAATTATAAAAATAGAAACACGCAATTTCTAAAAATAGTAACATGCAATTATAAAAATAGAAACACAAAATTCTAAAAATAGAAACACGCAATTTCTATAAATAGTAACACGCAATTTTTAAAAATAGAAACACGCAATTATAAAAATAGTAACACGCAATTTCTAAAAATAGTAACATGCAATTATAAAAATAGAAACACACAATTCTAAAAATAGAAACACGCAATTCTAAAAATAGTAACACGCAATTCTATAAATAGTAACACGCAATTCTAAAATAGTAACACACATTTCTATAAATAGTAACACACAATTCTATAATAAGAAACACACAATTCTAAAAATAGAAACACGCAATTCTAAAAATAGAAACACGCAATTTCTATAAATAGTAACACGCAATTTTTAAAAATAGAAACACGCAATTATAAAAAGAGTAACACGCAATTTCTAAAAATAGTAACATGCAATTATAAAAATAGAAACACACAATTCAATAAATAGAAAGACTAAATTCTAAAAATAGAAACACAAAATTCTAAAAATAGAAACACGCAATTCTAAAAACAGAAACATGCAATTTCTATGAATAGTAACACGCAATTCTATAAATAGTAACACGCAATTCTATAAATAGAAACACACAATTCTAAAAATAGATACACGCAATTCAAAAAATAGAAACACTCAATTCTATAAATAGAATCACGCAATTCTATAAATAGAATCACGCAATTCTAAAAATAGAAACACGCAATTTCTATAAATAGTAACAAGCAATTCTTTTAATAGTAACATGCAATTCTATAAATAGAAACACGCAAATCTATAAATAGAAACACGCAATTCTAAAAATAGAAACATGCAATATACGTTGTTGTTGTTGTTGTTGATGATGATGATGATGATGATGATGATGATGATAGATATGTATAAATATAAATATACACACACACACACCAATAAATATATAATTATGGTCATTTAATGCACAAATCTGAGAAAATTCAGTAATTTAACCTTCAAGGTCAAGGTCATTAAAGAGCCCAAGCAAATTTGGGTTTGATAAACAACAATGTTCTGTTATAATATGAAGTGGAACCCTTCAATAATAGCAAAGTTACAGTCAGTTACAGCCAAAACAATGAAAATTTCAATAATTTGACCTTCAAAGACAATGTCATTAATGAGTGAAGGTCAAGGTCTTTCGGAATATTTTTAAGAGTTATCCTTGAAGATTATTATGTTCAAGTTTCAAGACAATCCATTCAAAAATAACAAAGTTACAGCCAATAATAGCCAAAAAAATGAAAATTTCAATAATTTGTCCTTCAAAGTCAAGGTCATTTATGAGTGAAGGTCAAGGTCTGGCTGGTTATTTTTAAGGGATATCTTTGAAGATTATTATGTTCAAATTTGAAGACAATCCATTCAAAAATAACAAAGTTACAGCCAATAACAGCATGAACAAGCAAAAATTGGACTTTTAACCTTGAAGGTCAAGGTCATTTATGGATGAAGGTCAAGGTTAGTGTGGTCTACTGAAAGGTCTTGTCCCAAGGGTTGTTGTGGCCAAGTATGAAGACAATACACCAAGAAATAAAAAAGTTATGAACCAGGTACAAGTTTGCGGACGCGAACGGCAACGGCAACGGCAACGCCGACCCGACTATAACAATACCTCTACTTTTTTTTTCAAAAAAAAAAAAAGTCGAGCTAAAAACGAAAGTCATACCTCTGTAACAATCGTCGTCATATCATCTTCGAACACATAATTCGTACAGCTGCTTCCATTACTGCTACATACGTCAACTATACTATCATTATATATGTTAGCCAGTGACTCATTGGTTTCATATTGACCACTACCACACAAGAATCCCGGACTCTGACCTGCAAACGTCATAGTTATCATGCTCCACGTCGCCATAGTTTTGCCAACGTGCACAATACTTGCCAATATCCACTGATACAGTCCGCATCCTCCTAGGTCGTTAATCAGATCTTCCAATAAGACGTTATATGTCATACCTTATACTACTCACGCTGTTCTATCTAAAAGACAATCGCAGTAGGTTTGCATATCGTTATCTATACTATCCTTAATATAGTTATGCAAACAGGTTTACTTGGTGCCTTGGAATATTAATGTATTTTTCAAAATAAAAAATACATGTGCGATCTGAAACACTGAAACCGTTGATAAATTTAAATATTATTATTATTAATCGCGATTGAATAATAACTTTAAATGTATTCTGTTAAGACAATTATGACAATTGTGACAATTTGTGATTTTAGGCTTACCCACGTTGCACTAAATGCAATGGTCCGATGGAAATCACGCAATGGCACAATTGTAAACTATGATAACGAAATCGCGATAGCACGGCTGAAAATGCGACGGTCCGATTATGAATTCGCGAAAGAACGATGAACGATGGTAAAAAGCGAAGGTTGCAATTATACGATAGTGAAACCGCAAAAGTACGGCATAAAATCTGGATGGTTCGATGATGCATCACGTTTCGCCCTCGTACTATCGCAAATTCACAATCGTGCCAATATGTTTTCATCATCGTGTTGTACGATACAAAAACCGTGGGTCACGGGTTAGAGTAAAACACAGAGTCAAAATCGTCTAATGGAACACCGTATTTTTTTTTGTGTACACTCTATTGTGATATAGATTCTTTAATTTATCACCATAAAAGCAGTAAGTTTATTTCTATCGTAATAATATTTCCGTTGTCTTTATCTTACATGTTATCTTTACATACAGGAAACCTAAAAGCAGATTCACATACAGATGTAACAGCGTTATCCGACAATTTGATCTTTGCTGTAAGCAACAACTTGTTCATTAAGAACATCTTAATTGCAAATACTTTTTTAAAGAGGTCGCACGGTAAATCCGGACGCTTTTTGACAAGTTGACTTTGACAAAAATATTGCACATTAAAGGAAATTGATTGAGAAGCCAAAATAATCAGGTGAAAAGAAATAAGCATATCAGTAATCCTGCCAATTTATTAGTAAAAATCTTAACGTTTCGTTAGAAAAGCCTAAAATAATAATTAAAATAAAGAGGTTTATATATCATCCAGTTTATGCAGTCTTATAAAATTTTTTATAAACAGTGAGTCCGAACTACTCCTTTCTCGTCTATTTATGTCGTCTAAAACTTGTTCATGAAACATTATGAAATTTCTAATTGTCTTATTTCTAAAAGATTATAAGTAGATTCAAATGGAATTTTTGCTTTTTCGTTTTTTTTCTTCAATCACAAAATGATGGTATAATTCGGACCTTTTTTATTTTTGTCCTGATTTTTTCCGTAAAATTATCAGTGCTTTTGAAAATGTTTTGGTATAATTCTTTAAACATTTTAAATAAGTTAACAATATGGTACTTGTTACAGCCATGAAAAAATCACTATCTAACATTTGTTGTTACGTCATATCCGGTATGTTACAATACACGATCTGTTTGTATTTGATCAGAGACAAAATAAGTCAATAAATAAGACAACCAACCAACTTTATCTAAAGAAAAATCATTTAGTTATGTAGGATTAGCTATTCTCTGTCCGGGTTCCCCCAATGTCCGGATTGACTCGCACTTGCTCTATAGGTTACTAGATATTAACCTGGTGGTAGGTAGGTCAATGTAGCACATTGTACTGTACCTAAGATAGAGAAGTATTTGGAATATAAATTTAAGCTGTGGCTAATGATACTTCAATGACATAATTTGATAAAGTTCAAACTGGAAAAAGGACATATTCCATTATGTTACATAACATTTATTTATCTCACGTACACATGTTTTAGATTGTGATGTTTTATCGCTACAATAAAATTTAAAGGTACAGTATGCCTCAGAAACGAATAAATCTTAACTTGTTTTGGAAAACATACATGCATTTTTATACGATTGAATAATCGTTTAGAGCATATTATATGTTTTTTATCTGAAGAAAGTGGCGCTAAATGGAAAATAATTGTTATAAAAGTAGCAGAATGTAAACAAATTAGTATTTTGACTTCTATACAAAATACTATATCGTTATAAATGTATTAATTACCAAAAAAAAAAAAGAAAAGAAAAAAAGATGAACCAGATATTTGGCCAATGAGAAACTTTTTGGAAACAAAAAGCATTTGAGAAATAAAAGTAATGGCATTTCTTTGAATTTAATTAACCTTTAACTTCATTTCTGTTTAATTTATATGTTTATTGTCTATTTCAAATACTGATGAAAACATTCAGTTAATATTGAATAAAATGAAAAGCTTAAAGTGACATTATGCCCATCCAAGGGTATATAATGAGTGAACATGTGAATAAATAAATAAGTTTTCATTTTGCAATAATTCCTTTTGATTTAATAATTGACTTCGTAAAAAACAACAAATAACACACGGATCATAAGGAATTTTCTGTAAATATCCATTAGAATTTACGTGTACCGTTCAGTTATAAAAATAGTGGGGCAGTCTTTTTATATTTAAGGCAGATTTATAATTTACACCATTTTAACAGTCAATCTTTTGAAATAAAATGTATATTAAGCTCAACTTGACTATGAAAATATGAGCATAATGTTATAAAACAAATATGTAAAAGAAAAGAGAAGTATTACGTGAAAAGCATGTGAAAAATATTAACGTAATGGTACGTCCAAGCCTTCAAAGTATCTCCCTTTTTCTCGGATGTAATTTTCAAGACGCGGTATCCACCCGGAAAAATGCAATGCGGAAGGCTTCATTTGGTAAAGTGTTCAGGCACTTGGTCGAGATTCAAAGCGGCGATCTCTTATTATGATTTTAATATATGTGTTCAGCCTAAAAATGACAAAGAACAAGATGAGAACCGTATCAAATATGGTAAAGTTTCAATTAAATTGTCGCTGAAGTACGAACGAACCACGGCTGATTCATGGACAGGCGAGTTGTCATGGACGTGCTTCATTCCGCGGACATAGGCATATGGACGGGCTCTTAATAAGTGTTCAACAACTGCTTTGGTAAAGGAAGACGGTGACATGCTAGCTACTTTCTATATCCCCGGAAATCAAGAAATAGCTCATTCAAGATGCGTTTTATGGTATGAGGTATACAATTATTTTGACCTTCCATCAATTTCGATCTACAGTGTTTATTTTATCCTCTGACTCATAAATCCATGTTTCATTGTCTGTTACAATTTCTTTCATGTGCTTTTGGTGAGCATCATTGTACATATTGAGAAGCTTTGACGCTATTTGCATGCGCTTCCTCTTTTGGTACCCATTGAGAAATAGATGCAGAATTTAAAGGTTTGTCTGTTTATCAAAAACTGATGACGAATTAATGCTTCATAAATGACTTCTCCATTGCATGTGTAGCGGCCATTTCTCGACAGCTATTTTAACTACAATTATCATCAATTTTGGATTTGGCTGTTGCAGGACTCCCAGGTCAGGGCTTACCTTTGATATTCGTTGTGTCGGATACAACTCCTAATTGTAGCTTATGACAGGGTTCTATCCCAATTAACTTTTCTAAATCTTATTTGATATCAGGCGCGGCAAAGCCAAGCAATCCGCGCTCTTTGCTTATACGCAACAGAATCATGCAAAACGTGTGCTTGAACAAATTGCAAGAGAAAATAGTGTTTTTTTACAAAATCGTTTACACTTTATATAAAGACAAAAAAAACAACAAAAAAAAACAAAAAAACAACATGCTACGCGGCAATGTCGAGGCCATATTCCTTGGGCTAGAGCTTTGTGCCTTATAATTATTACTTTAAAGAAGATAATGCAAACTAATGCAATTTCGAATCTGCAACGCAATCAAGTAAATGGCTTTTGAGCGGTTGGTAACAAAAATGGTGTTTTTTACAAAACATTTTACACTTTATATAGACAAAGAACAAATCGTCGGTCCAAATAAAGACAATGCCACGCAGAAATCTGGGGGTCATTTTCCTCGGGCTAAAGCTTGTAAAGAAGGACTTCCACACTTATGCAATTTCTAATCTGCAACGGAAGCACATATTTGAAATGGAGTTTGAACTGCTGGTAAGAGAAAAATGGTGTTTTCACACTTTATATAGACAAAGAACAAAATAATGAAGACCATGCCACAATTTTGTACGAGTTTAAGCCCACTTAACTTCTCGACCAGGCCTTCCACTGTAGCAAAGGTAAAGTAAATATATTTAGATTCACGATTTTTTCTAAATGAAGTGAAAGGGGATTCCGACCGCTGCTCCTGTCACTTCATTAATGTGGTTTGTTCCAGCAAACGCTCCACAACCGCCAAAATGCAGCTCAAAGAATGACATAAACTTGTCTGGTAAAATTTCGCCGGTAACTCTGGTAGATGATTCGATCCATTTTCTAGAAATAGCCGAAGATTCACCCGTCCTTACTGAAGAAGCTTTATTATGATTGAATAGGAAAGCGAAATATCCATTTGGATTCCCGTCACAATTGACAAAAGTAAATTCCTTTCCATTTGATTTGTATCCCTGTCTGTCCTTTAACTGACTCCGCCCATTTTCAAGCTTCAGGGGATTTAGACCAACATATATGTATGGACCCATCTTATCATTGACAACTCGGGTATATCCTACGTGGGAATTATATTGCACTGACAGTGGACGAGACATATACCTTGTAATTTGCTCGATACGCGATTCATACTGGAGCCCATTTGTTCGTCTATGACGAATAACAACATGGGTGTTGTCGTTAGACAATGTTTTGATGTCGACATTCATGTATGTATCCGGTGATATGAACGTATATCCACCGGCTTTACTTATAAGACAATACACTACAAATGGCTGCATCCTGTAGTGCAACGTGTAAACCCCACTCGATGTTACACCGGCTTTAACCATATCCATACATGATGCTGAAATATTTAAAACATTTCAGTATATGTGTACATAATTTTCATGGCGTTTCTTCTATTCTAAAAAACTCAATACTGCAATACATCGTTTGTAAAGTTAATTAATTACTTAATTAATATGTTAGCATAATTTATTTATTATTTATTTGTTTGTTTATTTATTTATCAATGCTTTTGTTTTAGTTAAAACGATACTGTGAATGTCATATGGTGGTTTCTCCAATGGTTTGGGGTACTTGAAAAGCCCTCAATTAATTATTTTTGGACACCAGTATTACAATAGTAGAAACCACTGGCCTATCGTATGTTAGCTGGATAGCTCCCTTAAATTAAGCTTCCAAAGTTCCTTCCGTCTAGTAACGGGGTTCAAACTTAAGAGACAAGTACACTTGAACTTGATTGTATAACAGCATGCAATTTCAACATAAATCAATAATACATTACGGTATGGAAATGTTTTCTTACTTGCTTTATTTAAACTGTTTTGCATCACCTCTTCCAAAGCTTGATTAATCACAAGTCGTAGATCAGTAACTTCTGATTCCATTTTAGCCTTCATCCGTTCTACCGTCTGTAAGACGACATCGTGTTTTCTCTGCATCTCGTTTATGTCAAGTTCACAGCGGCTAGTCCGTGACTCAATATTATCCATCAATTTTATTTTCTCAGATATTTTGTTCATACAAGTATTATGTGTTTCGGATATTAGTTCAGTTACGTTTTGCAAACTTTTTCTTACAAATTCTTTCTCGTCAAACAGTCCCTGAAGAATCCGTGAAAGAAAATCAAATGATCGTTGTTCGTTAATGCTGCTTTTATAGTGAACATGTTTGGATGCGATTGTCGGAGAGACGTTCTTTGCTTTTGCACTGCATACTGTTTCCAATTTATTAATGTTAGTCCATACGTCTCTTATGTCTTCCTTAATGGATACGTAGTCGTTCTCATACCTTTGAATGACAAAATAATACCATATTACAAAGCCGAGAAATTGAGACGAAGCTCTAATAAATGACATCATTATGAAAGATATTGTGCAATGTCGTTTGGACATAAATTACAGAACTTAAGTATTGAATTGAGGTGTTCTGAAGCATGAACATGTACATACGAATGTATATATTTTTTCTTTGTAATTTGATATTTCTAGGGAGTTGTTTGCTGCCTAGTTTAAACTTTCCAAAGTAGTTTTGATGATTCTGGTGTTCTTTATGTTTTATTATTATAGGTATATGAGGAATTACAAGATGCTGCTTTCGTAAGATGTGAAGAACCTCGCATTTATCGCGGTTAAATTCCGTGCATTGCCCAGTCTGATGCATGCTTCCATTACACCTAACTTATGGAGATCATTATGTAGATGTTGAGCATCTGACAGTGAAGCAATTGTCAAGTAACCTAGAGTGTCACCAGGTATGAAACGGTCCTTATTTTAATGGATTTCGTAGGATTATTGATGTATGAAAGGAATAGAAAGGGGTCAGTTACAGAGCCCTGATTGACACCAGAGAGTAGGAGGATTTCCAAGAACTACATTGACTATTCAGGATTGATTTTTCCTGAATATACCAAGAACAAATCGACAATGAATACGATGACATAACTCTTCGTGAACTTTTATTAAAACTATGTGATTACATATTGAGTAGTTATTTCGTCTGCTTGTTTTGATAATAATGTGTTTAATCTAAAATCTACTCACCTTCTCTCAAGATTATCGACTTGTCGCTGAACATTTCGTCCGAATACATTGATTGATCCGATAATAATTAATATAAACACGAACAAATATGAAATTATCATTGTTTTATCATATTGTGCTTTATCAATAATAAAGTGAAGCTTTTGAAGTAATTTATGCTGTTAACCAACTATTTGGTTTGTTTTTACACAATAAACTTAAGAATGATGTAACTGCGTTGTTTTATACAACTGATTAAAAACATTAATTTATTGCAGAAATTGCTTAGCAGTCAATTGGGATATCCTGTCAACAAGTGTTTACGTGCCTCTACCACTTCATTATAACTTATAATAGCATACATACGCGTCAAAATGTTCTCAACTTGCTTAACGAATTAATTTTTAAAAAAAAGACAATTACTTATATACAGAACAATAAATCTTTTTTCTGTAATAATATCTATTTATTTACAACATTATAAACAATGATTAGACATACAGCAGTTATATTGAAAATCAAATACAACCATCAGTAATAAAATCAAAACGTTTTATTATATGTAATTAAAATTAAGTATTCACAAAGTGCTCATTATAAAACATTTAAACAAGATAAAAAGGAATTCCCCAAATACACGTTGCAATGTCCTCAATGTCTGTTAAAGAACACTATGTATATTTCTTTTATTTCTTAATTAGCACGGTAAATTGACGTTACATTTTGTGGTGAGCGGCTTTTAGCCTTACAACAAACATTCCATTTCAATATAGTTTTGAAAGCCTTTCTGAATTCTTTATTTCTGTACCCGTAGATGAGCCAGTTTACAGCCGAGTTGCAGAGACCTGGAACCAACGTGCATCGCTTCACGAATTGGTAGTAAGATGTGTTCGAAAATGTGACGATGACACTGAGGATAAAGTAGGGTAACCAACATATAACGAATGTCCCAAGCACGATAACCATTGTTATAACATGGTGCAAATCAACTGTCGCCTTCGAGTGTATGCAGAAGTTTTTATTACCTTCAATTTTGTCTCCCATTTGAACTTTTCTTAAAGCTATCCGTACTACTATTGCGTAAAATAGAAAATTTACTATAAGTGCACTGATAAGTTGCCAATCGCAGTTTTTTTGATACTCTTGTGGCCAAACAACATTGTGAGCACATTCTGTAGAGTTTGTAAAGTTGTTCACACCATAAAAAGGTACCGAGCTATTGATTCCTACAATTAACCAACCCAAAGATACCATGAATACCATCTTTGCTTTAGTTATTATCGTTTTCACTCGCATTGGATAATAGATAGCAATAAAACGTTCTATTGATATTAACAATAGATTGTAACACGACGTACCTAGACTAAGAACAAACATTCCAAGACAAGACAAGCAAACGTATTTGTTACTTTTCCATCCAAAAAAGTCCGACAGCATGTCTGTTGGTATCAAAATAGCACCGACAATTAAATCCGAAACTGCCAAATTTGCTATGAGAATGCGAATATTACTTCTTAACTTTTTAAACCTCGCAACGCTGTACAAAATTAGCCCATTTCCAAACACTGTCGGGATGGCTATTGTAATATACACGATGTGCCATACGGTATAATATGCTTCGTCCGCCATCTTCTATGCACAAACTCATGTGTGATAATAAACTTCACAAGAGCAGAAGCAAATGACTGAGTTTTATTAAAATCAGAGATAGATCTCCTCAGAGACCTAACCAGACGTGACTCTATATGAAACAAAATGAAGCTCTTGATTGGTCTCATCCCTAAATTTAATCCAAATAAACCTGTATCTGTTACTACGATATATTTAACAATCTGAACATATTCTGATTGCTTTTTAAACAAATAAAATGTAAGATAAACATCGGCTTCGTTGGTAGACGGGATCGGCTTTTGTAGTGTTGTCCTCTGTGATATGGCGGTAATCGATTAGTATTCAAACTGTTTTATCCACTTTAACGTCTGGATAGAAATTACCGGTATTCTGCAGATAGCCATCGGTATTTTAATAGCAGAACTAATGGTCTCCACGATGCGTATAATGGTATCATTGGCCTCCCGTAAATCAAAATTGTAAGCATTACAAAAAACTAGCATACATATCTAGTGAATTACTGACTTCAAAATTTATAGGTCAACTTTTGGAATGTAATAACCTTTAAGGACATGAATGGAGACATGTCGGGGTCCACACACACACGCGCGCGCGCATGTGCACGCACACTTTGTTTAATGAATGAACATGATATGCGACGTGTAGATGTATCTTCGTTTCTTCGTTTGCGCTTCAGATTTAAAAACATATAAATGTTCATTTCAGATTGTGAACATTATAATGCAATAGTCTTCTGAAAGTTAGCATAACGACTATATTTTGGAAGCTGTACATAATAAGAAGCTGAACAATCAAAAGCTTTTGAGAAATAAAACTGACAGCAGGCAATTGAGACATATTTGGCTTTTAAAGAAATCTGTTATTTTAAGCACTCATCTAACAAAGTTCTATTCTTGACAACTGATAAGTGTCCGTCTTCCAAGGTTATTATAGAGATTTGCCAGTGTAGAGTTTTAGTCCATCATTATTATGTTCAATATTCTTATGATACATGGCAGGAAAATTACATTCCATGTTAACATAGATATATATACTAAAAGTATAATATTCCCAAGTTAAAGGTATGAAACCATTGTAATACAAATGTACTTAATTGCTAATATCTTAGGCAAAGCGGAATCTAATCCTATGAAGGAAAAGAGTGCCAGAATAGCCGCCAATAGTAACGTTTACAGCATTGTTGAGGGTGTATGGATTTCCTGTCACACTGTAAAAATACCGTGCAACTGTTTCATCATCCAAGCTAACCTATTTAAAATACAATTCTTCAATTTAAGACATAATTAATATATATTCCCATAAATATTAGTGATGAATTTACATTAATAGAGTTAGGATGAATATTGTAAAAAATTAATAAATAACAATGACAAAGCGTTTATACGAAAGCCTTATAGTATCAAATAAAGTAAATTCAAAACTGTAAAGGCGTAGTAACACGAATAAAGGCGTTATAACGGGAATCAATGAAACAAAAGGCGAAGTAACGCTAAAAAAAAGGTGTAATAACGTAAATAAAAACGTAGTAACGCGAAACAAAAGGTGTAATGACGCAAAACAAAAGTCGTAATTACGCAAATCATAAGGCGTTATAACGCGAGAGAAAAGCCCTAAAAGCTTTATTAACGCTATTCGTTTCGCGTTACTATACGCATTTTACGCGTTATAACGCCTTTCCAATATTTCATTTTATTTCATTTGAAACTATCATGGGCTTTCGTATGTTTAAGATTTTAAATTATTATTAAAATGATAAAATCCGGTAACATTTTAATATTATACTGAACGGACTAATTTGTATCTCATGCAGAAATTAATAGATCGAAATAAGATTTTACTTAAAGAAAACTGAAAAAGGGATAAAGTTGATTGGCTGATATACAATTTATATGTAGGCCTATTATACCTTTACATAATCTTCGGACGGCTTCAGTGACAGTTTATAAATCATATTTGTGCTCAACGTAACATTTACGTGTTGAAAGTACTCGCCTAGAACACTTGAAACTTTAAACCTCAGTGTCAGTCTTTGCTTTCTATAATTAAGTTTCACAATAAGAGGTTTGTCTGTCATATTTACCAGGAAGGCCGCATTCATCCTGCAAAATAGCTGTTTATTATGTCTTATATGCAAATTACAACATGCATTTCATTCCCACCAATTCGTATCGGCTCCTCCTCGGTGGAATTTTCTACTTATATCATATCTGATATATATGATTGTGAAATTCGTTTCTTCTTTTTCTCTCCTTTTCCATTTTTTCTTTTGTTTTAAAAATGCAGGCAGATATAAACATATGACAATAAAGTACGTTAAGTACTTGTATGAATATGGTAATCCAACATTGTATATTTAAACATATTTTTATAAAAATGACTTGGCAAAAGAACTGTCTGAGATATGACACATGTAAACACTGCTGGATTTTTAAGCTACAATGTATATTTTATTTTATAATGTCAGTTTTGTATTAGAAACAGTATAACGTCATTGCCGTTTTTGGTCACCATCGCCGTCTAAATTTTGAAAATGTGTGTTTGCCTGGATTTCTACGGAATATGAAATACATATATGTGTACCTAGCTTAAAGATGCACGCCTCCAGATGAGCCAAAATATTTCAAGAAAATCAATGTTTAGAAAAATTACAACAAAACTTTTTAAGGAAGGTAAAAACACTCAAGATCCAAGTTATATTTTACATGTTATGTGCAGTTGGAGACTGCTTTTGCAGTATTTTACCACCATATTTCTACTATGTTACTAGTTAACGCACTAAGGGCTGTTTTTGCATATGCTGACCACATTTTGGAAATTTTCTTGCATTAATAGTGCCGATTGCAATATGTAAATTGCTTTATTTGCAAGTTCATCTCACAATATTTTTCATTTTAATACATTTCCAAAATTTTCATGAAAATTAACATGAATCTGGAGGCGTGCTGCTTTAAAAAGAGGCTTACAAACATTCTGTAGAGTTCGAGGAGAAGAACACATCTACCTGGCTCCCAGCTCCGAGGAGTCCTGGGATCATTATAGTGGCTGATCTAGAAGTTACATTCCTCTGAAATGAAAATTGATGTTTATTATTTACCACAATGATAGCACTGACGCTGCAAGCATGTACAATTGTAACCCTTTGTGAAAATGTGGTGATTGTAGAAGCCATACCCCCAGCCACCCCCCCACACCAAAAAAATACAGAATATCTAGATCAAGGATAACTGGTGGTAATGAGGCTTTTATCACAGGGAGCCGGATATTCCCGTCCGTAACGACATCGTTTAAAGAACACAGTTGACTCTAGTTTTTTCACGGAGTACAATTTCGCATTTTTACAGTCTTGTTTTTTCGAGAAGGAAAAAAATGACTACATGTACTATCAATTGAATGTAAATATCTGAAATCTTTTTTTTTTCATTTTTTTAGTGTGTGCGTGTGTAAACAAAATATGTGGTAGCGCGGGAAGAAAAAAAATTAACGCAACTGTATTAATTCTTTTATGGCTAATTCCTTTTTATTTCATGGTTTTCAATAAACTTTCCTTGTTTAAATAAAGACAATTGGCTGTTTAGGCCAACAACATCACACAAAACATTAAGATTGAACTGTTCCTTGACAAGAAACGTACATGAAAATAACTTCTGTTTTCCAAAGTTGTGTACCGAAAAAGTCTGAAAATGCTCATTATTACAGAGAAATTATTTTCTTGTTCTCATTTAGATTTGTTCTTTAAATACATACTTAACAGGATTATCTTATTTTGTGAAACATAAATCTCACTTACCGGAATTTGAAAGTTTAGGTCCTTCACTGCACTTGTCACATAGTCCATGTCTGTTAACATGGTCTTGTTCTCGAGCCATTCTCGTGCAAGAAATGAACATGTTCCAGATGCAGAAATGGTCGCACTTTCTGTGTGTGTCCACCTCAATTCTCGTGCGCATTGGAGTAATCTGTTTGCCGGATACTGCAAGCCGCTAGACTTAAAAGTGTATCCAGTTCTGACAAAAGTCACAGCGTGGTTATCGCCGATTAAAGCAAGAATAAGGATAATTAATGCTATCATCATTTGAGGAATTGTATTTATCATGTCCAGAATTAACTTTACGGACTTTGTTCCATAGCAAATGGTCTGTCGAATTTGATTATCGTGCTTTTGAAATTGTTTACCTAAGAACATTAGAACAGACAGCAATTCTGCTAAATCGGGTGTGAGATGGCTAGTCCATTTTAATTGATTTGAAACGAGAAATATTTACTTAATGGTTTGAGTAGAAAATTACAGGCATTTAACATGAAATTTAATTAATAAATTGTAAACAACTATGATCATCAATATTAGAACAATAAACAGATATTGATTCTTTTTATAAACGTTGTTGTTTGGATAATTTGAATCGTGCGGCAGATTATACCAGACTTTAATTAAATTTTATTAATTTTGAAAAATTCAAATTTATTTCAAATTATGGTGGCTAATTTTTGCCATTTCGTATGTCGTATACATGTAGTTGCTTTTTTGCCATGAAAAGGCGAAATCAGAAAGATGCGATAAAGTTTATATACGGCCATATAACCTGCCGAGAATCTTTATCATGAATTTATTCTCTCAGAGAGAGAGAGAGAGAGAGAGAGAGAGAGAGAGAGAGAGAGAGAGAGGGGGAGAGAGAGAGAGAGAGAGAGAGAGAGAAAAGAGAAATTACTTCATGAACTGACAGCAACCGGATACAAACGTACCATATTATAAAGTTCAGTCGCGTGTACATGTAAAAGAAGCGCACAAGCTTATTTCACTCAAAAATTGACCATTAAGGGGCCAGAACTGTGGGAGAAAAAGCGTAAAATCAAGACACTATGCACAACTAGGCATGGTGACAAACAATCCTGTGAAGTTACAATGAAATCCTCCCAGCGGTTTTGGAGATGAAGCGCGGACAAGCTTATTTAACTAAACAATTTGACCATGTAAGGGCCATAACTGTGCAAAAAAATTAAATCCTGTGAAGTTTTATTGAAATTCCCCAATCGGTTTTGGTGATGAAGCGTGGACAAGATACGGACGAACAGCCGGACAGTGTGATTACTATATGCCGCCCTTGGGGGGCATAAAAAAGTACATTCTACTGCCTAACCACTCAGTAATCATGGCATAATTTTGCTTTCCTTTGTCTTAACTGGTGCAGTGCAGGTGTAACGGTCGTTGGTGGTACCAGATAAACTAGTACAAAATTAAAGAGAAGAATTCTACTGGGTTAAATGAAAACTTACAACACTTACATGGAGCATGGATTTTGTCTATAACACAACAGGACGCATACATGTTTCCAGTGAGCTTGTATCTAGGATGATATAAGCTCGTTAAAACAAATTGAAACCGTAACAGGAGGATATAAAATACATTTGGAACAATAGTTTACGAGAATTTAAATGTAGTTAATTTTTACTTTGTGAGGAAGGACCATTTGTGCATAAATACGCCTATATCATATTTACCAGTAGGTTAAAATGGTACATACTTCAAAACATTAGTACACATATTAGGTCTCAGTACATAAAACTAACCTTTTTGTGAATAAATCATTTATTCAGGGAAAATACAATATACGTATATCCTTTAGCACTTTCAACAACAATAACTATAAAAATTCAATCGTATAAATATATCAACGTAAAACAAATAATTAACGAAATTAAAGAAAAATGTATAACTAGAACACAAAACACATATATCTCATGCATGGAGGTATAGCGTCTATAAGCCTTTAGCTTCCTACACATTGGAACTAATACTACAAGAACGCTGCTAAATTGTAACATTTTAAATTAATAAAGCCCCTTATATCAACAATTGATTGATCCCATGTTAGAGCCAGACAAATTTAGTATGGTTAGGCTTCATATACATTGGAACAAGTTCTGAAACTCTGAATGTTGTCCTTTACTTTTCAGACTGCAATGAAATAATAATAATAATAATAACACAATATCAGTATGTATAAAATTGAATTAATAGTTGTCTATATCATAATAAAAGTACATGACTTTTAACTTCAGCCTTCTGGCGACAAAAGATTCTACCCATGCAACCAGTGCTGACCAAGATCAGCTGGCACGTCCATACTGTTTGATTATTAAATGAACTGTTCTATATTTAGTCAGTAAATATTTTCAAATTCTCACTAAAAATGATAAACGGTTTGTCCAGAGAAAAAGATAAACAAGTCCATTTATAACATTCAACATAGTGGGTTAAAAACATGCTATAAAATATTATGTAATAAAAAATGCCCTGAATTGTAATAAACACAATTAATGTTAAACAGCAGTGTTTACCAGACATATCAAATGCTGGACTTACAAAAAACACTAAACAAATAGTTTAAATTTCACAATAAAGCAAAATATTCAAAATACAAAAGCATATTATATATTCACAAGTTTGATGAAAAACTTCTAGAAATATCAAATACAGGGCATGTATATGTATATACAATGTACATGTAAAAAAATGCATAAGCCCTAAATCTCCACCCCCCCCCACTAAAAATAATAAAATTAAAACTTAAGTTTACTTGTTTTATAAAATCTATGAACACAATCTTACAAATCTATAAAAACACTGTTTCCCTTGAAACGACTACACAAAAATCAGTATCAGGTACTTTGTACATGTATATCTTACACAGTATATTACAATAGATATGTACATCAACAATGTAATAAATTACACAAGCGTTACCGTAGCAAGTCTTTACACCATGTTCATATTATGCAAATAATGTCACATCATAATTATATGCACAGCCTCGCAATTCCATTTTTACTGACTCCAAAAGCAGCATATGCCTGTGATAAACTATGTTATTTATGAAATAAATATCTCTTTAACTTAAACATGAAGGTAAGCCTTGTAGCTGCTACAGCTAAACTCAACATTATTCTAACAATGGTAGTATATTGTCAATTTCGAAAGGCAAGTGATGATTTAATATTCCTCTCCTTTATCACTTGAATCCTGGGTATGGTGGGGGTGACTCGCGTGACTCGTCCGGGGGTGGGGCACTTGGTTGTAGTGGTGTATTAGGATTAACTTTCTCTTCTCTGTAACCTAAAATGATAAAATATATATAAACAAATATTATCATTAAAGATATACTACACTTAAAATTTTTTAATCACAGTAATTTAATGAAATCTATAAAATTCTTTTTCTTTGGGCTACATTAGAGCAAAGTCAAAGAAAATACCATTATCAAAGAAGTTCACATAACTATAGATTTACAGTTATAAGAAATATAATAATAATTCCAGTTGACAAAAGGTGTAGTAAAGACTTCTTGAAATAAAAAAAAAAATTAAAAAAAAGAAAGAAAAGAAACTAGTTTTTCAAAGACACTGATTAATATTACAATATTTAAGCTGTAGCATTTCCATTTATAACAATGGTTCCTTATCTTAAATGTAGCAAATGCATTAATATATCAGCCTATAATGTTACACATGGCTGAAATGATCTAAATTTCAGGGGCATCCGCTCAAGTAGTTTTTAAGATGGATGACTTCAAACCACTTGCCCCTCACCACCGTGGGTTCAATTCCCACCAGGGACTTTGGTTTCTTTCATGTGAGGAAGCTATCTAGCTATCTTATGGAATGTAAGTTGTTCAACTCAGTTACCCACTTATGCCTGAAATTTTGCATTGAGGGGCACCTAGAGTCTTCCTCCACCAGTAAAGCTGGAAAATTGCCATATGACCTTGACAGTATCAGGGTCACTAAAAACCAATAAAAAAATCATAATAATAATAAACAATAAAACTTAGAATTTTATATAGACTTTTTTGTTCAATCCGAAGATATAACACTAAGCAATTTAACAACCTATGTTAAACTGATATTTATCCTTTTTTTAAACAATATCATATATAATACTGAATGCTTCTTTACACTATTTTGAATGAGGGGATAAGACCCTACTTTAAACCTTTTCCTAGAGTATTGGGACATGTAAGGTAATATGTACATACAAAATATCAGTTATATGTAAAACAATTCCATCATACTACTTCAATTTATGTATTCATCTATATTTGTATGTTATATGTACCTCTTTCACTATCATGGTTTTGATTCTAAAATCCTCTTAAGCTTAACAGTTTTGTCAAAATTCTTAAAACAGAAACAAGTAATATAATGTTGAAAGTTATTCAATGTTTGACACAAAACCATTTTGATTATACTAACTTACTTTAGTCTGTGTTGGAAGCTATAAGCTTTTTGAAACACTCTTGAATCCGTTCCTATAACCAACCTGAGTTCCAAGCAATGCGTGTAAAGTTTCTTGCTCAAGGAAACAATGGCTTGCCCTTGACAGGGTTTGAAGTTTTAACCCACGCAGCCAGCAGTTCTTAGATTACTTATCCAATTCATCAACCACTCAGCCACGCCATCACAAAACCATTTAGGGTAGTATATATTATACTAATCTTATTATAAAGTGAGATAATGTTTTTGTGGTGGCGTGCATGGCCAAGTGGTTACTGTGAGTATATAAGTTAAAACATATCTTTTAGTATTGTAATGTACATACTGCTATCATCACCAGGGTACTGACTATCCCCACTACAGACTGTGTTATAATCTGGTGGCTCAGTTGAGGTGCAATTTAAGTTTTCTGGCGGTACATGAACAACCGGTCCTTCCAACATCCTCCTCCTGCCTTCATTCATTTCAACATTCTGGTTATCCTGACTCTGAGTCTGTTCTACAAATAAAGAAATTGTATACACAATATTCTTGTATAAAAACTACCCATGCAGGTATATATTTATGGAACAGAAACAAGCATTAACAGATAGATTCACATGACAATGCATCTTTGTTGCATATTTTATAATATGCATGATTCAGGGAGCAATGTTAAAACAGTTTAATACAATGAAGGCCCTGGTAGTTTCATTATCAAAACATTACTGTCAAATGATACCGCACAAGCACAGGGAAAGCATGAAAAAAATAGTTTCTAAATACAAAATACAGACAAAGAAATGAAGAATAACCAGGTCAGACCTGTACTTTTATGCCAGATAAGTGTAAGTGCACCTTTTTGTGCATTAATGCTCAGACTTATTAAATTACTTCCAATCCTTATGCTTCTGCAGATGATTATGCCTAAATAGGTGCATTAAACCTCTATTAATGAATTCACAAATAATAAATTATAAATCATTACAACAGAATCGAGCATTTATACATCACTAAGGTCATTATGAAAACTTAAAAAACAAATTTAAAGATCAGTGATGGTCCTTAATCGTTCATTTGCATAAAGACTTCCAAAGATTTCATTTTTACAGTCTACTTTTTGCTTATGTTACCTACTTAAGCATCAGGTTGAAACAACTAATATAAGTATTATGGAGGGTGACCTAAGGATCAATCCTGTGAAGTTTGGTCCAAATCCACTTTGCAGTTTTGGAAAAGATATGGTTTAAAGAATGTGTGGATAACAATGAACAACATAAGATGTACAATTTGCCATCATATAAGCTCACTTTTGTGCTCAGGTGAGTTTAAAAATTAAAACCATTAATTCATCAGGAAGGTCAGGAGATAAATTTTATATACTGTACATAATTATACTATAGAAAAGTGGTAAGCTATTTGTATCAAGGGCTTTACCTACTTTATAATTGGTTCAGTCCTTTGTTTTCTTCTTAATAGGTTTCAATTTAAAAAGTTTAAAATCAATAACTCAACCGTGTAGATTTCTAGTAAGACTTCATGAATATATATAAGGCTTAGCCTCACCTTGTACAGGTGGCATTAACAGGTCATTCTCACTGGCTACATTTAATATAGAGTTATTATAATCTGGTACCCCCACCATCCTTCATCAGAATAACAGAGAAAGTGTGAAACATGTAAAACAAACAAAATCAATAGTTATCTTACCTTCGTTTTCATTATAACAACAACAATAGAACCAAAAAGCTGTACAGAATATAAACGCCAGGACTCCTCCAATGATTATAAGAATGATCCATATAATACTAAAACCTGCCTTCCCTCTGCCAGAAGATGATACAGATGGTGAGCCAGTAGTCAACACTAATTTTGTTGTTGTTTCTGAAACACAAACATGTATTATGTATTTTTTATATATTTTTTTATGATTTTTAGAAATTTTAACTTCTTCTATATTATTCAGCAATATGACTATGTATATAGTCCTTAAAATGATACAAATGTTCTAATCATTGTTTGCTTACTGTATAGTACTAGTCCATCCCTTTGGCTCAATAGGGCAAGTAACAAACTAATTATCCAGGGACCAATTGTTTGATCCTTACACAAGGCGTAATTTCTCCAAGAAGACTAACTTTTAGATGAGGACACTTTATGACCAATAAAAACAACAGCTATCCAAGGGGCAGCATGCTGTACTTTTCTCAGCGCTGGATAATAAAACTGGTAATAGGCTAAAGAGATTATTAGTAATTGATTTTAATGACCTTATTGGAAACCAAATATAGACAACGCCCCCATGCGGGCCATGTCAATAGTTCTACATTTTCTGTGAACACTTTCTGCAAAACATGCCGAGCTTAATAAACATTACCTAATTTTTTTCGTAAGTAGATATCAAACTTTATATTAATGTCCTTTTTCATAATGTGAAGAGCTCTGTCATACATGTATTGAAAAAACACTTTCTTCTCACTAGTACATAGCGGCCTAAAGCTCGTACAATGGTGCATCTGAAATGGTTTAAAATTTAATCATTAATCCTGTGGAACCAAAAAATAGGCACTATGTGGTTCAAGAATGACTTAACAAGAAAGCCATGATGGCCCTTATATCGCTCAACTGATTATTGAGGCTCTGAATAAATATTGTTAGCAATGAATGAAAGGCAAATAAAATGCCATAAACTTAAATTGATATTATAACATTCATATCTGTATCCCCTATACCTGAAATTCATGTAGTGCGAATGTTAATAAGGTGTTTCCATATAAGTATGCCTTTTTATGTGCTGTGACCTTTTTGTCCTTAAATGACCCATATTCAAACCTGAACTAGAAATCATACAAACAACATTTCTGATCAATTTCCAGGATATTTGGGCTAAAAATGTAACCTCTTGAGTGGAAATAAAGTTTTTCCATGACACATGTTCAAAGTTGAGCTTAAGTTATCATTAAAACAACCTTTCTGAAATTTTCAGGTTATGTATGAGAAAAATATTACTTCTAGAATGTAAACAATGTTTTTCCATAGTTTTGGGTTTAGTGACCTGGTTTTTCACACCAGATAATCCATATTCAAACATGACCTAGAAACCATCTAATCAACCTGTCTGACTAATTTCCAGGATATTTTGACATAAATAGTGTTAGCAACATTCTCCCATATTTGGACTGTGTGACCTAGTTTTTGACCACAGATGAACTATATTTGAAGTTGAGCTAGAAATCATACAAACAACCTTTCTGACCAATTTCCAGGATATTTGGAACAAAACAAATAGTCTCTAGAGTGTTAACAAGGTTTTTCCATATTTGGGCTGTGTCAGAGAGGACATAAAGATGATACCATTTACCAAATATTAAAGCGCATGGCCTTGTATCTTCAGAAAGAAGATTGTTTAAAGATTTTACTATATGTTCATAATCAAAATCAATGAACCCCGGGCGTTCATTAAAGACTTTATCTTAAAAAACTATTTTTAGCCCTTCTGACCCAGATGCTCACTGGAGTAGAACCATTCGAACGATTTCAGTAGAGCTTCATGCTAAGGAACATCCCAGGAATATTTCATCAAATTTGGCCCGTTGTTTTCTTAGAAGAAGTCGTTTGTAAAAAAGTTGACGCTGGACGCATGGACGCATTAACAGACAATCATTGATGGACGCGGCTTAAAATAAAATGTGATCACAAAAGCTCACCTTAAGCACTTTGTGCTCAGGTGAGCTAAAAATATTACTGATTCTGTCAGTAGATGAATGATGGACTAGATTAAACAATGCAGATATTAAGTGTAAGTTATTTTATCTACAACATATAATAAAAGTAAAATGTGAAAAATACAGTGAATTTTATGAACTTTATCTTTGTACATTTGTATATATGTTATTGACTTTTTAAATTATTAAGGAATAGCATGCCTAGAATTACCAAGATATAACCCAGTGTTTACATATTAATTTAGGAAAGTTTACTTTCATGTTATAAAAGAAATACTTATTTGAGCAAGTTTGCTTACATGTTACATGTATAAAAGAAATGAAACATATAAGTTTGGTAAGACACTCACACTTGGGAAATCAAAGAAAGGATATGTGCCTATATATATCTTCAGACTTCCACAAGCTATATCCCATGACTCGTAGTCATAGTTTAAAATACATATCTCTAATGCAGGATTACTGTTATATGATGATATATTGAACAGACAAGAGTTTGCTCGTCTACTAGTGCCCATTCCTAGTTTTGCACCATAATAGTTCAGGTGAAGCACCCATATATTATCTATGTTCAAATTACCCCCACAGTTGTCTTTATTCACTTCTATAGTCATTTCTGAAAGAAAAATACAAATGTAAGAATATCAAGGTTGTGTAAGAAAAAAAACCCAAATACATTTATATATCATGTGTAGGAAAAAACCCTTATGCATTTATATAGCATGTGTAGGAAAAAAAGAACAAATGCATTTATATATCATGTGTAGGAAAAAAACAAATGCATTTATATATCATGTGTAGGAACAAAAATGCATTTATATATAATGTGTATGAAAAAACCCAAATGCATTTATATATCATGTGTAGGAAAAAAAATGCATTTATATATCATGTGTAGAAAAAAACAAACAAATGCATTTATATATCATGTGTAGGAAAAAACCCAAATGCATTTATATATCATATGTAGGAAAAAAAAATGCATTTATATATCATGAGTAGGAAAAAAACAACAAATGCATTAATATATCATGTGTAGGAAAAAAAACAAATGCATTTATATATCATGTGTAGGAAAAAAAACAAATGCATTTATATATCATGTGTAGAAAAAAAAAATGCATTTATATACCATAAGTAGGAAAAACCCCAAATGCATTTATATATCATGTGTAGGAAAAAAACAACAACAAATGCATTTATATATCATGTGTAGGAAAAAAAAAACAACTGCATTTATATATCATGTGTAGGAAAAAAACAACAACAAATGCATTTATATATCATGTGTAGGGAAAAAAACAACAAATGCATTTATATATCATGTGTAGGAAAAAAACAACAAATGCATTTATATATCATGTGTAGGAAAAAAACAAATGCATTTATATATCATGTGTAGGAACAAAAAATGCATTTATATAGCATGTGTAGGAAAAAAACAACAAATGCATTTATATATCATGTGTAGGAAAAAAATGCATTTATATATCATGTGTAGAAAAAAAAATGCATTTATATATCATGTGTAGGAAAAAACCCAAATGCATTTATATATCATGTGTAGAAAAAAAAACAAATGCATTTATATATCATGTGTAGGAAAAAACCAAATGCATTTATATATCATGTGTAGAAAAAAAATGCATTTATATACCATAAGTAGGAAAAACCCCAAATGCATTTATATATCATGTGTAGGAAAAAAACAACAACAAATGCATTTATATCATCATGTGTAGGGAAAAAAACCAACTGCATTTATATATCATGTGTAGGAAAAAAACACAACAAATGCATTTATATATCATGTGTAGGAAAAAAACAACAAATGCATTTATATATCATGTGTAGGAAAAAAACAAATGCATTTATATATCATGTGTAGGAAAAAAATGCATTTATATATCATGTGTAGAAAAAAAACAAATGCATTTATATATCATGTGTAGGAAAAAACCCAAATGCATTTATATATCATATGTAGGAAAAAAAAACAAATGCATTTATATATCATGAGTAGGAAAAAAACAACAAATGCATTAATATATCATGTGCAGGAAAAAAACAAATGCATTTATATATCATGTGTAGGAAAAAAACCAAATGCATTCATATATCATGTGTAGAAAATAAAATGCATTTATATACCATAAGTAGGAAAAACCCCAAATGCATTTATATATCATGTGTAGGAAAAAAACAACAACAAATGCATTTATATATCATGTGTAGGGAAAAAAAACCAACTGCATTTATATATCATGTGTAGGAAAAAAACAACAACAAATGCATTTATATATCATGTGTAGGGAAAAAACAACAAATGCATTTATATATCATGTGTAGGAAAAAAAACAACAAATGCATTTATATATCATGTGTAGGGAAAAAAATGCATTTATATATCATGTGTAGGAAAAAAAACAAATGCATTTATATATCATAACATTTTGGTGTATCATGTACTTTTGTATACTGTCATATTTTATATTCTAACATTGATGAGACAATAAACTACCGTATTAAACGTGTGAGGGGCTCTACAATATAACTTTATTTAATTTAATTGTTACTTGTTAAAAATCTTTATTCTGGTTGTATCTAAAATTACACCAACTTTTAAGTTATAAAGGTCAAATTGATGACTTTATTGCAAGTTTTACTGGTTGAATGAATTTAATTACCACAATATAAATAAGAATGCATAACATAAATATGTTAATATTTTTTCTTTATTTTAGATTATTCCTGTTTAATAATTTTTTTTCTGTTGACTGTTCATGAATTCAAATAGACAGGTCTTTTTGCTAATATGTATGATTCTTTTGATATGGACTTTAACTTATTTGCCATTTCAAAATGAAAAGCACAAATTAAGGTTGTTTACAAAAATTCTATTAAACTTGCAAATGTCCCTCTAAGTAACACTTTTATTAACTTCTTTTACATCTAATAATTATAAATTTTATAATATTAAATTTAACTAGAGCTATCACTAAATGTGATAAGCAAGACTGCTTTGGAGATGAGGACCTGGAAGTTACTAGTAACAGAATACCTTGTTGAAGAATTGAAATAGAGTTATGGTTGTGGGCAATTAAAGATAGTTGTGGTTCTTGTATGTTGCATTTCCTTTCACTGTGGTTAACCATTGATTAAGTTTTATTGAATTACTCTGTAATATGTCCAGATAGAGTTATGGTTTTGTGCAATGCACTTCCTCTTATTGTGCTTGACCATTGTATGAAGTTGTTTTGAATTACAACCAGTAGTTTTCAAGTTATGCTCCAGACAAGGAAAGTATCAAAGGGCAATAACTCTGTAATTAGTCAAGATGGAGTTATGGTTCTTGTGTACTGCACTTCCTCTCCATGTGTTTGATCATTTATGAAGTTATATTGAATTCAAACCATTAGTCTTAAAGTTACTGCACCAGACAAGTAAAATGGAATGGACCGTTGGACCGATCACCTGGTGACTCCTATATACACCCCCCCAAACTTTGTTTTGGAGGTATAATTCATGTAAATTATGTTACATCATATTTATATCATGTATATGCACAGAAGTTGCTATCCATACAGAAAACTATTATGAGAACAATACTGATTCTATTAGACTCAATTACACAGCTGAAAAAAGTATATCAGGTTAGTGCCTCAGCCATTATTGGTTTGGCAGCTGTGTTCTCATCCAATGAAATTCAGTGCTGTACTCAACAATGTATAATACACTTACACTTACTGGTTTTAGAATAATTAGTCAATTTAAACTGTTAATTACATGTACAAAATATATTTTAGGCGCATAGCTTCTTAAAGGTCATAAAGGTCACTTCTGCTGGGTCACATAATCTTTTTTCCATAAAAAATATTTAAAAACAAAAGCCAAATGAAATAAAATCAGAAATTAGACAGGAGCCTAAGAGCAAAAACATAGATAACAGAGATAGGGAACTTCCTAGTCAGTTAAGATATCATGTGTGCTTGCTATTCTTAAATCTTGTAGCAAATTAAACTTATTAACCAGACATCAAAATCAGTAAATAATACATTTTCTGACAGCTTATGCATTTGTCCATGGCTGCAGGTAAAAAATTACTGTTCCCATTTAAGCAAGAACCGGTGTGATGCTCCCCGAGGAGGTTTTGGACACAGGAAAGTATGCCTCTTGAACTTGAAGTGAGATCTATCTGCTTATAAAGTTTCATGTTGATATCTCTTATAGTTTTAAAGTTAAGTCCCTGACAAAGTTCAAAGTGTAAAAATGAACAAAGGGCAATAACTCCAAAATTAGGCAAGGTAGAGTTATGGTTCTTTAACACTGCTCTTTCAATAATGAGATCTATCTCCCTAACAAAGTTTCATGTTGATATCTCTTTTTGTTTTAGAGTTATGTCTTGGTTCTTTAGCACTGTACTTCAACACAATGAGATCTATCTGCCTACAAAGTTTCATGTTGATATCTCTTATAGTTTTAGAGTTATGTCCCGGACACAGTTCAAAGTGAAACAAGATTGCATTTGTAAAAAATGCTATGCCACCGCATAAATACAGCACTAAAATAGTAATGTAGGAACACATTTTTTTTGTTTTGACCCCAGGGCTTTAATTTGAATAATCTTGCTTAAGGTTCACTACACAATGTTTACTGCAAAATGTCTCACCTCTAGCCTTTGTCAATTCGAGAAGATGATTTTTTAAAGTAAAAATTTACTATATAAATGTAAGGAAAACCTATGACCCCGGGGCAGGGCTAGTTTTGACACTAGAGGCAAAATTTGAACAACTTTGGTAGAGTACCTATAGATGATATCATATACCAAATATCAAAGCTCTAAGCCTTGTACCTTCAGACAATAAGATTTTTTAATTTTTTACTATATGTACATAGTGAAAATCAATGACCCCCGGGGGTGGGGCCAATTTTGACCCTAGGGCTATAATTTGTTCTATCTTGCTAGAGGTTCACTACACAATGTTTCATGCAAAATATCTAACCTCTAGCCTTTGTCAATTAATTTAGAGAAGATGATTTTTTAAGTTTTTACTATATACATATGAGGAAAACCTATGACCCCCGAGGCAGGGCTAATTTTGACACTAGAGGCAAAATTTGAACAACTTTGGTAGAGTACCTATAGATAATAACACATACCAAATATCAAACCTCTAAGCCTGGTACCTTCAGACAAGAAGGTATTTTAAGTTTTTACTATATGTACATATAGTGAAAATCAATGACCCCCGGGGCGGGGCCGATTTGGACCCCAGGGTTTTAATTTGAACAATCTTGGTAGAGGTCTACCAGACAATGCCTTATGCAAAATATCTAAGCTCTAGGCCTTTTGGGTCTTTACAAGAAGATTTTTTAAATTTATTCTTATAATTCCTTTTGGTTGCCATGGCAACCACAATTCTGCATGGAATGAAATTCTTTGAACAACTTTGGAAGGCCTTCACCCAAGGATCAATCCTGCCAAGTTTAGTTGAAATTGGACTAGTGGTTTTTCACAAGAAGATTTTTTAAGTTCACTATATAATCTATATAACGCACACACACACACACAAACAAACACACAGGTGAATCGCTATATGCCACCGCATGGCAGATGCTGCGGTGGCATAAAAACAAAGGGCAATAACTCCAAAATTAGGCAAGACAGAGTTATGGTTCTTTTGCACTGCACTTCTACCCAATGAGATCTATTTACCTACAAAGTTTCATGTTGATATCTCTTATAGTTTTAGAGTTATGTCCCTGAAAAAGTTCAAAGTGTAAAAATAAACAAAGGGCAATAACTCCAAAATTAGACAAGACAGAGTTATGGTTTTTTGCACTGCACTTCTACCCAATGAGATCTATCTACATATTAAGTTTCATGTCAATACCTCTTGTAGCTTTAGAGTTATGTCCCAGACAAAGTTCAAAGTGTAAAACTGAACAAAAGGCAATAACTCCAAAATAAGGTAAGACGGGCAGCACAAAATACCCAAATACACCCAAATATTGCCCAAATATACCCAAATATTGCCTAAATATACCCAAATATTACCAAATTATACTAAAAGTAAATGTTTTATACTAAAAAAGTGCTGCTTTAATTATGAATACAATATACACTTTCACTAAGATATAATCAAACATACCCAAATATACATTTTCCTATCATTGTGTTTTGAACCAAAATACTGTATATGACTACTCCGTTAAAGCTATTTTTTTAAAATAACATGGACACTTGTATATGATATGAAATTTCAACAAAATTACACCTTAAAAATGTTAGTTAAGACAACAAATACAATATCCATATCTTGATTTAAAATTGCAAGTACATTCATAAAGAACCTATATAGTAGATAAGCAAATGCCACAACTTTATTTCCTTACAACATCTTAACTGCCCATTTCAACGGAATAAATAAAAGTTACAGTATAGCAGGCTAAGTCATATTATTTTATAAATGCTTATTTATTTCTCATTATAATTTATATTTTATACAAACAAAAATAAATAGTGCTATATTTGGGTATATTTGGGTATTTCGTGCCGCCGGGTAAGACAGAGTAATGGTTCTTTAGCACTGCACTTCAATGAAATCTATCTAACTAAAAGTTTTATGTTGATGTCTCATATAGTTTTAGAGTTATGTCCTGGACAAAGTCCAAAGTGAAAAATATACAAGGGGCGCAATAATTCAAAAATTAGACAAGAAAGAGTTACAGTTCTTGTGCACTGCACATCAACTCAATGATATCTATCTACCTACAAAGTTTCAAGTTTATACCTCTTGTATCAAAGTAATGTCCCTGTATACTGGGCTAGCCATTATTTGTAAATATAGGTTAAATAAAAAAATCGTGATTGGCATGAAATAAAAAAAATACATAGAATGTTAGATACCTGCTCTAACATGATTTATAAAGATGATCAACCCAATTAAGATATGGTGTCGAAATAATGTCATCATCAAAATCTGTATCCTCGAGTTACCCCGACGGTAATGATTTCTTGTTTTTAAAGTTTCTTGTTTGTTTTGCTTCTTGTTTCAAAGTGAACATAAGACTTACTGTCATAACTGTGCTCCTCTTAGTTTGTGGTATCGATACTTAATTTAAGTATCGTTACCACAATAATACTTAATACTTTTATAGCGAGCTCGACGAGCTGGCCCGAAGGGCCTGCTCGCAAAGCGAGCTTTACGGTAACGCGAGTACCTGCTAAGTGATGGTTTTGAAAACTTTCGTCCAAAGTACCGAATTGGACACATCGCAACCTTCGAATTTAAAGATAACGATAAAAACTGAGGAATTCTGACTGAAAACGGATGTGTAGACTGGTCACCCGCGCACGTCTATGGGAACAATAATTGGATAGGGAACCAGAATAACGGAAGCTGTCGATAAAATATCGAATGACAGTTTTAAAATGGAAATGTAAAATGAAAATTGAAGGCGCCATTTTGTTTGAAAAATTTGATAAAAGAAAAACAATTTTTTGTCGTTTTTTGTTTTGAAAACTATCTAGAATGAAAGAAAATGGTCTAACTAAGAAAATGAATCCGAACACCAATATCTTTTATTCAGTCGTTAACGCTGTACAGACGTTTAAAGTATTGTTTACGTGACGTCACAATGTAGCGCCAAACAGCACGTGCAAAACAATCAAGTCAAGTACGCTATTTTAATGTCGCATACGTTTTAAGTTTTACATTTATTTCACTTTTAATAATCTTTATTTCGCTTGAAAAATTATAGAGTGAAATAAAATAAACGAAGTTTTATCAACGTTGTCAAAACTCGTTATTCATTTAACGACAGGGGCGGAGCCATATTTAACACAGTACATGTAACGTCACACGCACTCGTCACTGCATTTGAAATAAAAATGAGCGATTATTTCATACTTTTTCAGTTAAAAGTACATCGAGCTCGCTTTGAGGCTTTGCCTTTTTCATATTATATTTTCTTTTATACAGATTGTTTGTTTGAATTGTTATAGGATAGTCAGTTATGTCGGAAAATAGCTTATATAGCTAATGTTTATATGTTTTTATGAAACCGACTATAAATAAACTTTAAAGATTATCTTATCTTATCTTATTCTTACAAACTAAGAGGAGCACAGTTATGACAGTATACCTTTATAAAAAGACAGTGATTTTTCGGTTTTATAAAAGAAAGGGTCATAAAAGGAATTACTACGTTATCCTTCTGACCATTTAGAAAAATGTATTCTGTAGTGAATACTCATTATTTGTATTGTAGCCGAAATATATACCAATAATCCGAGTACTATTCACCTATCTTCTTTGTGAAGAGTTACTATCTGTAACAATCGGAACGTCTTCGGCTATTTCGAGTTATTTCGCCCCAAAGACATTTCGGTCCTAATTACCCAAAATATTTCGGCCCGGACCTTTCGGCCCTTTACCAAATCGGCCCCATTTTTAGTCTTAGCTTTACAGTATATATATATATGTGTTTTAAAGCATTACAATAAATAGTGAACAAATAAATGAACGAATGAAAAAACATACAGTTTATTTCAACACTAATTTGAAATGAAGAATATTTGAAACATGTTAAAATCAAATTAATCAATTGATATATACCTGAAATAATGTACGGAGGGACACCTGAGCTCTTCTTTCACCAATAAAACTGGAAGGTCGTCATATGACTTTTATCCTGCTACTGTCTATATCATCAGCTGGATAAAGCCTTGCCGCATAAACTTATCTATCTCCAGTCATTACGTCACATGATGACGTCACGTGTTTAGTAGCAAAACAAAACTACGTATAGATGCTATTTTATCGGGGAAAAGTAAGAATGAAACCATTTAATTATTCTAAAAACATGATAAAAAGCAGGATAAATCAAATACATGGTTGATGTCGGTATGGAGAAGGTTTATCCGGTTCGCTGCGAAATTAAGTGAAAGATACACTTTCTCGCTCACCGGATAAATCTTCTCCATCCCGACATCAACAATGTATTTTCTATATACTGTGTTGGTGCGATATTAAACCCAACAAAATAAATAAATAAATAAAAAAATAAAGTATTATAATTATATGTGTTATCTTTTATAAAGCTTTGATGTTTGCCAACATGACTATTGTATTGTCATTATAAGCTACATTCATTAAATAAAGAGTTTGCTGTTGTTATTAATTATCATCCTAATTAATTTGTAAGAGTGGGCCAGTCCTTTTTTATTTTAGGTAGTTTTTATATTTTATCCCGAAAATTTTTTTAACTACCAATCGCCATTATTTTAGACTATCTTTTGGAATGAACAACTTATTAATTGATCTTAGTTTGACAGTGAAAAAAGTAAGTATAATGTCACTTTAACTTGTCGTATTAGCAAAGTGAATTAATATAATTATTAAAACATTAATTCTGTATGGCTTTTCAACTTTCTGGTATTTACAATTTCCCGCAATGTACACTAGCTGAGTATCCCATAATGAAATTTTGCGGGTTGCGTTACTCCGCCTTTCATTGCTGATCTTGTCTACCATACTATTAACAAAATAAATTTTAATTCAAACGAAGTGAAAAGACTTTTTTCGATTATATTAAGCAAATATCTAAAAATAATTAAGTTTGCATCGATTAGATTTTAATAAGCAATTATATCTATTGAAAATTGTATTGGTTTCATCTGTAAGCACCTATTGATTTATCAGTTGAGACATACTTAAGTTTTTTTTTCTCAATAATTGATAATTAAATAAAAAATATGATAATGTCACAGATTACATTGCATTTTTATATAGCATATTGCTAGATCGCTCGCAACGAGTTTTCAGAACATCTTCGTTCAGAAATGTTTGAAATTATGTTGCTTAACTTACTAATTGTTTTGACAAGCAGTGGCAGTTTGATTGCACAATACCTTAATATCTACACTGTACCGGTGTCGGAATCGAGTGCTGGAGATAAATCATTGCAATGTGTTCGTAAGTTAGTCAGAGAACAAATTGAAAGCGCAAAGATATCAACTGCCGGGGAATGCATCCCATTGTCAAGAAGTTGGCTTGAGACGAGAAGTTTTGACCCCGACTTTACATATGTAACAGGAAAAATTAAAGATCTACAGTTTCAGCCTCCGGTAAGAATTATTTTTTTCTATGTTTTTTTTTCTTTTTCAATAATTTGATTTTCAGTTTTCCAATTCAGATATTATATACGATGCTGTTCGAAAAATCTGCTTTCTTATGTTATTAATTCAGGCTGGTATCTTTAATTTAAAATTGATGTTTTATTTTTGTCGATAAGGTGCTTTGTTTAGGAAATAGATATATCAATTTTGAGTGTATTGTTGACTTGTAGAATAATGCAGTTGGAGTTCAAATGCGCAAGAATATAATCACGAAAGTCTTGCATTTTTATACTATAATGCAAGATAAATTAATATCTATTTCCATTCTAACATGCTAATAAAAAAATAATTGATAAAGATACGTTAAACTACATTGAGGTTACTTATTTCTCTCTTTCATATTGCAAATCCGACTCGCGTTGATCTCACCAATGTGTTAATATCACAGATCTACATCAACTTTTTCGTGATAGTATTGTTTTTAGTGAATTTCTTTATTTCATGTTCTTTCTTAGCGTAACTTTTGTTTTAGGCAGTTTTTACTTACACGTATACTAATTGGCAATGTTTCGTCAGTTTTTTAACACTTTGTTATTTTGTGTTTATTTCATTAATTAAACTTTAATGCAATTGGTTGGTCAAATTATATGAGAAGAGAGTCCAAAATTACTCATTAGTAACTCCAGTCGGTAGATGGAAATTGTTCTTATTTGCATTTGCATATTGATAAATATACCAACCAAATTTATAACCTACCTGTAATAATAAAAGATTTAAGATCTTTGTCACCACTAAAACAACGATAATACGATGTGAATAATTTTGAAGACTGTTTAACAAAATCTATACTTCTTATTCGCCATTAACACAGCATATAAACAAAAATTGCTATGTTATCGTTTGCAATGTTATTGAATATGAGCATAGTCCAAAGGCGGATGTATGCTCCTTTTCTTTTTCTTTAAATTGGTTTCGTAAATACCACTGCACAAACCATAATTATATCACTTTCATTTCTAGATGCTGGTAAATACAAGTTCATATAAGTCGGAACTACCTGGGCTGTTGGGTGTTGGTAGCTCAGTAGACGTATCGTTTTCATTTCCTAGTACAGATATTAAGTAAGTATGTATGGATATTTTGTGCTGCAAAACAATGACGTTATACCATTGCCAGTATGTCTCTATATGCACTAGTCGACCTGTATGACATATATGCATGACGGTTTATCTTGTCACTCGTAAAATCATATTTTGATTTTATGTCAATGATTTGTAATCCTACAATCAGATTATGTCCAGTTGTAATTATAAAGTTGAAATACAAACGGAAATGATAATAATGACTTACTGAATGTTTATTGGTTAATTTTGACGGAGTGTTGTTTTTAGGGACGCATTTTTGCAAGACACACGAAGTTGCTACGACTGTTTCCAAAGAATCGAACGTTCTTTGTAGTTCAAAATATCCCATTAAAATGTTACAATGAAATTGATGTAGGCTCATCAATTTGAAAACTCGACTATTTTATATATATTAGCCCACTGTGATAACTATTTAAATAAAATTTCTTAATTGTTTATTATGAAATTTTTGCTCTCGCAAAAGTGGGAAAATATTTCTGTCCTTGTTATTATGAGTATTTAGTTTAGGCCATTTATTTAAGATAAATGATACTGATTTCTGTAGTCTTTTATGAACACCAATTCATTAACGCTCATTGTAAGATTAGGTTATATGAAGAAAATATTCAAAATATTTCAAAGTCTTTCAATTTCTAGGATATATGTGCTTCTTTCAATGGATGGTGGTAATGTTGCCCTTAAAGTTATGATAGATATTAGTATCCAGGAATTGAAACTTGACCATAAGATTGATGGCGTCTGGCAGAAGGACTTTGTTAGAGCTAATATTGTGCTGTCAGTTGACACTATTCACAAGCTGACCATCAGACCACTGGAAAATGGCACTGACGTATGTAAACCATACATTATGTGATTTTGATTGTTTTATCATGTTGAAAATTGTCAATATCATAATTTTATATGATATCGATATTCCAAACGGCAGCAGTGTCTTAATGTACAAGATATTGAAACGAAACTTATGAATCATCTAAACTATATGAAATTGTACTTTATCAGCCACTTTTTACAAACCGTGTGTTGTATAAGTCGAAATGTATTACTGTATATCTGGTCTTTATTCTACATTTTTCTAGAAGACAAAAGTTTAGAATATGAACAGTTAACTTTTACAATTTGAAAATACAGTAAAGCTTTCAGTTAATATATTTCGAAAGCTTTTTTTATTATAAAGCTTTTCTATGATAAAGATGACCATCTCGTGTGAAATTTTCTTTTCTTTTTTCATACATGTATATTATTACTTTTGTAAAAGAGGAGCAAACAATTAATTATCGAAAAGGAAGCTAGCCTTGCGTTTTTCACATGTAGCAGATTTTCAGACAATGGACATTTACTTGTACATATGTACTTAATTTTCAAGGATCATTTCTGAATTTACACTATTGAGACTGGCATGAATGTAATCTTGAATCTTGAATCTTATGTAATATTTGTATGACAATAGTCAATAACTTTTACAATTAAATTTTAATGACAATTTATGTCTATTTGTATATATAATGATAAAAAGGCTGGTAGAAATTTATATATATTTTATAAAAAACATAATCTTTATACATGTACATCTAAATGATATCGCTGAAATAGATTTGACAAATTATTTAATTTATTTCTAATCATCTTCAGATGTACCTAAACGATAATCTGATTGTGCACTACAACCATCCAGACAATCCCTTCACACCAGAAGATGCACAAAGGATTCTCATTAGCACAACTCCTAACAGTGGAAACCTTCATAGACTAAAAATTGTTGTGGTTTCTTAAAAAATAAAACGTTCAAGAAGCTACTTTATACTTTTATGTATAATTGTTACTACTACTTTTTTCAACCAAGACATAGTTGAAGAAGTTTTAAAGTATTATCTAAAGGTAAATAAGTCTGTGGTCCATTCAATATGTTGATTTATCTTTTATACATTGATATAAATCATCGAATTTATTTGCAGGAAGATAGCAAATATCACATTGTTTTCAATGCTTGATAATTGTACACGATGGAACCAAAATAAAACCTTGTACATATCCAATTATTGATTCAAAACTTTATGTTAGAAATAAAACACATACATTATAGTGCATAATAAAGTTTTTCTCTCTCAATTTTGACAACTTTTAAACAAACATACATTGTATTTTGTTTAATAAAACTGACTGCCAGTGTAACATTAAATTTGACACCTTGGAAAATTGACTCCATGGGCCATTTTTTCAAATTTCAACCCGGCTCACTTGAAGCCTAAAAGTGTATACGACCTTTGTTGACATTTTTCATTATGTTGATAAACATTTTCATTATACATGTATCTGCATGAACATTTTATGTGTGTATGTACCACACAAAAATCCGCACACATTTAATATTACTTTTATAAATATATTAATTTTATTTACTGTTAATCAATATCAGATTAAAAATGATAAATGGTTCTGTAAAATCACGATTACAAGAGCTTTTTTTTTAAAATCAACGTTAGATCTAGACCTTCTCGTTTTTACTAGGGCAAAAAATTGGTCTATATCTAAACGATTATAAAGTTAGAATTTCCAGCAAGGAGTCATTAGTATGATACACAGAAATTATAAATTGGACCAATTATTTGTTTAAATTTTGGTGATTTTAGGACATCTAAACCTCTTAGTATTGTGTCTTATTTTAAAACTAAATCAGATAATATCTATAATAATCCGAATGTACGAGTAAGTCAAACATTGTAACACTGCCTTCTAATGCATTGTTGCATATAATTATTATAACAATGTCCAATACGAATAAAAATAGTTAAAAATATAAATATAAAAATTCTTAGAAGAGGCATAGAGAAAAAAGTAAGTCTGGTATCTCCCCCCCCCCACACACACACAAATATTACTTAACATGAAAAAAGTAGGGCCTACATTGCATACACTTGATAACACAAACTTTATGAAATGCTATCTTAACAAGGAAAAAATAAAATGTCCGTTTATGTACATAGATAAGAAATAACAAGAATAAAGATCAACAAGGCAAAGGCAACGTTCACTGGACGCCGCCCCCGGACACACCCAAGAAGGACACCCAGAAGGCACCAAACAAGTACCTGGAGTGGACACAAGGGCGAAAGGAGCGGGACATGTAATGTGAAATAATATAAACAAAAACAGGCCCATAAGGGAATTAAAGGGAAAAGGACTGTACGGGTGAAAAGGTGGGGGAGGGGTTAAAAATGGAAGGGGGGGGGAGAAAATACCTACCGTCAACGACAATCCAACAAGACAGACATAACAAAACATGTAAACATCCAAAAACAAGTAACAATACAGACAAGAAAAACACGTGAAGGAACACAAAGGGGTACCGCCTTGGAACGGATAGTGGTAGTTAAACCACTTGGGAGTTTAAACCGGTTTTAGGCGCGCCAAACCTCACTCTTAGCCCCAAAATGTTCCTGAATGACACACGAAAATGTATATAAAATGAATCCCCGCCAAGTGAAATTCTAACAATGGTCATGGTTACATTAGACGAAATAAATAAAACACATACAAAATTATATAAATATGTAGAAAAAGTTACTGCCTAATGACCATTACCAAAGTACTCGATGCCTTAAAGGAAGGCAGAGCAACAAGAAAATTACCTACAAGGGCCCGACGAAGCAAGGCAGAAGACGAACATTAAGACAATTCAGTCCCCAAAGGGCTTTAAGAACTGTCCATCATAGAGTCTCCCACTTGGTCCGTCAGATGTAATCAAAAGAGGAAAGCGTAGCATCCAACTGTAAAAGGGTTGAACACCAAGCATGCGGTATGCCTTAAAATAATTGGGTCATAACCTCTTTTAATAAACCGTTTGATAATTTTAGTGAAGACGGCAGAAAAATTACTATGACCCATGATCCTACGAAGTTTGTAAACCACATCTCCATAGAAGTCAGGCTTGGTAAAACCTTGTCGTAAAAGAGTTTTTAAATTATAATTAAATTTTAAAACTAAGTCTGAATTACGATGGTAAATCTTAATAAAATATTTACGCAATTTATGATAGCGATAACCTTGTTTAAGAAGTTTGTTAGTAATAAATAAATTGCGTTCATTAAAATCATCAACATGACTTCACGCCCTAGCAAATCTAATTAATTGAGAAATATACACCCCATATGATCACCGTAGGGAACGTGTTACAGTATCGCGTTTTTCGGTTACAGTATAGAATTTTAAAGATGGAGGATTATTTGTTGGGAAGAGAGGTAGGTGATTTTTATTCCGGTCCATACTACAAGTAGTTTAGTTTCTAAAAGATGTTTTTGTGCTTTGCTTGTTAGGAACAGAATCCGGTATCTAGTCATATATTTCTTCAGACCCTGCACCGCAGATTTATCGCTATATTGTCTCATAAATTTGCAGATTTGACAGTTTGAAAATTTGAATCGAGAGACCAACGCATTTTTCTGCAATTTCGACATTATTTATGCATGCCTAGAAAAAGTAAATCTGCAAAACGTTAGTCCTTTATGTTAGGAAACGTTTATAAAAGTAAATGACCAGTTGAACCTATTTTCCTGTTGGTAAAATGCGTTTGAAAAAATAAACAATGTTACAGTATAGAGCGAGATAATTTGTGCAGGGTTACAGCATAGACCTAGCGACTTTGATCCAATTTTGTTACAGTTTCTACCCAGATTTCGGTTACAGTTTAGACTTCGATATTTTCTATATAATTATACTAGGTAAAATGTATGAATGTTACATAGACTTTTAAATCTCTGTGAGCTTATTGGCACGATGGCTTTTCGGCCGTCTGTCGTACACATGTGTGTGCAATCTCATCCGCTCAGTATAACTACTTGACTAAATGTGATGAAATTTACATGACTTTCTACCAATTAAGTTGTTCAAATGGTTTCGGTTGCAATCGGGGATACGAAAACCCAAAACATAGATTTTGAAAAAAGCCAATGTTTAAAGACCCTTCTCATCTCGAACCAAAAACATTCAAATCAAATCATGATCATGGCGTCATTTCGAATGCTTCTTTGTTGAAGTTACGATTATTTTGTCATTATAAAATTAAAAGTCGTTTTTTTTATTTCAGACATCCTGTATAGCAGTTTTCATGTTTCTGAAAAAGAAAATAATATTGAAAGTTATAGAGTATAAATTAAGGTCAGACAATTACAATATCTTCTCTAGTGATGGAGGTACATAATAGTGGCAGAGTCGGGATAAGGCCGTCGACTTCAAATCATCTTTCATTTACTGCTGTAGTTGAAATCCAATCATGACTTTGGATTCTTTGTATGTGAGGAATCTATCAAGCTAATTTACGGAAGGTCGGTGGTTCTAGTCAGGCGCTCGTGTCTGAAATGTTTCACAAAGGGTATCTGGGGTCTTTCTTTACACTAAAGCAGGAATGTTTTCACATGACCTCAGTGTCGTTGAAACTTAAAATCCAAGAAAGCCAAACGTAACAAAATAGAGTTAAACAGAATCCCTAAAGAAATTCCAACACAACAAAATTGAAAATGTTCATAAACCCTTTTAAATACTTACAAAATACATTATGGTAGATGGAAATTCCAACTTAAAATAGAATTTAAGGTTGCAGTATTGCTCACTTAAATACTGTTTAATCATTCTTAGGGTATTGCCTGATTGTTAATTGTGTCTTTTGACAGCTTATCTATGGTATGCAGGCTTCATAACCGCCGATCCCCTCTCAAAATTTCATTTTGTTTAGTTTCACTCATTGTATTCTCGTTTATGGCACACGCAATTTTTAACCTGGGGGTAATATGCCGCTTTTCATAGAATGGCAATAACGTGTCACATTGAAGGTTCCATGATAACCGCCATATGAACACATCCACAGATGTTAAAAAATCTGAAGTGTACAAGTTCATATATAATGTGAATTCTGCTGAAATCGGTGCTAGGAGGCGTGAATGGTAGCTTGCAGTTACCACTACCGTCCATGAACAGGTTTAGTCAAACTGAGCCTGCAACATTTTCATGTTTTCCGTGTTGGACTTCTGTTAAGGATTCTTTTTTCTCTATTTTATTACTAATAGGCATTATTATAATGTGTAATGAAATCAAGCAATAATCTTTCTTCTCTCATTACAATTCGATAAAAGTTACTGTTGTTGTCGTGAAAACAGTCCTTACTTAGGACATTACTTATTCTGCAAAAAGTCTCAATCTGAAACTTAAAGTAAGAAAAATAGCAAACTATCACTTTTCTGCTGAAGAAAAAAAGTAATACAACCTTTCAAGAATGTATTAAATAGAAAGGTATGAGTTATTTCATAAAAATAATGGATACACGAACTTTGTTTGAAATTTGGCAAGTATCTAAACTGTAACCGAAATCTGGGTATAAACTGTAACAAAATTGGATCAAAGTCGCTAGGTCTATGCTGTAACCATTCAAAATTAACCTCGCTCTATACTGTAACATTGTTTATTTTTTCAAACGCATTTTACCAACAGGAAAATAGGTTCAACTGGTAAAACGTTTTATACACGTTTATAAACGTTTCTAAACATAAAGGACTAACGTTTTGTAGATTTACTTTATCTAGACATGCTTAAATAATGTCGGAATGGGAGAAAAATGCGTTGTTCTCTCGATTCAAATTTTTAAACCGTCAAATCCGCACATTTATGAGAGCATAAAGAGATAAATCTGCGGTGCAGGGTCTAAAGAAATATATGACTAGATACCGGATTCTGTTCCTTACAAGCAAAGCACAAAAACATCTTTTAGAAACTACACTACTAGTAGTATGGACCTGAATAAAAATCACCTACCTCTCTTCCCACAAATAATCCTCCATCTTGAAAATTCTATACTGTAACCGAAAAACGCGATACTGTAACACGTTCCCTACGGTGATGATGTAGCATGAGGTACATCTCCATCTAAATGTGGATAGTTAACAATATTAAAATCAAAATCATCTCTTTTATCGTAGATTTTAGTTACTATAGTATTGTTAATGATAGAAATGTTTAAATCTAAAAAAGATGTAATAACGTCTGAAGAGTTAGTTTTATTCAATTTAAGTTCACTGGGATATATTTTAGAAACCAATTGATCGAAATAAGGATTATTCATGTTAAAAATATCATCTAGGTAGCGGGAAGTGTTGTTAAATGCATGTATAATTTCCTGATGCGAAGTAGGGGAAAGACTTAACATAAAATCCCTCTCATAGCAATAAAGAAATAAATCAGCTATCAGGGGGGCACAATTAGTTCCCATTGGAATGCCTATTACCTGTTTGAAAACTGTATTACCAAACCTGACAAAAATGTTATCTAATAAAAAAGAAAGTGCTTTACAAACTTCGTCACAGGTCCACATTGTATATTGTTTAATGATAACATTGGTAAAGAAAGCCTTCTTTGAATTGCAAGCAAGAAACGTGACCTGTTCTCTTGCAAATGTTTTTTGAATTAAAGATACTAATTTATCATTTATAAGATTATGCGGCAATGTTGTATATAAGGTAGAGAAATCGTAAGTACTTACAGATGAAGCTTGATAATTCTTAACTTTAAACTTATCTAAAATTTCAGTTGAATTTTTAATAGACCAAAACAGATTTTTGCCCGTATTTTCATAAACAGTTTCACAGTATCTAATTACATGTGTCTTGATGGCAGTAAGACAAGAAGTCAATAAAATAGAAAGATTACTGGTAGTACAAGATAAAGAATTAGCAATAAAGCGGGCTTTATATGGATGTTTATGTAATTTTGGAATCCAGTACATGATAGGAAGTTTAAGCTCTTTCTCATCAACACGTACTTTAAAGTTAGAAATACTAGAAATATGACTGTTCACAATATCTCTTTCAGAAAGAACGGTTTTAGAATAAGTATTGGTGCTGTTAAGTTCATTTTGTAAAACATTTATATAATGAATACGTCATACAATGATTATGTTATTGGCCGCCTTGTCTGCCGGAACTAAAACAAATTTAGAGTGGAACGCTAATATATCCTTTCTGAGATGCCGTAAAGTAAGTCTAGGTTTAGGTGGTAAAAAGATGTTCATTACCACGGTAAAATTCGATGCGTGATTCAATAATATTAAATATATTATGTTTCCATGAATTAAGTGCCATGAGTCACAAAAGTTACGTCATCTGTTATATATATAGAATTGATATCATGCCTTTCTTGAAAAAGAAAACGCAAAAATGTACATTCCAGCTGCACAATTTTTATGCAAGGTTTCTCAAAATGTATCATTACATTTTCCAGTCCCATATATTAAGTTATGTTTGCATTTCTATGTTCAACAATGAACGATTTTATTGTTTAAGATCACTTTATTTTAGTACTTATGACTAACTTTATATAAACAAATGAGAATTAAGTAAAAATATCACAATGACAATGATGGCATTGAAGCAATCTAGCATATGTATATGTCCTGTAGTAAATCTTTGAAAATCCATGACATCTCAACTGATAAGAAGCATCTTTGATTCAATAAATAATAAAAATTACACACCATTCAAATGTTTTATACTCTTTACTAAAATGAATAAATATAATTTTCTTAAAATATGGCAAGTTTAATCACTTGCTTTGCAAGAATATGTAGTCCAAGTTTCTGGTAGTAACTCCTTGTACCGTTGGCGAAATAACAATAGTTTCATGTTTCGTTCTACTTGTTCTTCCGTGATGTACGACTGACGACTCTTTTTTCTATGACTTATTTCCACTGGGATAGATCTGGAGTTGTTGGAACCAAACGCTGAAGTACAGATGTCTTTTATGGACAAACTGCGTTCATCCTTTACTGCATCGGCACTCTTAGATACAGCAACTGTATGTTGAATTCGAGGTGGTTGTGCTTCTATTGTTTTCACTTTAGTAGAAGCAGTATAGTGGGAGGCGATGTGTTTAACTGTTTTCGACGGAACAGTTTGCACTTCGTTCGCAAATGTTTTCTGATAAGAAGAAGTAGGATTGGGACGTTCAGCTCGAAGTTTTTCATGGTGTTGGCATTTTGATGGTTCTAATTGTCTTGTCGTTGGCTTGGATTCACAAATAGTATCAACTTTGGTCAGCAGACCAACTCTGGCTTTGTATGGCCCTTTATATTCTCCTGTTACTGCGTATCCAGTATCGGCATCATTTTCATATTTTGTATTAAAAGGGTACCGATTACTTAGAGTGACAACATTTGTACCAACGTCATCCTTGTTTGATGAGCCTGAGCTTTTACATGATACTTTTCCCCCGTCTGAAACGTGCATTTTTTTTAAACTTTCTGAAAAACCTGCACTTTCTTGGTGTGCAGATGATTTCAATGGTTCTTTGTCTTCGCACGATGACCCCACGGTTGGTTGGCTAGTACTATTTATATAGGATGGAAATGATCCTTGCTGCACTTCTCTGTTGCCCGATATCATTTTCTGTTGATCGTCATTTTCTTTTTTTACTTTTCCAAGGTTTCCCTTTTTTTTATCGTAACAATTGTCTGGCAATGTGTGCGCGGCTCCCCCGGGCTGACCGTCACCTCGGATTTTAATTGAAACACCTCCATTCTTTGTTGTTATTTTTTTACTATGTCGATTATAGTTATAGACAGTGCATTTAACTCTTACAGTATCTATATTACCCAACCGTTCAAGTTGTTTAAATACCCAAAGTCGTCGATTGTCATCAGAAAACCACTTATTGTGGTTCCCTGGTAGTTTCAAAATAGATATTTTAGGTATGTCAGTTATCGAACAGTCACCAGCAATAACTTGATCTAGTGTTTGACCTATTGTTTGTGTCCCGTGGGATGACTTCCTACGAAAACATTTGCTTATACTGTCTTGTGAATAGTATATTTCAGATGGTTTTAAATCCATTTTAATATCCTACAACGTTCCATGTACATAAATTATGTCTGAATGTTACAAAATACTTAATCGATGCCTTTATTCATTCCCCTGGTTTTTCCGAAAACTGTTACGTATGTTTCCTTTATAGTGGACTTGTATTTTTTTTCAAAAACATGTGTCACAATTATATAAAACCAGAGATGTAGATAACATCTGATAAAACACATAAACCTAATAAAGTGGAAAATCCTTTTGTTATTTTTAACTTTTGTTTCTAAATTTACATCAGAAAAAATGTCTAAAGCGTATCTTTACATTTTTCAAAAATAAAGTTCAGGCAAAGATGTTTTGAAAATTAATGATAATTAATTATCTGATACACTGAATGATTGAGAGCGCAAATTTCTAATTATTAAAAGAACTACACTCACTTGTTGATTTGAGATGTTTATGAACTGTATCAGGTTGACATATTGATTGTCAGACCTTTTCATATGACTTTAGTGAGTGTTCTTTTAGAAATATAATCTCGATATGATCTGATTTTTTTTGGAAAAGTTGTTCCGGTTAGGTGGTTTTCTGCTTACATTTGTTAGTGCATGATTGAACGGGAAACCAGCTGCAATCGTGCCAATCGCAACTTTTCGACCCTTTCCGTCACTCTTCGGATAAATGATAATAGCCGACCTAGTTCCGATTGCAATCGTGACAATTCGGGCGATTCGTCATACTGCGGAATCAGACGAAGTAATATTACGGAAATCTAAGCTATTTTAGTTACTTCGGTAATCCCAGTTTGTTTATATAAATAGGATTTCTATTTTTACTTGATTCCGTTTCAATTCTTTTTCAAGATGCAAAAGTTAGTTTCTTTTATAATTGGTTTTTGTCTTTATTAGTTTTATACAATAGAGAATGGTTACCGTAGCTCCAAAGGGCGGTCCTGCTTACCAAAAGATCGTGACCGAATCGCGCAGAATATTAGTGCATGATCAAGTTACTGACAGAGTTTATTTAAACGTCTTGGTGAGGTAATCTAAAAATAGCACATGCATATCATTTAACCTTACCACGTGCTGATCTCCTGTGTTGTCGGGATATCTGTGATCATAGATATTTTAGGTGTAACATAGTTGATACATGCTTATTAATTGGTACCACGTAACGAAGTCTTTTAGTGCATTTACTTGTCTCTAAAGCTGCTATATAATTGAAATTAGCAACTGCCAAAACGAATGATCTCTCTGCGAAAAAAGTGGAAATGAAATGTGCACACTTGTTTCCCTTCAGTGTGATAGATAGATCTCCACGTGAGAGCCAATGTTAATATTTTTACGATTGATTATTTTCTCTATTAGTTTTATACAATAGGGTATAGATTTCGAATCGTTTTTGACAAATAATATTCGTTTTTACAAAAAAAAGTTGCTACTGTTATCGTCAGCATGATTCCGTTCAGTTATAATCAGTGGACTTCTGGTCCCTATTTGGTCCAAATTTGCACGCATAACACTGGTGCTCAAACAAATAGGCACAGGTGCTCGTTCAGTCTTGGGCTTACCCTACCTATCCCTTTAAAAGTTAAACTTTTTTTTGCGAGAAAAAAAAACAAACAGCTAAATAAACCCTTTATGATATACAAATACCGTAATTCAAAAAAAAATGTGATAATAAATTGAAACATAAAAAAAAACAATTTTAAAGGGAAGGGATGATGGCACAACTGAGCAAGCCTTTCCTTTGAAAGGGAAACTTTATTTAAATAGCGACAAAATTTGAAACATTGAGAAACAAAAGAGATTTTTATAATTATAGTCCATATAGATTCGGAAAAAATGAAACGCGTATTTATAGCTAGTTATCACCATAGTAGTGTTTATAAAAAACAATAACATACGAGTACATCTTAATTTCAGATACACGTTAATCCTTTTGAACATGATAATAGCGATATTTTATCAGGAATGCATCAAGTTGCGATAACTTGAAAACACTTTGTAATCTTGATATTTCTTGAGTAATCAGATCGTTTGTTCAGATTTTTATGCATTTAATTGTGATTTGTATGCATGTATAATTTGCAAGCAAGGGTGCGCCTGTTCACGTTGCTTTTGATTATGTATTATTTTCCAGCTTAATTCAATATCGACCAGGTTTTGCACGATCAACATTCACTGAGTGTAGAATACTTAATTGTTTTTTCAACTAGAATTGTTTATATATGTTCAATCGTGAAAAGAAATGGTTTTGAATCTTTGCGTTTCTCATCCCATCACTAAAATCTACATAATTGAATTATAAAACATTTATTCATTAAAATCTTATTTAAAAACATACACATTTATATCAATCAGATAACGATGATTTTGTACTACAATTGCTACTACAATGAAGTGGCGCACATTATAATTATAAATTTCGTACATGTATAATCTATATTCTTACATTCCAAGAATAAAGAAAATAGCCAAACTGAGCAGAAATTGAGAGAAGTGGGTAAAGCACACCATCATTTGACAACTATCCAGTTTTACTAGTGAAAGATGACTTCAGATGACTCTCTGTGCATAAGCTCGGGAATAACTGGGCTCGTAACTACCCCTTATGTTAGCCGGATAGCTCCTATACAAAAAGTGGTACATCAAATTTGTCGAAGACTTTAATCTTTCGGCCGCAAAGCTTTGCCCAGACCCAGAAGTACAATGTTTTACAAATGTTTTTGTCTCCGCCCCCTCTAACGAAATCTGAAATACAATTAAAAATTAACATTCCCTTGTGTTAAAGTATCATCTTTTACATTTATCTTTGGCTTAATTGCGTTTTAAATTTAAAACATATGTCTACATTCATTGAAAAAATATAGCATGCCTAAAGAATGTTTACAGTGCACTAATAAAAATTCACATGTTAACCCATTTGACAACCTATATATTATTAATATTACATACTTTTGTCATGTTATATGGCCCTATATAGACAATCATATAACAAATTACCGTTTATATGCGACCATATAACCTGTCAAGAATCTTTATAACGAATTTATATTTAGATGATACAAACGTCATGAATATACAGTTACAAATGTACAGTATCATAATGTATTATATAAGTGTAATTAGCGTCCTTCAACCTGTTATATCAATTTGAAATCTATTATGCTGTTGCAAGATTAAGTATTTAAATTATTGTCACATTAATTGTTTTGTATGGGACTGAAATATTAGTTAAGCAAATAAATTGCGGTATATCTTTATTTCCAAATTTAATCATTATCATGCCTACATGACATTTGTATTACGATGTTAACTTCTGCCAACTTCTAAATTTGAAATTGATAAACCGAAATGTTTTTACATAGGTTTTTTTTGTGAATTCTTAATATAGAAATGTTAAAACTGCGTTTTACACAACAGTTTTTTGTATAAACAAAGACCGATAAAGTCATTTTGATTTCATTTATATCTACAGTGGGAAATCGTACACCAATGTATGTGTCTCTGATTGTAGTAGTTACGGAAGCGTGGATAGGCCATCTCATAACAATATTTAGTCATGAAAAAAGCCTTCATAAAAATATGAAAATATTTGCTTTCAAAATCAGAGATTTTACAATGATTACTAGTATTGAACTATCCAGCTAGCTTACGGAACGTCGGTGGTTCTACTCAGGTGCCCGTTCGTGCCTGAAATAATGCACGGAAGGGCACCTGAGGTCTTCCTCCACCAGTAAAGCTGTAAACCATACTGTTGTTGTTTACATGTGGATTTTGAAATAAAAATTCTTCTTCTTCTTCTATAATGGTAATTATAATTACTAACCGTTTAATTTGAATACAATATATTGGTAGTGCAAAAAAAATTGGTGTGGCCAACAATGCTTTGATCGGGCAAATAATGTGACGTGAATAAAGTTGGTGCTAACAATGTATAGCTACAACAATTATAGCTTATGCAAATATACAGGATTTAAAGTACACACGCCAGACTATATCGGACAATACTTGTACTAAATTTTCAAGGAACACTTCTGAAGACTGGCATGAATATGTATTATATGTTATATTAGTATGACAATAGTAATTTACTAAATTACTTTTACAATTGAATTTTAATAACAATTAATGCCTATATGCATATACAATGATAAAAAAGCCTGTAGAAATTTATACATATATTACAAAACATAATCTTTATACATCTAAATGATATCGCTTACATAGCTTTTACAAATTATTTAGTTTATTTCTAATCATCTACAGATGTAACGATAATCTGATTGTGAACTACAATCATCCAGACAATCCCTTCTCACCAGAGGATGCACACAGGATTCTCATTAGCTCCACTCTTAGCAGTGGAAGCTAGACTTCATAGACTGAAAATTGTAGTGGTTTCTTAAAAAATAAAACGCTTAAGAAGCTTTTTTGTACTTTTTTTTAGAGTTGTAACTACCACTTTTTTCAAACTAAGACATAGTTGAAGAAGTTTTAAAGTATTATCTAAAGGTAAATAAGTCTGTGGTCTATTCAATATGTTGATTTATCTTTTATACATTGATATAAATCATCGAATTTGTTTGCAGGAAGATAGCAAATATCACATTTTTTTCAATGCTTGATAATTGTACACGATGGAACCAAAATAAAACCTTGTACATAACCAATTATTGATTCAAAACTTTATGTTAACTAGTATTCTGGTTTTACATATTGATAGAAATTAAACACATACATTATAGTGCATAATAAAGTTTTTCTCTCTCAATTTTGTCAACTTTTAAACAAACATACATTGTATTTTGTTTAATAAAACTGACTGCCAGTGTAACATTAAATTTGACACCTTGGAAAATTGACTCCATGGGCCATTTTTTCAAATTTCAACCCGGCTATCTTGAAGCCTAAAAATGTATACGACCTTTGTTGAAATTTTTCATTATTTTGATAAACATTTTCATTATACATGTATCTGCATGAACATTTTATGTGTGTATGTACCACACAAAAATCTGCACACATTTAATATTACCTTTATAAATATATTAATTTTATTTACTGTTAATCTATATCAGATAAAAAAAAGATAAATGGTTATATAAAATCATGATTACAAGAGCTTAATCGACGTCAGATCTAGACCTTCTCCCTTTTATTAGGGCAAAACAATTGATCTTTATCTAAACGATTCTAAAGTTAGAATTTCTAGAGATTTAGTCCGAATTACACCTAATTAAGAACAAAAAACTATTTCGTGATATTTCTAATTTTCTATAATTATTTTACCGTTTAAGGTGGAAAAACTTGAATGATGTCTTTGAAAATTATCAATGTTTCTCGAATTTTACAAACAATAAATTGTTTATACTGAAAATTTACAAAATTAAAATATTCGTAGTGGCATCTGCCATAATTAATAGAGATATTTTCTGCGTAAACTTTGGTGATTACTTTATTCTTTGTTTGCTCGGAATTATTCTTAAAATGGTAGGCCTATTTAATCATTTTCTAAAAAGAAATAATTGTTTTATGTTCGTCTCTCCGGTCTTCAACGGTCACCAGTCTTCTATATTGATCGATTATTGTCAACTATATTCTTGATAAAAACGTTTATTTACCCCCCCCCCCCACACACACACTAACAATGTTGAAAATAATTCAATGAAATATCTTTGTATCATTAAAAATGTTCCCCGCAGGAAACCATTTTACTTGTCACTTGATTTGCAAGAATATGTACTCCAAGTGTCTGATAGTAACTCCCTGTACCATTGGCGATATAACAATAGTGTCATGTTTCGTTCTACTTGTTCTTCCGTGATGTACGACTGGCGACTCTTTGTTCTATGACTTATTTCTATAGGGACAGATCTGGAGTTGTTGGAACCATACGCTGATGTGAAGATACCTTTTATAGGCACACTGTGTGCATCCTTAACTGCATCGGCACTCTTAGTTACAGCAACTGAAGGTTGGACTCGAGGAGGTTGTGCTTCTTCTATTGATTTCACCTTACAAGAAGCAGTATTGTGGGAGGCAATGTGTCTAACTGTTTTTGACGGAACAGTTTGCACTCCGTTCGAAAATGTTTTCTGATATGAAGAAGAAGGATTGGGTCGTTCAGGTTTAAGTATTTCATGGTGTTGGTGTTTTGATGGTTCTAATTGTCTTGTCGTTGGCTTGGATTCACAAATAGTATCAGCTTTGCTCAGCAGACCAACTCCGGCTTTGTATGACCCTTTATATGCTGCTGCTCCGTATTCAGTACCGGCATCATTTTCGTGTTTGAAATTAAAAGGGTACCGATTACTTCGAGTGACAACATTTGAACCAGGGTCAACATTGTTTAATGAATCTGAACGATTACTCGATGCTTTTGCAGGGTGTGAAACATGCATTTTCCTAAACCTGTCTGAAAACCCTGCACTTTCTCCGTCACTTTCACTAAGACTCTTGTCATTAGAAGTTTCTGCCTTTCTGTCAGCATAAGATGACAAAGAATATGAAGGATTTGTAGTATACTTGTAGTTTTGTGAGAGTGACAAATTCCTTTGTAATGTATAATGTTTTCTAGCATTCGATAGATATTCCGATTGTTTTTCTTGTGGTGCTGAAGATTTGAACGGTTCTCTATCTTCGCACGATGATCTCACCGTTGGTTGGCCAGTACTATATGGTGAAGGTCGTTGGTGCACTTCTCTTTTACTCGATATCTTTTTCTGTTGATCGTCATTTTCTGTCCGTGATTTTCCAATCTTTCTTTTTATTTGATCGTAACAATTGTCTGGCAATGTGTGTGCGGCTCCACCGGGCTGACCGTCACCTCGGATTCGAATTGAAACACCTCCATTGTTTGTTGTGATTTTTCTTCCATGCCGATAATAGTTGAATTCGGTGCAGTCAACTTTAATAGCATCTAAATAACCCAACCGTTCAAGTTGTTTAAATACCCAAAGACGCCGATTGTCAACAGAAAACCACTTGTGCTTTCCTGGTAGTTTCAAAATAGATATTCTAGGTATGCTAGTTATCGAACAGTTACCAGTTATAACTTGATCTAGTGTTTGACCTATTGTCTGTGTCCTGTGGGATGACCTCCTATCAAAATATTTGTTGATACTGTCTTGTGAATAGTATATTTCAGATGGTTTTATATCCATTTTAATATCCTACAACGTTCCATGCACATTAATTATGTCTGAATGTTACAAGATACTTAATCAATATTTTTATTCATGTCGCTGGTTTTCCGAAAACTGTAATCGTATGTTTCCTTTATAGGTAATTGATTATATTTTTTTAAAAAAACATTGCCACAAATATATATACTAGTATATATATATATATATATATATATATATATATATATATATATATATATATATATATATATATATATATATATATATATATATATATATATATATATATATATATATATATATATATATATATATATATAATCACAGAAAAACAATGGGTAAAACCAGCATAGGTGGGAAATCCTGTTGTTATTATTACCTGTGTTGTTATTTTTAACTGTTACTCAAGATAGCATGTTAATAAATATACATAATAAATAACTAATGCGTGTTTCTTTACATTTTTTAAAAATGAAGTTCACGCGAACAAATTTGACTAAAACCCAGATCTTCCTTTGTTTAAAATGTAAACTTAAGAAGATCTGAACTTAAGTGAGATGCAAATATGAAACTTTATGATAGTAATTAAATTATCTGATAATCTCTAATTATTAAAAAGACTACATTCACTTAACTGTCTCGGGAATGTTTGTTTGTCCAAACTTCTTATATGCTCTGAGTGGCTGGTTTCTTAAAAATATGATTTCAATTTAAAATGATCTGCTAATTTAAACATAGAGCCAACATTTGAAACATTTAGAAACAAAAGAAACTTTAATAGAGTTCATATAAAAACGTTCTGCGGTCGCGTTCCGGTATCCCCATGGTGTTTATAAAGGGTTTTAGGAAGTAAATGATGTTTCTGTTACTGCTGGCTTCTTTCAAATTATATTTATATCGAATATGGTATTTATATCATAATAGCAGTGCTAGTAAAAACCTGGAACATTCATCTTGCCATTTATGATCAATTTCAGATACACGCTAATCGTTTTGAACATGTTAAACGCGATATTTTATTCGGAATGTATCAAGTTACGATAAATCATGTAAGATGTTTTGAAAAATTATCTCGATATTTCTTGAGTAATCAGATCGTTTGTTCACATTTTTTATGCATCTAATTGTAATTTGTATGCTTATATTATTTGCAAACATGGATGCGTCTTTTGAATGTTACTTTTAATTATGTATTATTTTCCAGCTTAAATTCAATATCGACCAGGTTTTGCACGATCAACATTCACTGAGTGTAGAAAACCTATTTACAGTTCCAGCGTATTTCAACTCGTATTGTTTATATACATGTATGTTCAATCTTGAATAAGAAATTATTTAGAATCATTTGCGTGTTTCATCCCATCATTGAAATATATATACTTGTATTTTAAAACATTAATCCATGAAAGCATATATATCGATCAGATAACCATGATTTTGTTTCATTTTTCATAAGATATTGCTACTATATACAACGAAGCGGCGTACACATAATATAAAATACATACATGTATATTCCCAAGAATCAAAAAATAATAATAGCCAAACTTTGCAGAAATTGAGAGAAGGGGGTAAAGCACAGCATCATTTTACATTTCAGATGACTCCCCGTGCATAACATCAGGAATTATCGATCACAAAGCTTTTCCCAGACCCACAAATACATTGTGTAACAAATGGTTTTGTCTCTGCCCCCTCTAACGAAATCTGAAATACAATTATGGTTTAAAACATTTCATCGGGTTTTAGTTTTAATTTTTATTTTTCCCATCCTATTTTTTTCATTTGGGTTAATTTTTCTTCCAATTTACAACAGATGTCTACAGAGTATTCATGCCTAAAGAAGGTTTACAGTGCACTAATCAAAACTTACATGTTAACCCATTTGACAACCTACATATTATTCGTTATATAGATTTTTGTCATGTTGTAATTATTGCCCTATATAAACAATTATATAGCACATTACCGTTTATACATGGTCATATAACCTGTCAATAATCATTTAAACGAATTTAAAATCATGCAAACTTCCTTTATTAAGAAAGAAAAATTGAGATTGCTTTATAAATCGTGTATATAGATTATATAAACGTCATGATTTTACCATGAAAGACGAAGTTACAAACGTTCAGTATCATAATGTAGAAATGTTTTATATAAGTATAATTTAATTTCTTTCAACCTTTTAATCTGTTATATATTTGAATGCAAGATTAAGTATTGTCATATTATTTTTTGTATGGGAATGCAATATTAGTTAAACAAATGAATTGTTGTATATTTTCATTTAAGAATTTAATCATTCGATCATGCCTGTATGACATTTGTATTACGATTTTAACTCCTGCAAACTTCTAAATATAGGCTTATCATTTTATACTCTATTTTCTGAAATTGATTAACCGAAATTTTTTTACATAGGTTTTTTTTAATTCTTAATATAGAAATGTTAAAACTTAAAACGTTAAGAAACAATCTGCGTTTTACACAGTTTGAATAAACAAAGACCGATAAAGTCATTTTGATAACATTTACATCTACAACCAATGTATTTGTCTCATTGTAGTAGTGACGGAAGCGTGGATAGGCCATCTCTTAACATTAATTTAGTCATGAAATTTTTTTTTCGTAAAATATGAAAAAAATTGCTTTCAAAATCAGAGATTTTACAACGATTATTGAAAAATACAACAATGAAATAGAAATGAGTCAATGAAAGAAAGTTATTTACCATAATTATTGCTATTTTGAGTTCTTTAAAATGAGATAAGTTTTACAAGAACAATTTTATAGTTTGCACGAACCACGTATTAAATGAATAATTTGCACATAGACTGACAGACATGTTCAAAGACCAATAAGTATATTTATTTAGTATGGAGATCATGTAAACATTAACTTATACTGATTATTTTTATGCAAGGTCTAAAGAACTAAGGCATAATCTGCCGTTTTAAGATACATGTTATTAATTTACTTTCATATATTTAACTGTTTTCGTGAAATCCTCGATAATTTTGACAATATTGATTTCTGACTGGTACGTGTTGTTTTAAAATTGACGTACACATTTTCAGCTTTTTGGTGAATAATGATACGGTTCTTTTCAAGCCTTTTCAATTAAAATCCAGCTATAAAATCGCTAAAATCTCTTTTGATATGGCAATTGAATAGTTTGGAATTACTTTACTATATGGATGAGTCAAATAAATTAATCATGATGTAATGTAATGCCTTGTCAACAAATGTACCAACCTAGAATTGTGATTTCTATCAAAAAAATTACAGATAAGATATAATTCAATTTCCTGGACAAATATGTTTTCTAGTGGACGCAAATATTGGACGTTTTATTTATAAATGACCTGTGCTTTAACGTTTTAACGATTTTCATTAAACTGACCAACCTTGTTGTTCACCTGTAAATGTTTACTATGTTTCATAATCGGGCTTTGTAAATGAAAGAGTGTGTAACCTTTATTGTTATAGAACCTGGTATTTATCTGGAATTTTTTATTTTAGCGACACTGGACATTTAGTGATAAGCAAGGTGAGAAATTTCGCTGATTTTTTACGTATTTGTTGTCAAAATCTTTCACGAACAACGAATGTTTTTATGTATCAAAGATCATTATCACAATCATTATCAATTTACTTAAACACTTCACAATAGTCTCTTTTAACAGAAATACGTGTTCTAGTCTTAAAATCATGAAGAGATTTGAAATCCTCGTCTCTGTTATTTGACAAGACCAGTTGTATTGGTAAGACGCTTAAAGTGTTGTTTCTTTTCTCTTGAATATTGTTTTGCTTAAAACGTTCTTCTGAGTAATGCTTCTGCTAGTAATAATTTTATTTTTATGCTTTACTATTACCATGGTATATGTTCCTCCTTTTTTATTTGTGTCGTAATCAGTTGAGGTAATACAAAGATAATGTCTGGCAGAGCCGTACGTATTTATTATCTAAGAATAAATTATGATACAAACAAATGATTAAGCAAGAACTTCAAATACAAATTCATATAAACAAGAATTGTAGCAAATGTTATAACAGAGGACAGAAAGTTAGACAACTAAAACCAAAAGAAAATGATATTGTATAGAAGTTGTCATTATGGTTTTGCAGAAATCTCATTACAACTTAATAAAACCAAGCTAAACCTTTCTAAATGAAAGTGTACATTTTGCGCGCCTACCGCTGTTATTGGGCAGATATAAAGTACGAATTGATCGCTTTCAAACAAAATGACGTAAAACAGTTTATGATTGTTTGTTTAAAGAAAGGCCCGATTATTTTACAAACCTTATTACCAAATACTTCTAAGTATTTACATATAGTTGTATGATGGTAATTATAATTACTAACCGTTTAATTTGAATACAATATATTGGTAGTGCAAAAAAAATTGGTGTGGTCAACAATGCTTTGATCGGGCAAATAATGTGACGTGAATAAAGTTGGTGCTAACAATATATAGCTAAAACAATTATAGCTAATGCAAATATACAGAATTTAAAGTACACACACCAGCTGTCGTTTTTACACACCCCTTTAAGTGAAAAACATAATTAATTGTTTTAACTCCATAAATCCATTCGTACTTTTTTCTTTATCTCGTTCAGATGTATATATGTACTGATAAATTACAAACCATGGGATCTATATTGTGTTTAATGTCTAAAATCGCTGCACATGAACATCATCATATCTAAAGTAAAACGACTACTTTATGTCAGTAAAATAGACAATTTCTAAGTTTGTAAGTCAATGTATGTGTACATTGTAATAAGTATATTTCTATTAACAAACTCTATTGCCCGATTAATGTATTTTTACAACAATTATGAACACTTATCATTTAGCATACTAGTAAAACTGACATTTACCACCAACATCTATCATCATCAGCATCATCATCATCATTTAAATGAGAGCGGCCTGTTCGTCGTTTGAGAATGATTTGGTAACATTCCTACATCAACAGTGTTGCTAGTTACCATTTAGTTATTGGTGAATCATATTCGACCTAATTAACCATCGTGCGGTAATACTGTAACTTTAATTATCTTAGTTTTGGAACATCATCCTATTGAAAAACTGGACGAAGTTGTTTCGTAACACGATCACCTTTTTTTCTAACTTTCAAATTTAATTCAATAAACAAAAGACGTCTTTTCATATTTTAATAAAATCTTTAAGTTAATTAAGTTTAATTATGTTACATGTAACCAATAATTATTAGTATAAGTTGTTTGATAATAAAATAAATAAGATTCCTTGTCGCTCTAATGAATCTTGCCTTAATTAAGGTACTCATGTTACTTGTCGGTATATAAACTTTTTAATAAACTATTTGCACACTCATAATTAACATATTTATACTATTAATTTCAGATATATGCTTGGTAAACTGTGCCTTGGCTTATAAAGTGATTAAAATGAAGTGCGGCAAGAGAAATGCTATAAAATTGACGATACTGGCTGCATCAATGCTTTTTATATCAAACAACTTGCCATTTACAGGTATTTTTTGTATTTTTATATATGTTTTTTATTTTCAATTTATTTTTAAATGATACGTTCGCCTTTTTTATTTTCGCTGCGTTTCAATTTTAAGTGCTTCGGGAATATTCATAAAATTTGTCAATCTGTTCATAATAATGTAAATGAGCAAATCCAAGAAAATGTTTTGATGTCACAGATAACTTACCTTTTTGTATCCTGTTAACAACACATCGGGCACCTTATATACGGATATATTATCTTGATTTACAAACACTTCACCACCCCGACACTTCATTCCTCTTTTTTTAAAATTGATTAAAGACACTTGTGTTTTACACAAACCCTCAGATATTCAACCACTTATCCCTCATGCGTAGAATGACTTGACCTTGACCTGTCGTGCCCCTTCTCCGCGATGTGCACGCCTCGCCGGGTGGGGCATTTGGAGAAGTATGTGAACCTGTATGAATTTATCTTGCACATATAATAATACATTCTTCAGTTTTTATTATATGAAGCACATACAATTTGGGGTGTTTAAAATCATCTTACGCTACTTACATTTTTAACAAAAATATATTGGTGGGTTTAACCATCTCCGTTAAGTGCTTGATTTTTAAGAATAAAGCTGTACCGGACTTAGCTGTGTCCATGTAAAAAGTAATTAGCGTATAAGGAAAATAAACAAAAAAATGTGTTCCCTAATTTAGAGAATATCAATCAATTGATTTGTTTTCTTTATTTTTTATGACCTTATCAGATTAGTGAATACAATACAACATATTTGTCAACAAAAGAGCGCATGGCAATGTTTGTGATTGGCGGCCGCGCCGGAGCGCGGCGCCCTTATGGAATGAAATCAGATTTTGTGAATGGGCGACAGCAACTTCTCGAGCCTTTTAGTCGGTCATAATAAAAGCCGATCATTCCGATCGGTATGAGGGTGCTTGATTAAAAAAAATGTCTCGATATGTACAATGAATAGCGAACTGGAGAATTTCGCAATGCATGAAATGACGACCTAAACATTCCGAAAATCTATTTATAGAGGGATGTACTGTCTATTTTGACAGGGATTTACTAGTGACCGGCGAATAGTATCACACGTTTATTGTCCGGTCTCTCCCGGTTTTAGAGTAGATGTTTGATATCGTTAGTACTTACAGAACAGAACAAATATTTTACAGATAAATAAGCTTTTTTTCCAAAATGAATGTTTGTCACTTAGTTTGGTTACAATAATTAATAAATACAGATCAACTCTCAAATTTATTGATTATTATTATACATAAACATACAATTCGGAAAAAAAACCAACAACAACAAGACTAGCATGTTTCATTTTATCTATATGAGATAAAAACAATAAATATGTGCAATAATTGAGAAAAGGGTACATTTTATGGTATTAATATGACACTATCAACTTTGAAATATTTTTTTAATTTGTTATTCGTGTTTAGTAAAGATGCCGAGGAATAATTCAAAGTTACAAATTAGATTTTATGAATTATTCAATTGATTGATAATTTAAAAAATGATAAAATAAAATACAAATGTACATGTACATTGTTTAAGAATAAACAATATTATATATTGAAAGATTAAGCATAATTTACTGACTTTTTCCAGTTAAGTTTTGACTTAAAATCATCGGTCAATATGACAATTGAATTCTTAAAATATTTTACAATTTGATAAAAAAAGAGTAGTAAACGTAAAAACTCAGTATTAAAATAGCACATAAAACACAAAAAAGAGAGGAAAACAATATTCATAAAATCTGTATTTTTCATATTAAAATAGATATTACAATTATTGTATGATAAACAATTATGCTCAACATGATCAACATGGTAATATAACCATGAGTGTCATATTTTTACTAAGTGTGAACAGATACCTTAAGAGGGGGTCTTCGCTAATAGCGATAACATAATAAGAGACAATTCCACAAGTGTGGTGTTGATCATGCGTTACACATATGGATTATAAATGATGGTACCGGTATACATGTATATCCGTTGCTATTAATAATCACGATCATAAAGAAATAACAAGTTATATTCTAATCTCTAGCATGCCAATCAAAGTTCATAATGAACAATGTCTTTCGTCCGTTCATTCTGGTAAAAACTAATTAACCATTGAAAAGTTTATAAGAATATCTTGTCATCATATGTCTACTAGTTCATCTTCACTTTCTGCATTTCTTGCTTGGACGCCCTTTGATGCTTTGCATCAATGCTTTTCTTGTTAAATATATTGTTATTCAAATAAAAGGTCAGAGTAGGGATTTATCAATGCTGTCATTTGTAAAACGATGTAAGAGAATCCGTATGCAACTCTTAGTGTATTATTTGAACATGAGTCATCTTTTGGAGAATCTATAAATATTAGCAAATATTTCATTATAGTTTTTCCATTACTTGTTTTTGTTATTTATATCTTATTTTGACTATATTCTCCCTATTATCCAAATGTATGTTTTTGTGTTATCATGGTTACTTATGTTGATCTTAAATAACAGTGCATAAAAAACTTAGCCTTTCTGCAATGTTTTAGATGCTTGTAAATTACATTTATCGTTCAGAAGGTATACATATTTAATTGGTATTTAATTAGAAAAGCACAGGACTGGCATGCAGATGACGTTCTTTTCCCATCGATGTGTTGGCAAACAGATAAAAGCCGATCAAATTGTTGTAGTTGTGATTGCTTTAAAAAAATTTAACTCATGCCAGAGCTTATTCCCTTAAAAATATATTATCAATGGCAAACTTTTTTAACACGTTACAAAGTCCACATACTTGCTTTCCGATGGAGCCCGTTAGATTCCTTGGCAAGAAAAAAAGCTTACATGCATATACACTTTGCATGTAAATGAAATTGTAGAAGAAAATGTTTACTTCAGGTGAAAGGATCGCCAAAGATATTTCAAGGTTTGTGCATGGGAAAACTCGTAGACTTCGTTCTCACAAACATATTCAGAATACAACGGTAAGAAATATATTGTGAAATTAACAAGTACACTATTTTGTAATGATTTCATGTGGTTGCTGGTTTGTAGTTTTTATTTTCGTAACTTTTCTCTTGTTTATTGACAGCTTTACCGTTTCTCATAGTACTTTCATTCATACGATTAGCTGACCGATATCACTTTTAGGTAGGTATCTGGCATTTTTTTTTATTTTTACTTTCTTTAATTACCTGCCAATGAATATACTACATCCGTGTCAGAGCGGTACCAGGGAGCACTAATGTTACAAAACTCTAGCTTGTTTATAAGATATTTTGCTCTTCTTAATGTGGAAAAATAAATATGAATGGCTCTCTCTCTTTATCTAGCGATGTGTGAATTCAACGAGCTTTGGCAGTCTTACAGAGGCTAAGGTTTCAGATGGTTATAACCTTGCAAAAAGAATAAACGCTGCATGCCGAAGAACAAAGTCTTCTAAGAGGCGAACTAAAGTGTTTGGTGTCTATAAATGGGGTTCTACAGAAACCTGTGTTATTTGGAAAATAGGGACTACTTTTATTAAAAGACTTTATATGATGAAAAAGATACCCGCTTTTAAAAATGTTATTAATCCATACAGCATTCGTTTTGATAAGCGTTTTCTTCCAACTGCGTCAATGTCACAAGACAGTGTTACAAGCAGATTTATGTTTGTTCGAAATCCGTTTTATCGATTAACGTCAGGATATGTAGACAAACTGTTAGCCCCAAACCCTGTGTATTGGAAAATAATAGGTATTCCCGCAATACGAAAAACAAGGAAACATCCAAATGTTACGAGTCTTAAATGTGGTCATGACCTTCAATTCCATGAGTACGTCAAATACGTAATAAAAGCTCTTAATCCTAAGCAAAGGAGTGCAAAACCTGATGGGCATTTTGATAGAATGACCTCTTTGTGTAAGCCTTGTACGGCACATTACGATTTTGTCGGTAAGATGGAAAGTTTTACTGAAGATGTGGTAGAGCTAGGTAGACACCTAAAACTCCCTCGTAAAACAATGGATATAATCAAAGACAAGAAAAATCGATTTTCATGGCTTGATGCCATTGAAGATACAGCACATCAACCTTTTGATGAATATTTCCAGAAACAGTACGCTCATTGCATCAGCTTTAAACAAGCTTTACAAAGATCATGGAAGAAAATGCAAATACGAGGCTTAATTGGAAGACAAGATTTTCCGTTGGATGAGTTGCATATAAATAATATATCAGAACAAGCATTTATTGAACTAGCAAAAGCTGCACGTTTTTCTTCTACGTCAGATGAAAGAAAACAACTGCAGAAAGAACATTTCTTACAAATGTACTCAAAGGTACCTATAAATGATTTAGAAATGATAAGTAAAATTTATGAATCCGACTTTCGTATTTTTGAGTACGATGATCACCCTAGCATTCTCTTTGGGGACTTGAGAAAGTCAAATGATGATTATGCAAGGCATAATAAATCTTTGAAATACCATTAAACCGTATTGTCTTTGCTTAACATACTGGTTAATTATATTTGACATCATTTACGTCACATATAAAACAACTGCAAGCAGTCCTGCATTTAAGTCAGTCTAAACTGGTTTAAGACTTATCACTTAATAGTATAAAAGAAAAAAAACACACACGGAACAATTTATCATATTTTTAATGTTTTATAATTTCAACAGCACCCGAATTGCACAAAACACGCATGGCAAATTTATATAATGACCATGAGCCAAAATAGTTATTACTATGTGTAAACTCATCAAACCACAATCAATTATATATTTACAATGCATATCTATAAAAGGCTTTAATATGAAAACATGTATTGGATTATGCATAATAGATGAATAGAAAAATAAATATTACCATTTTCATATGAATGTTAGATTGATTTGTAATAGTTACACCCATTCCACACCATTGATTGAAAGATGATGTTATTTGCGAATAGAAGAAGAAACATAATGTACTCGTAAACCATGACGAAAACAGAAAAACACACAGCTGCATATTTTCAATGTGATATTTTGTAGGTTTAAAGACTGATTAAGAATATCAAATGTCTAATTATATATGTAAGAAGAAAAGTAAGTTTATTAGACTATAACAAGAACAAGAAACAATATATCTCAATACTGACTGTATGGCAGATGTTCATATATAAATAAGTTTAGGGAATGTATGTTCCACTACCTTAACACAAAGATTCAAGCAAAGCTATTTGCAAACAAATTGAAAGCTGCTCGGAGTTCTTATGTTTCCCTAGATAAAACAAAAGTATTTTATTATCTGTTAGGAACAGGAACTCTTGCTAGTCCGTAGTTTAAGGTATTTCCTGCTTGTCTTTCTTTTTGTATAACAGCTTTATGTAACTCGTTGTCTTCAATTGCATCGCTGTAGTCTAACTTTACAATGTCACTTCTAGGATGTTTTTCCAGGGAATGAGTCTGCACGAAAATATAGATAAATTGTTCGATATAAAATTTGTTATTATGCTATTGCAATCAATTGGAAGGTAATACAATGACACTGAAGTTACTGAATGATTTTCATCTAAATTGAAATGCTGCTGATGTTGTTGTTGTTTTCTTTCATAAAGTCATTATATGCTCATAAATAAACAAATGCTTTGGCTTTTAAAGACAAACTGTAAGTTTAACAGGTTAGTTTAAACTTACATTTCGTCTTTACTTTAGCGTCATACAGTTGCTGTCAAAAGTTCGACAAACGATCCGAAAGAATAATTATGACTAAACGTTTAAACTAACAGTCATAGATTCAAAACAAAACTTTTAAATTTCAAAATGATGTTAATATACATATATGATTAATTACGCAATAGAAAATCCCTTGAGTGGTGCTTGTAAACATTTATAAATATATGTAAAAAAGTGGATAAAAATATATCCCTGAACGGTGTTTTAAAAGATTATAAAACAAATCGTACCAGTTGCCCTGCAATGTTCGAGATTTGATTCTGCACGTCCATTTTCCAATTCTGCAAATATTCATAAAAACAAACTGATAACAACATGTAGGGTATAATTCTAATAACACGCTGTTTATAATACGAGAGTCCTTATTAAGACAAAGACAGATAAAAAAAGCTTATGGTAACAATATTATTTAAGATTTCATCATAATATTTTATGCTGTAACACTTACATCAAACATTTCTCGCTTTTCAATATTCCACTCGTGTGGTAGAGTCCATTCCTCAGGATGTGCATGCGCCTTACTGAGTCCGTGTACGTTTGGTAAATCTGCTGAACTCGAAGCAGAGTCTGGTGATGAAACACGATTCGCCATCTCTTCTTGTTTTGTAGAATAGTTTCAAATGTATGTAGTTGTCTAAAACAATTTAAGTATTAATTTTATTCAAAGACATAATAAATTAAATGTACATAGATAACTTGTTTGCTTTTCCTTTATACATTGTTTATTATATATACCCTTAATTGCTAAATAGATTTTAATCCGTGAAATAATCTAACTACCGATTTCGTTTTTTAATCATTAAAAAATCAAACATTATTTAAAATGAAAAAATATCGTTAAATAAGTATAATAAATAAGAATAGAACAAACATTTGACAATAGATATATAAGCTAAAAAATTTAAAACATTGTTAGTTAAAATAGCATAAAACTGAGCACTTACATATTTGTTTGGTCGTCTATAGAATCATGTATCACTCTTTTAAAACTAAACGCTTAACATGACAAATGGCTTTTTAAATCGGTATTCATGTATTTTCAATTCTTTGATACACAGAAAGTCGAAATCCAATGCTATAAATCCGTCAGTGGTTTAAATTAATGATCAATGGGGCAGAAAATCTTCTGTTACATGCTCAATAAGCCTAACAACCACCGGGATTAATCTTTATACTTGTCGTATATCATAATACCTCTGTATGGGTTGTTTAATGTTATCATATACGAGTATTAATTATCAACGCGTATATCGATATATATGTGCAAATAAACAAATACCCCTTATTGATTTCAGTGCAGTAATTTGTTTTTTAAATGGTTCAAAGGCAAAGTAAATGCTTTTTATATACATAAAAGACGCGTTTAAAGCAATGATTTGAATGTGTTAACATACATGTTATATCTCAATATTTGACCGACTTTGCGTTTCTACTTGTCAAACTATTTTTTGATTATCAATATGTGCGAATAACAATACGTCCTTAATAACAGTTTGGTCGTCAGTACTGTGGATTAAAAAACAACCGAGACCTTGTCATTTAAAACGAGCCCTTAGCAAAAGAAAGAAGGAACTCTTAAAATCATGATATTTCTGTTAAAGAATTGTGATCGTTGTGAAATATACAAAAAGAAATAATAAATAAAACTTGATATGATAAAACACATACTATAATAATATGCTTTCAAAAAGATGACAAAGTAATAGAATGTACAAAACTATTGCATTCATACATTGCAAATGTTTTTACATTCATACAAATGTTTGTTATTATTGAACTGATGATATAGTGAAATATAACTGATACATGCGATAGACAAACATGATATTTTTAAATATGAATTTATATGCTTATATGAAAGCTAAAAGGTTTCACTCATCTAGCATGAGTCTATATGTTGTAACGTGGCGTATACAACACAAATGACATACTAAATGAAATTACATTGAAAAAAAAAACGGAACCTATAAATAACGCTCAAAACGGCAACATTGACAATGTTGCAGGCTCGGTTTAATGTTGTGGTAAGTAATTCTGTCAGTACCGGCGGTTAAATCAAACACGCTTAATTATTATTTCTATAATGATATATAAGGATACTTAGAATAAATTTAAGAAAATAACAATAAAAGCAAAGAAAAGCACTTCTAACGTAGCACCTATTTATATGTTCGAGTTATATCGGAATCGATATCATTGAAATTTACAACATACCTCATACGCGTTGCCTTACGCGTTGCCTATGATAGCTGATTTACTCCATGTTGTCTTTTCGGTTTTTCGTCTACTGATAAAAACACGAAGATATGGCAAAGTTGACGACCACGAAAATGCTGGAATGAGAAACACAATAGATACGACACAGTTGAATTTGTCATATGTTCTTGTTTTCGCATTTTCGTGGCGAAAAAAGCGAAAACATGACATGGCGTTAATCAGCCACCATAAACTGCCTGCAAATGATCTTTCTGTAATAAATCATTTTGATAAGTTAATAATCTAATCGGTAAATTTGTAAAACATTAATGATATGCAGGTGGCAATGGTAAATGATTCATAAATTGCACAAAGTAGACGATAAATAAAAAATGAATAAAAGAATGAATCGCAAGAATCGTAACAATAGATATCAACGGCATCAAAGCAATAATAGCCGAATAATGACTCAAAAGAAGAGATATTAATAATATCTGTCATATTTTGCGGTTCGGATCGGAATATCCGTCCCGAGGTGACCCGCCCATTGGGCGGTAACGAGGCTTGCCGAGTTACCGCCCATGGGCGGGTGACCGAGGGACGGATATTCCGATCCGAACCGCAAACATATGTCAGATATTTTTTCTTGCATATTCTACCATATTCCATTATATTTTAAATTCTTTATCTTTATTTTCAATGAAAATTTATATCATTACAACCGTTACTACTTTCATATAACAGCGTATGAATTACAAAATCATTCATAAAGGTAAAATGACGTCATCTTTATCGTGCCATTGTACAGCACGCGACTCATCTGGAACCCCCCATGCCAGATGAAATTTCCGGCATGGGTAAAACTAACGGAAACGCCAGTCTGATATGCAAGAAATATATATCCTTAATATACACCTCTGTCTTATTGACACAACAAAGGTACGTAAATATCGTTTTAAAATGATCGCCCATTCCTGTATCAGAACCTTATTCGTTTACGGTAGTTTCCCTTGTTATAAATGTCCCAACCCTTGAGCACGGACCAATGTAACATATCCACTGATATTATTTGAAATGAAAGCAGGTCACTTATACTTAAACATGTACGTTTAAAAAGAAGTGTACGATTTTTAACAAAAATCTTACATTTTAAGTGAATATAACAGTTCATTATTTGTGTGTAATATTTTTTAATTAAATTTACTAAAACTTTATTTTTTTGAAGTTAATTTAAAATGGCCTGTCTGATGCATGCTCGTATGATATATCTGCAGTGTATATACAGTAACACTATGGTAAGATGTGCTAAGGATTTTCTTTCCTATTAACATAAAAAAGAGTCTCTTATAATATTTTACGTATGGATTTTCATTTTTCATTGTCTTTATATTTATGTTTTATATGTATGTATATGTAAAGTTTAATTAAAGGATGAAATTACATGTATTATTAAAAACAAAAGATTTATCGTGCAGGCATATTTCGCATGTGAAACTTATCGTCCGTCACGGATAAGTAGTTCTATGAAAATGATGTGCAAAAAGTAGCATAACGTAACAGTTCTTTTGAATATTGTGAAAGTTATTGTATTGTTTTGAATTTAGTGTCAAAATTATCAAATTAGAAATCCTCGTCATGCACATTGTGTTCAGATTTATATATTCATAACGTTCATCTCCATTATCATCACGGTCTCCGTAATATGCACAGTAAATATCAAAACAGGGACGGTTTGTGTTCTATTTTCGCTACGAGCACTACGGCTGTGTATCTTTTAAGATTTTGTTGCCACTTGTTTAAGAAATACGATAATGTTTGATAGTAGGCAGAAAACAAATGAAATATTCTTTGATGAAATTTCATTTGCCATTATCTTCCCGATAAGCAATTATAAACGTTCTTTAAACAATTACAATAGATTATAGATTATTTTATACGTTTAACTCTACGAAAGCTAATTTAAACACATAATACTAATTAAAGAAAATAATATCTACTGTGTAAATATTCATAAAAGAAGGTTTGTATTGTATATCGACAAAATAATTACTGCTTTGTTAAACCATAATTGGTCATTAATAAAACATGGATTTACAAGGTCGAGAACAAAGTTAACGTACTAGTCATTCAAAACTTTATTCAGAGCGCCGCGCACTTTTATCGTTCAAAACCATAAACAGGTCAATATTTGAAGCTGTATCAATATACTTCCAGCAAAGTAGAATAATTAACTTGATTTTTATTTTCCTGTCAGGATGCGTTGTACTTAACAATGACGATGATTTGCCCTTTTTTACCGAACAAATAGTATTATTTGCTCTATATACAAAGATATGAAAACGTGAACATCGGTAATTTTCAAACACGCCTGACGGCATATTAACAGAAATAAAACAGTTTCAAAAAAACCTGATCTATGTAACTTGAAAACTAAGCGTGTACCTCAGCCCGAAATCAGCAAATCAGCATATTTTATCCATTAAAATACAGACTTTAACATATTCACCAACTTAAATTAAACCTTCCTTCCTTGTCTAAATATTCAAACTTTTGATAAATATTAACACTTAAATTTGGATCAGAAAGACTAAGTCCTGATTCAGTTTAGATATTTTGATGAAGTTGTATAATAAACAAAAAAAAAAAACCTAAAAGAGCCATGAATTATAGAACAGATTAATTAACCACGCGTATTTTGAAGATAAAGTTATCAGACTTGTAATTTTATTTAATGCGTTGTGCAAAGTCATCATGATGAATACATATTTATGTGTAATGCTTTAACCTCATCTATTTCAAACATGGTAACGAAATATTATTTTACTTTTAACATCAGTCGATATCGGACATAGATCAGATATTTTTGCAAGTAACTATTGGAGTTTGTAATAGTAATCAATCCGAGTACAGAGAAAACCAATGTTATTCATTTTAAAATTGTCATAATGTTATTATAAAGGCAGTCCATTTGAATTGTTATATAAATCGATGAATTTGCTTTAAATGGATAAAACTTGTTTATCGAAAGTTTAAACAAATTCGTTTATATAAATTCCAGTACCTTTCATTTTCAAATTGAATTATTAAACGCATATCTAAGGGACAGTTTGGTTGTTATAATTTCCGTTACATCTGTAAATACAACTTACTTGTCAAGTCTTCAAATAAATCAACAAGATTTAAGTTGTCCGTAAGATGATTCGATTAAGTAAACAATTCGAAATCGTTTTGTTTGCTCGAAAATTTATTGAGACTACTTAATATGTAAATGTATAATATCTATTAAACGTTACTGAGCAAGGGCGAAATTTTCTTAAACTAAATTATACTAAACCAATTTTTATTATGCTAAATTTGTTATGATTCTGTTTAAGTGAGTGCTTAAACGGAGATCTTTTTATAATAAATTATTCTGATAAGATAATAATCTAATTGGTAAATTTGTTAAACATTAATGAGATGCAGGAGGCAAAGGTAAACAATTCATAAAATGCACAAAGTAAATAATTTATAACATTTTTTTAAAAGATCAATTTAATCATTTGAATCAGCACCAGGAAACAGTGTAACCGATATAGTAATGGGAGATGAGGATTATAGCATGAATATAGCGGATACTTGGACCACTTAACGCTGACAGACTGTGTTTAGTATATGTAATTTGAAACGTTGAATTTTCAATGATTTAGCAAAGACTGTATCGTGATCTATATTTGTACACCTTTGTCTCAGATTTGATAGGCCAGAACGGATCATAACATAGCATTAAGCTATCAATAACTTTATGAATAGTATTTGTTCACAGGACATCATTTGTTACAAAATATAAAGTTTACAGACAATGGAATGGGCACGCATGAATTTGACACAGTATGAAGATTTTGAACGGAAACCCGTGGGATGATTGTTCAGATAATTAGATATCTAAAACATGCGCCCTTTAACTATTCAGCAAAATAACAGCATTTGGCATTAATTGATACAATGTCAATAGAATTACAATGGTTTCTTACTCAGGATTTCCACAATCAAATTCATAAAATAGAGGATTATTTTAGTCAGAAACGTTGAGGTATGTATGTCTATATTTTGTTTTAAGTTATTATTTACGTTTAACAGAACAGTAAAATTCAAATAACTTTTTTAATTGTGGTACATTTAAACATCATTTCATGCAAAAGGAATTTCTATAGTTTGAAATATATTATTTAGTTTTATCGCCATAAGTTATTTAAATATAAGTTTCTATGAACAAAAATACTAATATCTGTAACAGTTTAAGAATTTAAAAATGTTAAATTATTTTCTTGTTAAATAACAGAAGGATATCACTATATGTGAATATCTTATCATTCATTTTTCCATCCGAGAACAAGTATTTTTACTGAAAATTAAATGTAACATTTGTGTATTTTTCAGTAAAACAGGCACATTATTACAATGCACCCTCCAAGAATAAAAAGTGCACCAGCAGGACGATTGAAGTCAAAGAAAACATCAGTTTTACATGACATTGAGGAATGGGTTTTAAGTGGTAAAGAGCATGAGCCCGAAACATCTCGCATTCACTCTGGACAACTTGCAGAAAATATCACAGAGGAAAGACTTCTTCGAGCAAGAATGATGGAATTAGGGAAAGAACGGTTCAAAATATTATCAAAATACGATCATGAAATACAGACATTTAAAGATAAACAAAAACGCAAAGGTTTTAGGATAAAATTTAATAGACCACAAAGTGCATCATTTCCAGCCGCTGCTGAAAGGAGACTCATGGCGGATGGACCAAAAAGTGACACACATTCAGCCTCATCTCTTATGTTCATAGCACCAATGATTCGACCAAAAACTGTTCAATTTGAGGCTGGTTCCCCACGTAGAGAAAACTTTGCAACAGGGAATGTAAACAACCGTCCTCGTACAGTTCCCGCTCAAACAAAGTTACTCAACCAAACTGGCGAGGTACAAGTAGAAGACTGGACCCCCTTAGCCATGACTACTGACTGGTCACGGCCATCAACTGCAGGGAATGAAAAAGTCATTCGTTCTGTTTCTTCTCATAGCTTCCCATCTTTTATTTCTGCTAGAAATCAAAAGACAAATGAAATGAGTATATCCAAAGAACCAAGGTTTTTTGCACTTGAAAATTCACTGTCAAAAAATTATAAAACGGACTGCAAAACGGATGTACAAACGATTATAAGGAATATAGAAGCTTTACGAAAACCAATTAAGATTGGAGGAAAAGAGGCACGGAAGGAATTAGAACTAAAAGTGAAAATTTTTATGGAAGAAAACAATATAGTGTTTTAAATCAATGTTGAATCAGTATTGGGAAAATAAATACATATGGTAACATCTTTTTTTATTAAATACACTATACACGTATATCCTTTGCCATGTTATGAACTGCTTAAAACATACCGTTGATGCTGCTGTTAATAAAAGAGGTGCATTTAGCCAAGGAGCTTTCAAGTTCTTGTATTGTTTAAAGTCGGCTACTTAAAGTTATATAGCTTATTTGTCATTTGACTAACGGGAATTTTATGAATAATTATTTGTAATTTCGCATATTATTAATAAAGAGTTACAGGTTTTCAGTTTTATATAAGGTAAATCCCTTTATTTATACTCGCGAATTACTGTTATCTTTATTTAGATATATCAACGTAAATATTTCTTTTAAGCTGAACCGGATGTATCTATAGACTATAATGAAATGATATAGTAATGTATATATGTAGAATACACTGAAAGATACTAAAGTTTTTAATTATTTAGGACATTAATTTATATTTAAACATCTTTGCCTCATAGACATTACATAATAACACACAAACCTTCGTGGAATTTTCATCCATTCCTATTCAGATCCGGAAGTGTCCCCGGTTATACAGTTCGCTTGCACGTGCTCATGTATCATTCATCCCACATAAATTATTATATATCATTTAAATCGAAATGAGTTCAGCATTTTAAATCTAAAATGAAGAATGAATTATTCTACATCTGAAATAATACTTTTTTTAAGTTAAGTTCATTACCAGAATTTAAACAAATTCGTTAATACACATGTCTAATTACAAATGGTATACCTGATGTGTATATTTTTTCTCACAGCACTTTCTTAGTGCAGGAAGTTGGAATCACACATCATGTGCAGAGCGGTTACACCAATTCTGGTGAAGATAATCTTATTAATAATAGATATTATTATATAATCTAAATTTAGCTGCAATCCCATTGGTCCAAACAGTATTAATATAATAATATACTGAAAGACATTTTCTAACGCGACCATTCATATAATAAAACAATTACTGACTAGTGAGCCATTGAATATCACAGCATATTCAATGGCTCACTAGTCAAATGGTCGCTTTAGAAAATGTCTTTCAGAATATTCATCTTCATATAAGGATAATGTGTTTGTTTAGCTATCATTACTATATGAAAGCCCGGCCGGGGCTTCCTTTTAAGTTTCCTTTTAAGTAATTAAACAAAAATAATTTCTTAAAATTATTATTACACGATGCTCACATAACTTCTTACTCACCAAGTTTATACTGTTGCAGTCATGACACAACAGGCACTACAATACTCGTTGTATGATTCTGCTGTGTATACAATATGGTCATATATAACATAACAATTCATGGTGACAATAAAATCCGGTGTATTGATAGAAGGATGATTGTGCAATATATCATGTAAAGTTTACACAATTGTGATATACCAAGAATGGAAATGAAATACTACCACAGGGTGTTTGTTTAATTGTCTTACTGAAACCCGCTGCCCCCTCGCTTATGTAATATTTATGGTTGCATGACATCCAGTCGTGCACGTAACAATAAAGCGCCGGCATTGTCATATTCTGCTATTATGAATATTTTTTTTTTTGTTTTTTCTTTTTCGTTTTGATCATATGCCGTTCACTCTCAAATGAGATATGGTATCAATAAATCATATTCAAATTGTTGCGCAACATGTTTTGAGTCATTTAAAAATTAGATCAATTATAGCAAGCTTTTATAGTTTTGTGTTTCAATCGAACTGTTATCAACTTATACATTTCGCTTACAGAATGATCATTTGTTTTGGTTATTTCTGAGCTTTATTTCCGGATGTGGTCTCTAATAACCATTATGTTTATCATTAACTGGACAGACAGATCTAGTATAATTCACAAACAAAAAGCCTAAAGTTAATAATTAAATTAAAATTAATAAATTCAAAACTGCCCCATTTATGTCTATATAAAACAACAAATCTGTTTGTAAACAAACTGACTAAAACATTGAAAAAATGTATGTGTAGTCTGTATATTTTTCCTATCAACAAGGCTTCAAATATCCTTAGAAAGTGATAGTAATGCATTTTCGGGCGTTTCTGTAAGTCTAGTACATGTCACTAACTGTAGGCTGCTAGGCTGTAAACTTCAAGCTGCTAGGCTGCCACGAATCTTATATATTTTCCACGCCTTATAGAGATTTATTGTTTTATATCAATATATTGCTTCTTGTGTCCTTAGAAAGTGATTACAATGCCTTTTCGGCAGTTTCCATGTGTCTAGTATATGCCTCTAACACAAGCTGCTAGGCTACCAACGTCATGTTGCTAGACTGTTACAAAGCTTATATATAGTCCGCGCCCTAGAAGTTATTTTCATAGCAAATTTGCCTCCAATATCCCCAGGAAGTGATTATAATACATTTTTGGCCGTGTATGTCACTAACATTAAGCTGCTAGATGTAAGGGTGCCAGCTTCAAACTGCTCGACTGTCAACTTAAAAAAGATATGCCAAGATTGTACGAGTCCTTATGTCAAAAATAATGATTGATTTTTTTTCTTTTTATATAACAAAGATGAAAACTGAATGCTATTTGTAGACAGCTTACTATTTAAAATTTATATTATGTTTCTTATATGCTTCTCCGATGTTAATCGGATGTAGCCGATCATATAAACTACCTGCATAACCAGTGATCGAGAGGCTTTTTACCAATGGTAATAAACGTGTGAAAGCTTTGCTTGACATGGTTAATCTAAGGACAGCTTTGTTGTGTCCGTCAGTCAAAGTAGATTATTATAATCCGCCAGGTTCATGAATTATTGTTCTTATTTTCTAACTTAAGCATAGATTAAATTTAATCCATTTTTTTAAAAAGATTTCATGATGAATTCATAGAGTGAATATTAAATAACAAGAGTAGATATTGTTTTAAAATTTAAAAAGCAACGGTGATATTCTTCTATTTGTTGTGATATATTTTTGATATCCTTTATAAAATGACAAATGTGAATTGATTCTAAAACATATATAATATCACTTATTGAAATTAGAATTCAACTAAAATATGAAGTAGAAAGGAATGGAGAGGAAAACTTTATCTAAGAGCGCCCCGTCCATTGGACGTCGTAATTCTGTGAAAAAGGATAAATCTACAACTATCAAAGAAATAAATAGTTGGATTAATAAAGGGGAAAGTGATAACTTACCTCGTAAATCTGCTCGCGGTGTTAATAATCTGACTGAAAATGTAACGGAGGAAAGAATGTTGTACTCGAGGCAGCTGGAACTTGGAAGAGAAAGGTACAAATTTCTTACCAACCATGAATATGAAAAACAAAAATTTGTAGAGAGGCAAAATAATAAAGATAAGATGATGAAACAGTTCATGGCATCCGCTAGAAAAGTTATTGAGAAGACGCATGCTGAAAGGCCGAAAAAGGTGCTGACAATTCGAGTACCACAAATGGATGAAATAAGTTCTTGTGAAAGTCCAGTTGGTGAGGATCCTATTTCTAGACCAGGGTCACGGGCTAGTAGATTAAGTTCAAAAGTAGATAAGAAAAAGGTTTCCAGTGATGACGCTGGACGTTCAGATTCAAGAACTTCGAGGACTTCGAGACAAAGTACAGTTCTAAATCTTAATAAGTATGCTACGAGGCAATCAAATAAAGCTACAAGTCAGAAAAGCTCTACAAACTATAAAGGTACCATTAAAAGTGCTGTTAAAAGGGGCGAAAATAGTAACGGGAGGACAAAGTGTGCTAACATTCCGTCTGACAAAACAAAACTACCAAATCGTGGTGTTTATGTGAATACAAGCAGTTCAACAGTTCACAAGTATGATGTAGACGACATAAAGACTGAATTCAGATTTCCCTCGGTGAACGGCTCCAATAGTAAGTCAGCATCACCAGAAAAGTCAAGGTCATCTAGTCCAACGAAATCCGTACGTTATGCGTCTCTTCCATCTGGGCCTATAAAATCCTCAGCAAATACCGATTCAGTGACTCCTAAATGGGTTGAGTCTCCAAGATTCTTTGGAAAGTTTGGGGAAAAATTTGATACTTCAATTAACGATCCTAGATATGTTGCTCTGACAAACACTTTAATGAAGGTGGACGATATGAAGATGCCACAGATTGGTGTAAGAGAAATCATAGAAAACAATGAAGTATTACGGAAAGCTTCAAAAACTGACAATGCAGTCCATGCAAAACAAATGCACGCAAAGTTCATAGCTTTCCTTTTAGAAAATGAGTTCAAGTAATACGTCAATTACTGAACTATGAATACTACTGGTGTTTTGGGTTTATAAAGGCGGTAGAGTCACGTCGCCTATTATAAACAGACTCAATCGAATCCGAGTCTCTAATTTTCGTCTTTTTGCGCTTTCGTGAGATATCTTTATTTGTGTAAACTGGAAATAAATGTGACCAAAACAGTAACAATTTCCAATGAATATTTCTCGTAGTCGATAGGCTTGTAAATACACAACAGTAAAAACCATCCAGTTAGCTTATGGAACGTTCATGGTTCTGTTCAGGTACCCGTTCGTTCCTGAAAGAATGTTTGGAAGGGCACCTGATGCCTTCCTCAATCATTAAAACCGGAAAGTCGCCATATGATCTATACTGTGTTGGTGCGACGAAAAACCCAAAAACAAACATGTTTACCGGTTTATTTATTCATTAAGATCCTGTATGTTGTGATCAAAGTGGTAAACCACACTAAGTGAAATTATATATATGTATACATAATTATGCAAATAAAACAATTTTCAAACATCGAAGAATATTTAAAATTTCTACTGCAAATATTTGTGTACATTATATGTAATCATTAAAATATAATTATCAAATTCACAAAGTTTAAACCTCCAGCGTTTCGAGGGGATAAACCCCTCTTTATCAAGAAGTTCCTGTTAACTCCTTGAAAAGGAGGTGTTTATCCCCTCGAAACGTTGGAGGTGTTGATAATTATTATTTGAATGTTTCCAGAATGACATTAAGATATATGCATTCATTTCTTATTGTAAAATTTGACTTAAACTTTATAGACAATAATTTTTTGTTACCTCCCTTTATTTACATGAAATGTTAAATTCGGTAATATATTTATAAATGATGTTTTTTGGAACCTACAATATTGATAAATCTTAATTTGAGCATCATATTTATGATTTAAAACCATGAAAATTGTGTTACAGGATCTTTAAGAATTTAAGTAAACGATCATTTATAGATGTAACAAATTATCATTTCCATGATGAAATGTACATGTATTAATTTAATTACATAGACAAACATTTTTATTAACATTGTGTTTAACAACATTGTTATTGGAATTTAATAAGTATTTTATTACAACTTGTATGTACCATTAGGAATTAAATTGCACACTATAAAAATGTGGTTTCTTGTTGATATGTATTTCCGAAAATTTTCCGTTTTAGATAACCTATTTATTGGTTTTCTAGTTCAAAATATGCGTTATAGTTTCATACCATATAGAATTTCACCCATCTTTTAATTGCACATTATACTTCTTAAATCCACATTTGTTTAGTTCTTTTGAAATATCAAACATTTATTTTAATAATGTTCAAATATTGGATAAAGTTTGACAACTGACAAAAGTTGAACCCAGACCTCTCACACCCTAAACGAGCGCCTTACCCCTGCACTACGGGGAAGTTATACGAAGCAAGCCTGAATAAAATTAAATAATTCTAAATTTACAATTCCCATTTAGGGTTGGTAATCCTTATTAATTTCGAGGTATTTGTTCACGATAAACATGTTGCTTAACACTGATGGACATAATTTAGCGAAAATCTTCTCGCCAAAACAGCCCGACATGTATACTCGACATTCAGATTTATTTGTGTGACACGCTCTGAAGTATTCGGTATCGACATCGCTAAAATAGCATTTTGTTTACGTGGATTAAATATTCGGGTGTAGAAATTGATTATCGATCGTCGAATGCCCTAAATTCGTCCCTGTCCTAGAGTCAACATAACATCCTTACTTTATTTTTCAGAAAGTCTAAATACCAAATGTTTATTTAGTTAAAATCACAATAATCCGAAGCTTTACGGAAATAGCCGAGCGATTTTCATTGATTAAAATGATATTCATCCGCGTAATTTGTGATTGTGCATTTATTGACAATTCTATAAGCCAACGCTACTTTTAAACTTTGAATGCGTTGTAATTTGTTGGATACTTGTAACAAAATAAAAATATTTCTTTCTTTCATATCGCTAGTTTTAAGCTGTTTTGAGAACTACTTGTTGTTAGGTTTGTCGTATAGCGCTGTGTCAGAGATTGAATGTCAGCATTGTATTTCCTGATCTGGGATCAGAAAATACAACGAATGCACAGTGTAAACTGACAAATTATCAAGAAGTTACGACATCAGTCATTTAAAATACCGTAATGTTGCTAACTTCACATTCTGTGCTGTCTGTTTTACATGTACAGTCGGCATCGTACTTGCGTCCACCTTTATTGAGCGACTTTTTTATTAAGCGGCCGCATAAAATCCCTCCCGATGATTTTTACTATATAAGTTAATTCCATTAAACGACGATTTTATATCGCGGCCAGCGGCCACTAAATGTCCGCCCAAATGTACAAAATTCAGTGTTAAAGTATCTATTAAACGGCCGTGACAAACAATCGTCCCTACGGACATTCTCACCTGTGTAATTAGCGAGTAGGTTTGAACAAACAAATATTTTTCATGGTCATTGGTCTTAAAGTATCTATTAAACGGTCGTCAATTAGACCGTCACAAATAATTGTCGTTTAAAAACGAAATTAATAACAATTGCAATCGTTTCAAAATCGGAAAGAAAGAAACAGTTTTCCGATAGTAATATTTATTGTGACATATTTTGTCAGAGCAATAACGTATCACAACACCGCATTGGCACAGTTTTGTCATGTGCTCAGAGTGACCTCCCTTCCAGAAAATCATTGAAAATGACGTCGGAACGAGCGAAAAAATGACAGACAAATAATAATACCGGAAAAAATGAATGAGGAAATCGTGCATGGAATTGAGTCTGAGTAAATAGCAAATGCCATCGTTTGTAGTAAAAATAAAATCGTGAAACGTAGTGAAATAAACATTACAGCCTTTCATTGCTGACGGTGTAGATCTAGGTGCTCATCTGATGCTTTATAAAATACATGTAGTACCCCATTAAATATGACCCTTCGACAAAAAAAATAAATAAAATAAAAAAATATATAATGATAATCTAAGATCTCTCAAACTTTAATGTTTTGAAATCGGGGTAGTGTGAAAACTAATTGCTGAAAAAAATCAAGAACTTTAAAACTCATTGCATGAAAAATTATCTAGAGGTCTGGCTGATGATTTGAAAGTATGTTCAGCAGGAGATGTGTATAGATGTGTATGACCATATTAATAATATTTCTACTAAAAAAAAACAAACACATCTTGTGACTTTTTTAAACAAAAGGCATAAATGTAATTATGAATCTGTAATACATAATGATTATATAATATTGTACAGTTTTTGTTTTTATAAAAAGATGTTATTATATCTATGACTTGTAATATAATAAAGTCTCGAATTTTCCAGAATTCTATTGAGAGACCACTTTATTAAGAGACCACTTTTTGGCAGTCCCTTGAGTGGTCTCTTAATACAATGTCGACTGTATATACCAATTGTTTAGTGAAGACATTTTAACTTTTTGTATTGACATGTGTAAAACGTGGTGACAAATAGCCAGCCCAACTGTACTTCAGTACTTTGATTCTTCAGGAGTCAGTATTCTATGGAAGCGCAGACTGACCTGGTTCTCTACTGGTGGCAAAGGCTAACTACTCTCGTTTCCAGCAGGTTAATGAGTTAAGATTTTCCACTCAGTGCTATTGCGAATCTTAATTTTCCGTTTACCTAGAAGCGTTAAAATAATAGTGTATTTTACTTGTATTGAAAAAAAACCGTATTGTGCATTCTTATCAAATCTTGCTAGATAAACTTTAAAAATAATATTTTTACAACATTATTTTCATACAGATTTCTATGAAGTAATGTAAGGAAATTGATATGATTAAGACTCTAGATTCATATTTCGCCATGTTTATTGGTAACGTCTGCATAATATGTTCTAATGTTAAGTGAAATTGAGAAAATTGTCCAGCAATTAGGAAAAAAAGATACATGTAAGACGCATTCTATTATATTTTCATCACGTCAATAACGTTGTACTGACGTAATCATAATTAAATTTCCTGACGTAACGTGTCATAGAAACGACGTTCCGCAACATAAGATATCAACACGTAACGGTATGTGCATACGTTTTTTATTATCATTTATAATTTCTTTATAAATACGTTTTACCGGATATGTTATGGTCAGTAAAGAGATTCAAAATGTTACAAAACTTAAATGAGTTTCAATTGTAAGATTTATTTAGCTCTTTTGTGATAAAAACTTCAACACAGCTAATTCGATCCACTCTCAAAAAATTGTTATGACCCCAGTATGACTTGGACACACATTATAAAAAGACGCCGTAACCATTCTCAATATAAGAAAATTGATATGATTTCCGTTCTCATTTAAACAACCATGATAATTCAAATAATCGAAAATGCTGGAAAAAACTGATTTGTTTTGAGCACACTTAATTATTTAATATGAAAATCATGTTACAGTGAATTATGAACAGATTAACAAGAAACGACTACAAAGCTCACTCAAGAATGGACAAAATGTGTTCATCAAAAAGGGCAAAGTCTTTAGTTGGCACATATAGAGGACACTATTCCCAAAGAAAACCGGCAAATCGCAGAAAAGGTAAGTTTTGAAATATTTCTTATATTTTTTAAATTGTTAAATATTGTTTATTTGAATTATGCATGAATCAGTGAAAGTATTATTTGCAACTCAGAAAATAACATTTTATGTTTGACTATCACTTGGCCCATCTACAATGTCAAGTCACCCTTTGACATAAGGTTGGGGCTCTGTCTAGATTGCGTATCGAATACTTAATTAAGAGAACATGACTGTACGTTAGAAAAGGAGACTTCAGCTGATGTTATAAACTTGATAACATTACAGCAATAATTTCTATTACAAGGTTATTTAATAATTGTAAAGCAACTTTTCGGTTCCCACCCATCAAAGAGGTACTCCAAATGGAACATTATTCCATCATAAAGTTTGTCAATGGATATTTACACTCTTCCTTTTCCTTATTTTAGTAGCTAATGATAAGACAACACAGAAGAAAAGGCGAAGTAAGAGCGCTTTACCACCGCAAGGTCAGAGGAGGCCGATGCCACAAAAACATGGTCAAGTTGGACAGCGAAAAAGACGCGCAACCGGACATAATAGCTCTAGAGCTGATATAAGAAACCAGTCTGCATATGGTAAATTAATTAAACGTACAGGTTTTCGGGAAGTTACAAAAATATTTAGACACTTAAGACAACTTCTCACAACTGCTAGTTTGAAAAGATTAGTAGTGACTAATATCAAACTTGTAAAAGTGTTTTGCAAGTATGGCATTGTAATGATATTTTATTATCGAACCTGATTTCAAAGCTTGTACAAAATGAAAATGTTCCAAGATAGATTTATATGTTATTTGTGCAACTGGTACTTCTTTGCGACCAATGCATTTTCACATTTAGTATAATCAAGTGCGGAGTAAATTTTAAATCTAACGTTGCATTATGCTTTAAATCGTCTCTTTTTTTTCAGAGTTGAAGATGTATCTTGACGATAATTATGACTACAGTCAACATACAAACAGAAATGACAGAAAAACTTCCAAAGTACCCGCTTCTCAATGGAATGATACAAAGGTGTCAGAAGATGTTTTATTAAACTGCCAACCCAAGTTAAAAAGGTATCGAATTCTTGCAAAGATATACATTTTTCTTTGTCTAGCTCATAGTGTCAAATATTGACCATCATTGTTTTTTTCATGAGTATATTTGAAATGAGGACTTTTCTGTTTAAGATTAAGAAAAATGATTAACCAATTTTGAAATGAACACTTTTCTGTTTAAGAAAAATATTTAACCAATGTTGTTCTTTAATTCTTAAATATTTAGCATCTCATAATTTATGATGCAAATTTTCTAAACACTTATATTACATATTTATAAATGTCATTAAATATTTTTGGATTTTAAACAGGAACAATCGAGAAGCAGACGACATCCAGTGCCAATCCGCAAAGCAGCAGACGTCAGATGACCAAACTGTGAAATCTACCAAACATGGTAACCTAGACATGGGCATTACAGATATCTGCCCAAAGTCACAAGCTACTAGCAGTCGGCAAATCAATGACAAGTTACCACAAGATGCTTTAAGAAATGAGTTGGCAGACAAGAAGAAATCAAAGAAAGGATTTTTCACCAGCGCATTTCGCTCTATTCTTGCTTGTTTTGGATTTAAAAATGACAGAAAATGAAATGATCCATTCGGAAAATGTTAAAGAAGTAAATCTATTTTGTGTGATAAGTATATGATTTATTTTATTTTTGTTAAATATAAAGTTAATCGTTTTACAAATGTGGTTTTTGTTTTCTTTTGGGTTTTATTTATATGAAGAATATGTATTTTACCGGTATATAAAATACCAAATGTCCAAACAGTAACGCATTCATTGAAATATGTTAATATTACAGGCAAATTCTCTTCTAAATTACATAAAACATCTCTCTTAGGTAAAATGGCAATGCCCCTAAATGTGACCAAATGATTTATTTATATATTGGAACATGGTGTCCTTTTCTGGCAATGTGTCTCAGATGAGTAATGTAGGGCCGTCATATCTCTCTTGTTTCTGAATAAGAAAAAAGGTTAGCATACAAGTTCCTGCTGTATTAAAGCCCATTCTGACATAAGCTAGACGGACTTTAAATAATAAACAAGTCCATTGAATATTTCTGCATAACAAAATGCCAGAAATTGGTGGATTATAAAAAAATGAACTTGACACATATAATTACCTCTGTTTATTTTCAATCTGACATTACTACAAAATAGACACAGTATAAATACATCATGATTCACTGTTCACAAAACAATAGAAAACAAGCATGGTTTTTCACTATAAAATGACCTTGAACTTAAACCCTTGAACTTCAGTAACTGCATGTGTAATGATATTGCGCAATGATTCAAAACTATGAAATGAGATTCAATCATGCTATGATTTTATTGAAAAGTGCAATGAGCTAGAACCATTGAACTTAGTGAACTTAGAAATGTGCTTGTAATATGTAATGAGCTTGATTTACGAAATGCATCAACTGCCTGATAAGAACTAAATATGAAATGAGCCTGAATTGTGAAATAAATTGATCAATGAAGTGAGTTTGACTTATAATGAAATGAGCTATGAATCAAGTTGGAACTATAAAATGAGCTTGAGTTGTGAAATATGTTTGATCTGACCTAAAAAGTGAGCTTTAAATATGTAATGAGCATGACATATGAGTCTAAACTATAAAGATGAGACTGTATCATGTTATGAGCTTTAGCTGTGAGAGCCTGAACTATAGGGTCTGGACTAAAAAAAGAGCTTGTATTAAGATATGAACCGAACTATGAGCTTAAATAAGAAAATGAATCTGAGATATGTAATGACTTTGAACTATATATGTAATGACCTTGAATTTTGTAATGAGCTTTAACTATGAAATTTATGAGTTTGAACTGTCAACTGAGTATGAACTATTAATAAGCTTGAACTATGTGTTGAAAGTGATCTTTACTGTGAACCCAAATCTATGAGCTCAAACAATAGAATAAGCTTGAAAAATGAACAACGCTTGAAACACAAGTTTGCATAAAGTTTTAAAAATACTGAAAAAGTGAAAGATATGCATCTTTTTCTTCAGGCAAATTGCACATTTACATTATCAAGTTGCAGCAATGTTGAACTTAATAATTATATAAAGATTCACATGAGCGTGTTCTAAAAACACAAGTAAATAGATAATTATGCTAATAACTTATGAAAGATATGGCAAAAAAAAAAACAACCAACAGATTATTTATAAGACCAAAGGTCATTAAAGCCAAGTTAAATGCCACCGTACACAAGATCTTTATTAAAATCAAATATCTGGAATAAGAAATGTATGTAGTAGGTTGTATTCTTTGCAGAAATAAAAGAATTTGTTTATAAAACTTTGCAGAAAAAATGTGAATTTGTTCATAAAACAAAGAAGAATATAAAAATATAGAAGAATATAAATTTAAAGCAATGTTTTGAATTTCTATAGACATGATACAGAGACTGTTCATGTGGCAAATGTTTGTCAATGGAGCACTAAAAAAGTTGAGCATGATAGAAATGTAAAATAAATACAGGACATTAATGCCATTAAAGAGAAATATTTAGCTTTTCTAAAAGTTAAAATATGTTTTTTTTAAAGATAAATCGTTTCATATAATTGTCAAATCAAGGAATTAAGTAGGAAATTGAAATTTGCCACCGATAAAATATATAAACAATAAGGAAACACCTCGATATCTCTAATCTACAGGTACGGTCTCTTATATGTAAATTAGTAAAGTGACTATCTTCTATTTTTAGAAACAAATGTCACCGATGCGTTATAAATAGCTCTCAGGAAATCGTTTTGAAGATAGCCTAACAAGGACATGATGCACTTTTCCAAGATAAAACTACTGAAATACTTAATTTGAAACAACAAAAAATAAAAGCTGAAGGCCAAAGTTAATGATATGCAAAGAGAAGTAACAATTTTTTTTTTAAAATATTTCTAAACACTCAAATATAAGCTGCTTCGTAGAAATTTCATTTTCTGCAAGATATACGAAGTGCGGAAGAGAACAAGAAAATGAATATAAGTCTGTTTGAAGCTGACAAAAAAGACACCAATAAGGTTTCTTGCAACTATTGTGTAATATAGAAAAATAGAATTCAGCAGATCAAATTGTGGGGGAAAAACTCACTATTTTAAATAACCTAGAATTATAATTCAAAACATTACATTGTACATAACTTTGTAAAGCATTTTGTTGTTTAATCAGTGAGCTGTTTATTCTCCTTTTAAAAAACAATTTTTCTTTCTCTACAGAAATTTTTGATTTTCTTCACTGATCGCACATTTTGATTGAAATAAACGGCTTATTTATAATTCAATTCACTAATAATTGGAGCTGGTATCCCTTTCTTCCTACCCTTACTATCGACACTGACTAAGATCTCCAACAATCATAAATGATATACAAATGTACCTAAAAAAACTATTAAGACAATATAAATGTATCTATTTCCATACATTCATTTTTATCATTAGAATTTCATCAAGTCTTGATTATTCTTAAATTTCTATACAGACTTTCTGCACAGATGCAACATTTGTAGGGCTACATGACATGACGGAGATTGTAAATAACTCGTGAGAGTTTATGCAGCACAATTATCGACAATTATTAATAGCCGTTGAAAATACGGGGAAATCAATAACCTTTCCTGCAAAACGTGCCAGGGCTTTGACTTACACGGCTATAGACTACATGTGCATGCGTGTCCTAAAGGGCATACAAGGACTTCGACTTATTTGTGGTGAATTGTACTCGATTTATTCTATACGGACCACGAAAAAACTTCGACACATCGAAAAAACTTCGACACATAAAATTTCGACTCATATAATTTTTATAGACTTTTATATGGAATATATAGAAAATTGGGCCATTCATTTTACTTCGACACATCGAGAAAATCGACTAATCGAAGTTCGACTCAGAATTCCTACTGTATTTCAAAAAGAACAATTTAAAATATATGTATCACCATCAAAGAATTGTTCAGTGTAATTTATTTGCTGCATGTGCGCTACTATCTTTAAAATCTCAGACAGAAAGTCATAAAATATTATATATAACTTTCTTTCTAGTTCTAGATGTAAGAACATTTTCCCCGTTCCATAGGTTTTGTTTACTTTCTTATTTTTTAATTAATAACACTATTCATGTTTGTACATTACCAAGATATCAAGCTTATTTCCATTTAACGGGGGGGGGGAATCTGGAAGACTAAATGATCCTGATAAAAGAAATGATGTTATATCGCGAACAAATACCAATAAACAATGCCGCCGGATGTGATTATGGTGCACAGTTACTTTTTAAAAAATAAAGTATACACTGACAGCTTCACAATTTCGTTCAATGGGCCACAGTTTTTATGTAAAAAGGGGAACTAGAATTCCAGGTCAAAGAGTAAAACGATAACATTTATAGTTGCCCAGGTTACGGAAGTTTGGTGAATTGAAAATGCAGAGTATGCACTGTTGACAAAGGACTAGATTCAAGCATGACTGGAATCTGCCTAAGTATTGTGCTTTATAAAATTTACTTATAGTAAAAAAATGTGCCGATTCTCATTATATTCCAACATATTCTTTTCAACTGAAAATCTTAAATATATCTTAAATTTGAAACAGAATCTTAAATATATCTTAAATTTGAAACAGAGTTCTCTAAATTGTATTCTGTCATATAATATATTAATGACGTTGTTCAAAAGGGCATAACTTTGTCAATAATAATTGTACAAAAATCTTTTTAAGAAATATTTCAAACTGATTTTCATATGAATTCATGTGTATGAATCATACCATGCATTTAGACAAGGGAAGATAACATAATATAACAATTATACATAAAACTTGTTATGTTTTCAAAATCCTCATGCTATTAAATATTCTATACTTATAAATAGTGACATGCAAAATAGTACGTGTATAAATTCATTGAATTTGGCAATCTTCTGAATAGTAAGATAAAAAAATACATGTTTCAAATAACTTTTAAGTTCCGTTGCAATTCAAAATTCTTACATTTTTATGTCATGCAAATTTGTGAATATGTGTTATTTGTCAGACTCTCTTATGGGCCTTGACTTTTTCAATAACTGGTTTATGGTAATAAAATATCTGGTATAAATTTAGCGGTTGAAAACCAAAACTAGTAGTTACCAACCCTAAGTTAGTGGTTTTCATAACTTATTACTATCTCGGATGTCCGATTGCTCAATTGCGCATGCGCAAATATAATTTCCGTTGAGACGAGAAAAAGAAAAATAATTTTTCACATCCTTTGTAAAAAGACGTAAATACTGATAAATTAAGGTTATTCTCAAAAATAGTTTCTGGAAAAGTCAAACTTAAATCATGGCCCACCAAGAGGGCCAGCAAAATGACCATATGGCCGACGGTTGGTTGAGTGCTTTTGAAGAAGAATGTTTAGAGGATTTGGAAAGTTCGGAAACAAATATGGAGGACAACGTTCAGAGAGATACAGACTTTGCAATGCAGAAATTATTTCTACAGTTTCAAAATTCTGCAACAGCAATTGCTCAATTATATAAAGGTAATGTTTGAAATGGATCATTTCTTAAAGAGAAGGGTACTGGTCGGGAACCATCAACCGGACACTTTTTGAACATTTTTCCGTACAGATTTCATTAGTCCAATATATTAGACGTTACAGGCTTGTTATAGTTTTTGTCGGTCAAGCCTGACGTCTAATAGTTATTGCTCAAAAACGCATAGCATCATAAAAAAATCAAAAAATGTCTATTGTCTTGCCTTTCAAGCTTTATTCAAAAGCTTATCATATTTTCTTTCAATTTCATGCTCAATCATACACAAAAACTTTCAAACGATGTACTTATCAATTTAAAATAAAATATAAACATCAATCTATTTTTGTCTATCAGCCATACTGGTTAAGCAAGGTGCTTTACAGATTGATTCCAAATTTTTTGAACGGAAAAATATATTCGAACACACTGGCGGTGCATGGGCAATTATTTTGTTAAAACAATATTCCGTTAGATTGTTCTGACTCAGTTAAACGCTTGCATTTGAATAAGCCAATCAGATTTGGCGCTTTTTACGGCCGCCATTTGTTTATCGGCTGTAAAAGGAATTAAAATACATGAGAGGAATTAATCATGATTTTTCGGATGTGACAGTTTAATTATTTTGACAAAAGGTATTTATTTTTTAGTTTTGTTCATAAATAGGTCAAAAATTATGTAAATACACGCTGTCTTCATTGTTTTTCGTTCCACCCGATTTTCTGGCGGAACATGCTATGGGTTTTTGAGCAATTTCGATATGACGTTGCTTTGCCCAGAAGCAAAAATATCTCAAAGCGACGTCATATTTATAGGACTAAGATTTCATAATTTTTAACATAGAGACCTAAAAATTTGACACAGTTCAGCTAGGTTCTTCCCCTAACTTACAAACTAGTTTGTTTATTTCTGAATGTATTGACACTTATATCTGAGGCCCGACAAGGAGGGTATCAAAAATACCTAAATTGTCTACACTACAGTACCATGTGTCCGGACAGATATGTACATGACGTGATTTAATTCAGATAAAAGCTTGGGTGTTTTGATTTTTGATTTTTAACATGATATACAATATGTCAGCAACAAATGCTGAAGTTTTGGATATTCTATTGTTTACTCTGCAAATGATTATAGCTGGTATATGAGGTCAGGCATTGCTTTCCTGGCCCCCAAATTTCAACGTCAACATTCTTGAAATAGACATTAAAATATTACCAGTTACGGAGGTTGAATAAATTTATTTACTTAATTATAGAAGAAACATGCATTTATTGTTGGTAAAAAAGTGACTGACATCCACTGAACAAAGAAAATACTAAATTAAGCATTTTCTGGGCCGTCCGGGTTTGATGGTTGTCCGGTTTTGGTGGTCTCCAACCAGTATAGACTTGTTTGATGCAACATATTAATTATTTACAGTAATTATCAAATTATCCATATATATTTAATAATTTTTATAAATTTAGAAGTGTCATTGACTAAATTGACTAGCCAAAGTACCTAATAAAGGCCATGAGGACATTAAAATTATATATAGCAGTCTGTGCGAAAGTCCGTCGGTCCTCGGTCCTGGCTGAATAAAAATCATGCGGTCCGAGAAAAATTCCTTTCCGTCAGTCCTCATGTCCGAATAAAATTTTTAAAAATTCAAAAATATCAATGACATGATTGATAAAAAGTACCCGGTGATGCAAAGAATTTATTAAAGAAGATATTGACCAACCTTAGATCTATTTTGTACCTGTCAAATAAATACCAGTCAGCTCTGTCGTCAAAAAGTTTCATCAACAACGGTAAATTTTGCCGTAAATTACAGATTTGAAAATTTTGTTTTATGATGCCAATTGAAATAGCCGATGAGTAACAATCTTAAAATAATCAAAAAATATTTAATCTTATATAATCAAAATCAACAACAAGTAGAATTGTGAATGTTTCTGCAGGAAACAGACAAATTTTCAATTGTCACATATTTTCGCGATGCCGCTTTTTATCATTAAAAAATCGTAACTAAAAGGAAACTTTGTTTTGTTAAAATTGTGTGTAATAACACTTAAATGTAGTTTAAGAATTAAAATTACTAAATATATTGTTCACATTAGTTGAGATGGAGGTATTTACCAGTATATGTGTTTGTCACATACAATGAATATTTTCTGATGGGAGGGGGGTGTGTGGAGTGAATCTGGAAGAAAACAGCATAATGGTCTGATGATGTAGGGTTTTTGAAATTATATTTCAAATCTTTTCAATCACTTTTATGGTTCAATGTATTCCATTTGGGACATACTACCATTTTCCTGAATAAAAAGCTTTTTCTGTGCTTGGGAGTCCAAGGACTCCTCTTTTTAAAAACCTAGTGAGAATCCTGCTTAAGTTATTTCAATTGGTCAGCATCTTCTTATGTTTCTATATTGATAGTCTCACTAATTTAAAGAAAGACAATCATTTTTACATTCAACCGAGTTATTATAAAATAATGCTTGAAATGTCTGGGCCGGAAAACTATCATCCGGGCCGGAAATAAACCTAAGGGTCTCGGTCCTTGTGGCCTGAAAAAAAAATTGACTTTCGCATAGACTGTATATAGTTGTATGCAAGTCATGTAGTGATGTTTAGCTCGAAGGTAATCTGAAGAACATTAATTTATTAATTAGACAAACGAAAAACACCTCAACACTTTCTATATGAACTACATAAATAAGCGAGGTATAGCGAGTGAAAAAATATGGCTGTTTCCATTACAATCTAGTAAAATCAATGTGTTATGCTAAAACATGAAAAGGCTTGTGATCTTAGTTTCATCTCAAAATATATTTCAACACATTGTTTGACATTTAAGGTATTTAAATTTAAACGATTCCGGGTCAGCTCGGCCCTAAAACGTACTCGGCCCCCGAGTCAGCTCGGCCCTATACCAACTCGGCACGGGTCAACTCGGCCCACTTTTCAATTATTTATATTTAGGTTTGTGTAATCACTATTTTTTGTAATATTTGTAATTATGTATAATACACGGACTTAATTTTCAGCTTTTGACAATTACAAACAAATTAAATGAAATTGGTTAAAGACATTAAAGGGACTCTTATTGTCACAGGCTATTATTATCAATCAGTGTGTTCGTAAGGATACCGATTAATTAGGTGATAATTATGATTGACGCATTCATTTAAACTTGATTAGTGACCACCTGCAATTAATTAGAAGCTTAATTATGATATTAAGTAAACATGTTTTTGTTTGATATTTTTTTTAATATTACTACGTTAAATATATTTTTTTAAAGTGGGCCGAGTTGACCGTGCCGAGTTGGTATAGGGCCGAGTTGACTCTTTTCCATTTAAACCTACCATAAGTCAGACCATCTTACATATGATTTATACCATCTTACATATGATATTTTGGACCCTGATAAAACATCTTGGATGTTGTAACTAATAGTGTTTCGCTATTATAAATAATCCATCAAAATATCGTTACAGAAAAAATAAATACCGGTAGAGCAACTTAAAATTTATTTTTAAGTTTTTAAGGTAAACATCATCAGTTACTGCAGCAGGCAGTTGCCAATCATCATCATCAGCTCAGAAGATAACAATTATGTAAACATCCAAAATGAACAGTCACTTGCAAATAAATGCCAGCTAGAGTAATTTTTACTGGCATTATTAGATTTTAACTTGCATTTTGCCAGTATGCCAGCTTAAATTCGAACCCTGAATAATGATATTATGTACACTTTATTTATTTTCATTTGATTTTGATAGATCGTACCAATGGGCTTTCATTATGGATTCCATTCCAAAATGCTGCGTCTTCAGTTACAACTCTATATAAAGGTAAGCAAGTATAAAATATTTAAATCTCAAATTTAAAATGACAAGACTACTGTGACATAGTGGTAAAGGTGGTTGACTTTGAATTTCTTGCCACTCACTGTCTGCAGTCTGCTGTAGGTTTAAAACACATTGATCAGACATTTGAGGTTTTTCATGTCAGAACGGTTGGTGGTTCGACTCAGATGAAATGAGTTGGTGCTTTAGTTCTAAAGCTATATGAATTAACTTTATTAATTGTATGATTAATCAACATATATGCAGTGTCTAGTTATTCAGCCTTTTGAAGGTTAGTGGAGTAGAAGATATTAAAAGTCCAAAAGTGCTTTTATGATAATTTATGATAATTTATTTAAACAAATTAAGACAAAACATTGTTACCATGTTTGAATATTTTTATTGATATAATATTGCAAACCATTTTAAAAAAGTACTTTACATGTCTTTGGAAACTTGCCATAAAAATCTTGTATGCATTAGATTTTAAGGTTAAATATAAAAAAGATAAATTATAGTTTAATGTATTTGTGTAAACAATAAAACATTCAGATATTTTTTTCCCAAAAATAAATGCCAGTTCTTGATAAAAAAAAATATATATAACTTTGACATGGCCAGTGTTAGTCATGTTCTTGTCAGATTCTGGTTTTATAGATTTGTTAACACATAGCATGACTAGTATATTCCCGAATTATTTATACATATTTGTCTTTGTATATGTATGACTGAGAATGTTGTCGTTCACTATAATTTAGCTTAAACTTGAAGTTTCAATGCTTGATATTATGCACAGGGGGTACCCAAAGTTACTTACTGTATGTCTCCACTGGAGCATTAACCCTTTTAACTTATTTAAGTTGCAAAATGTGACTGTTTGTTCTTTGTGAATTTAAAGCCAAACTTAAAAGGTAGATATTTATAATTGATTAGATCAAGCTTGTTGTAATGCTTAAAGTTTTGTTTAACAGATAGTGTTGATACAGCCAAACATTGCATGGAATCTGGTGTTCAAAGAGGTCGGCAAAGACAACTGAAAGACATTGTGTCCTGGGTGAAAAAACGAAGAAGACATATTAGACGTGAAGATTTGTTAGCTTTCCTTAGTGGTAAAAATCCACCACAAAGAACTAAAATGTCTGGTAGTGTTGTGCGTCATAGTGCATCAGCAAGAATGGATCGTTCATTTCCAAGGTTCCCTTCAGGGGATAGTTTACCTAGGAGTACGGAGGCGGATTTGCAATGCTTCCGAGAGGCAATTGCCTTGCAAGGTGTGTAATATTTTTAGATATGATCAGTAAATAGTGTGTGTGTTGTGAGTTATTTATTATATAGGAAGAAATAAGAAATGATGTTTTTAACTGTATTTTGCCATAATATGTCATTGATCAATTTGACATGTTTTTAGCTCAAGAATAATGAAGCTTTTCATTTTGCCATGGCATCAATGGCGGTGTAACAACTAACATTTAATTCAACTTTCACAAATCACTTCCTTTCTCATTACCTGTTGAATTTATATTCTGTATCCTATATACATGTATGTATTGGGTTTGTAGTATTACTGGTCACCAACAAGGGTGTTAACCATAGTATGAGTTCTCTTTTGTTTAGAAAGTTTATTACTGCAAATAAGCTTATTTGCAAGTTCTTATTTCCTCACAACAAGTACAGTATTTAGTAATAATTTACTTGTATTAACTACATGCATGTCTTCGGGGGTTATATTTGTTAAGGTCCTTCACCAAGACTGAAGTTTTTACCATAAAGGTACCAAACTGTATTGGCCTAAGAATTTTAGATGTTTATTTTAGTCAATTTAACCACAGGCTTATCATAAATTTCATTTTAGAAGATATTTTTAGCTCCTGTGAACACCTAAATGCTCCAAGGTTAGCTTAAATCATTCAGTTCACTGATATCTGTAGTAGGTAATGACTCTCCAAAAGTTGCCCAAATAACTGGAAAGTTTTTTACCAAACTTTACATGACATGAATGGACCTAAGGTTTATTGAGACACATGCATATTTATTCTCAGTGGAGCAGGAATTGATGTCTGAGTGAGCTAAGAATAGTGTTAGTAAATAGTAATATTATTTTATAAGATAATAGTTCCATGGATTCAGAAGATAAAATTGGTGCGAATTGATAGTTTTTAGTCCATGACAAATACTGTTTAACAGTTTTATATTGTTCTATTTTTCAGGTTTAGATGGAGCTATGTCAAATATTAGTGTGGGATTCAGGCCACACAACAATTCAAATTCTAATAGTTTGTCTGGCCTGCCAAAAACCAACGTTGAGGAACTGAACTCTTTCATTTTAGATGAATTTTCACGAAACTGTGATTCTAGAAAAAGAGCGGCGACTCCCGATGTTAATATGGACTCTCCTACTAGAAAGAAGAATAGATTGTTATAGACTAACCTATCATCTAATTCAGCTGCTTTGTATTTGAAATTCTTAGTTAATTTTTCAACTTTGTATGTAACCAAACATGAGTACATTATATTTTGTGATGGAGCTTAATCATTTTTAGTAATGTAAAAAGAAAAGAATTAAATCCAGCATTGAGTGTGATACTACAGAAAAATATATTATTTAGTAATTATTATAGTTACTTAAGTTTTTTAACTAATAGATAAATTATAAAATCCATTTAATTTGAGAAAATTAGTTAAAAGTAGATTACACAAAAGTCAGTTATACCTCATCCAATTTTAGAAAATTTGTGCTATTGTAAAGATCTGGTTGTATGAAAAGCATGGTTCGAAGCGAGAAGCAAACCATATTTTATAATTAATTTAAGGCCTTTAAAGTGGTATGAAAATAGTCAAACTTAAACACTTAATGACCTCATATAAATAAAATGAGTTTATCAACATTGTGTTCATGCTTACAGATTAATAGAAATTAGAGTAAGAAGATAAAAGGAAATTGATAAAAGAATACATTATATTAATGTTAATAAATGTTGTATTATTTTTTAGTTTGAAATAAAAACGTAAAGGTTGTTACCTATTGGATTAAAACTTGAGAAACAATGGTTTAATGTAATAAGACAATCCGATTTTGTTTATGGATGTGTATTCTGTAAACCATTTTAAAATATCTTAAATTATTGTTTTCAAGGAAAGCCTATTGTATGTTCAACATTTTCATAGTAAGTTACACACGGCAATTTTTTTCTGGTTTAACCATAATATTACTGGTCTTATTTTTTACATGTATGTGATAAGTCTTAGATGTACAGTATATTTTGAAAGTTAATGAACTTTTAAATAGAAATCTCAAAAAAGCTTTGTTTAAAGAGCATGCCTCCAGATTTATGTTATTTTATAGTGAAAAGTTTTCTCGTGAATCAGTGATTAAACAGCCTAAGACGCCAAAACTTCCCAAAAGGTATTAATTACATACCTACTAAAGTATGTAAAGAGCAGTTACTCAGAAAACAGGGTAGATAAAATGGTGATCAATGGAAATACATTTATATACTATTTGTACATAAAACATGCAGAGTACTGCATAGATTGCAAGTAATTATACATAACATATAATAACTCTTAATACTGTTTACATTACATTAAAATGTAAGTTAGATTTTTGTTTTAATTTATTTACTCATCACTAGATGGTAAAAGGGTCAAGGATAACACTACACCTGCTGAATTTCTTATTAGGACTTGTTTGGAAATATTTATTATCAATTTTATGGTTATCAATGTGAAAAATTTAAAGTTAGACAGCCAGCTGTATACTTAACCAACAGTAAAAGGCCTGGTTAAATTACACAGATATGCAGGCTGGCCTGGTTCTATTCTGGTGGCAAAGGCTTTATCAATTTCCATTTCAGTAGGTTAATGATAATGATACAATTGAAAAACATTAATTTTAGTGTAATATTTAGACAAATATTTTAATTTAGTTAATAAGGAAAAAAAAGAAATTAAGAATTGAATTGGTATGAAAATTTGTTATCCTTACTTTCTGTAAATGAATATTGTTTTTAGAAGAATTTGTCCCAAGTTAAAGGGTATTATTAGTCATAAATGTGTGTAACATAATTAACATGTTTGTAATATAAATATCTATATTTAACACCAATGCCATGTTTATATTGATTCAATCAATATAAAATGTTGGGAGAATGTAAATAATAATTGGATGATCTTTCTAGTTACAGAAATTGAAATTATAGATTTATTGTAGTATTTTGTACACATTATGTCATTGAAAGTGATAAAACAATTTCTTTTGTAATGCAGAAACAGTGTGTCATTACAGCAGTAAACGTTGCCTCAGTAACTGCCTCGTGACAGACTCGGACCTCAAATCTAAATAAAATCCACTTCTGATATAGAGGTATTTTTGTCTTCAATTCTAACATGTGGAGAACACAATTTTTTTACTTATTTTTTTTTGTCCAAGCAGAAACTAAAAAGTTCAGTATTGAACCTTATAAAGATGTTTACTTTCTTTGTTTTAAACTGACAATGTTAGACGAAATACGGTCTTCAAAAATTGATTTATTTATTAATTTTGTAACTAAATGCCTTTACTTACCATTATATATATAGATTTGAGTTCAATATTTGAAGACTGGTTACACTGACACTGACTGTTTTATAACAGAGATGTTTAAGTATGTATGTGTGTGTTGGTATAAATGAACAAATATACTAATGTAATGTTTAAATGTATTATGTGTAATTTTATTTCACACTGATACTTTGGTTACCTCCCTTTGGTTACAAAAGTGATCTGTGTATGTAAAGGGCATTATTGTAGGAAATTGTATGTTGAACATATTAAGTTGATGTAAACACTTAACTAGATAAATCTGATTACACTGATATACGGATATGAGTTTTTATTTTGTTGATTGCATCATAGATATAAATAGAAGTTATGTGTACATGGATATGTGACAGTATGTTCGATGAAAATAGATTTGTTTTATACATTGACAAGATAATCTCTGATGAAACCAATTGGAAAAATGATATTATTTGTTGTAGGTGTAACGATATTGCAGATTTAAGAACAGATTTGTGCATTTGTTATAAATTAGGGCCTAGAGTAAAGTAAAATCTAATTTGTCTGATAATAATGTTTATCTCAAATGTATTTTGTAAATAGCATAAGGTAACCTTTGTTTTATCATCATTTTATTATCTGACTTAAAATCAACATGCTAAATTACCTAAATGTACAGTATTCACTTTCCATTTTGAAACGCGATTAGGCCATGTTGGGTCTATCGTTATAAAAATTTTTTAACATTATACATTGTAGTTAGTGTTAGGGCTATCGTTATGAAATATAATACAATGTAGTTAATCAGCTAACGGTATACATGCTGGTTGGACTGTATGAATATATGATGTAGCCCAGCCATTCTATATACTGATAAAAATATTGAAATAAAAAAGTTCAGTTTCAACATTGTAATGGTTAATTATGTTAAATTTTTTTTAGTAAGTCATATTTTGATTTCCTACATTTGTAATCATTTCCAGTTCAAAAAGAAAATTATGTAACATACATATCTTATAGATAGTCATGCTAATGATTTTATTATTTGTTGACCGATAAAAGAATAATTAGTCATTGTATATGTATAGTAATACAAATCTTCCATGCAAATTGGTTAAAAAATATTTATTTCAACGCGATTGCATAACAAGTTCTTGCAATTTATGTTAATCACTTTCATGTCCACTTCCTGGAACCAACCAGTACTGCCTACTGGTGTCATATGAAGAAATGACACCTTTACCACTAGGATTCCCACTTCATTCATTCAGTTATAATAATCCAGATTCTTGTCAAGGATTACTTTGAATATTGATTGGATGATGTAATACTAGTACCAACCATAAATAGGTTTACATTTCCTATAGCTTTATGAGTTCAAGTTCTTTAAAGGGATGCAGTTTATTTCTGTCTGAATCAAAAATTAAACAGACATAAGAATTGTAAATAATTGTCTGATAATCAGACTGTTAAAATAAAACATGTAATATTATAATACTGAAATGGTTTTATTTTGGTGTTGGAGATTTTTATGAACTTAGGTATATTATAATTAAGAATGTTATTTGTAACAGTACTGAGGATTATTAATTGGCATTTTTTTACTTAATAAGTGCTACTGATAAATATTGTTTGAACATTATGTATTTGACTGTAGTGAAAACAAAGATACTTTTATAATCATTTATTACTACTGAATATTGATATTATTAGGTGGGAAAGAAAATATAAAATGTACAACAGTTTTACAGGGAAAAAATCATAGAAAATATACAAGTAAAACATGCAATATCCCGACTAGATTTTATTCAAGATTTTTGTTATCAAATAGGAAGAATTTGGAGAGAAATGATTAATAATGATTATAATAATTATAATGTTATTATAAGTCATAATATTTGATAATATGAAAAGTGCTAAAAACTGAGATTTCAAATAGATTCTTTTTGAGTTTTACACTGTTTCCATGTTTTGTAAGTATAAGAGGATTTTTGACCGGTTTCACCGACAATACAACAAAAAATAGAGGTTGCGAAGCAATGGAAAATTTCCAGAAAAAGCCTGTCCCATTTTGCGGCAGTTGAATCAGGTTTTCCATGTGTTTCGCGGAATTACCAAAACCTTATAAAAAATTTAAAACCTGAATAGGAACAGCATGATTTGAAATAACTTCGGAAAGATCCAGGCTGCTGGATATTGCTGGTGCAAAATTATTTTTTCTTCTAAAACTCTCTTTATATTTTTGTTCACAGAAATTTCATATACTCAAAGGTAGACATTAAGGTAGTGAAAACCTGTATAATAGAAAAATAGATTTTAAATTGGATTTATTCAATAAGACCTGGTCAGTTTATAATTGAATGGTGCACTTATTTTGTTATAGAAATATGTGAAATAATAGGTGATTCACAAAAAAACTTTGACAATGATTTAGTTTTAAAATTTGGTAAATGAATCCTTTAGGCCAAAAAAGCAAACGACAACATTGTTGTTCATTAACATCAAAATTTCAAGTAATTTTACATGTAAATAGTCTTTCAGGTTGTGTTAAAGTGACTGTATTTAGAATAACTATTCTCAGTGAAATCTTGACTACCATTTAAACCAGATTTACATTTAATCTTATTATATCTGAGAAAATTTATAAACGTTTTACAAATTAGGGATGGTAATAATTCCATCCTTATTCCATGTAGATAGCAATACCTAGCATAGTAATTATGTTATAGTGAAATGGAATAAAAGATAAATAGACGAGTACATGTGATAAAACACTGATAAATTGCACCAGTAGTTATATATAAAATTAAACAAGATAATGTTTTTTGTACATAATGTGTGGATGGAATGACAATGTATGTGGGTGGAATGACAATGTATGTGTGGTCAACAAATCATTTTATGTAATGTGTACAGATATTATCACTTGTTAACAACATTTATTTTCAATTGATTTTAAGATATGGTTCCATACATGGAATTAATATGTGCTTTGCTATTTCTAAATACAATTGTTTATGAACATCGTTTATGACAATAAAATATTATTTAAAAAAATGTATGTTATTTTTTCATATTTTGAATGACAATGCGAATACAAGCAATTTGATAATACAATACAAAAAAAATGTAGTTGGTTTGACTACACATAATTTGCCACAATTTTTCTGTTCTGTTTATGATGGACACCTGCTCTGCAAGGACACATGCTTTGCCACTTAGCTAAGGACAAATAGACAATTTGTCACGTGCTTATGAAGACCACATGAAAATTTATGATCATGTTAATGATGCACAATTTATCACTATATTTAAGATAATGACACTATTTGTCACTATTCTTATTTTTGATACACAAGATTTCACCGCTTTGGACGAATATACAACTTGCAACCATACTTAGGACGGATGTCACACTGTTTTGGACGGAATTATGCAATTTGTCACAATGCTTAGGATGTATACACAATTTGCCACAATGCTTAAGACGTATGCACAATTTGTCACAATCTTTAGGATGGATACATGCAATTTGTCACAATACATTAGACGGATACACAATTTGTCAATGCTTCGGATTGATACATGCAATTTGTCACAAAGGTTAGGACGGATACACACACTTTATTGAATGCTTAGGACGGATACATACAATTTGTCACAATGTTTAGGACGGATACACAATTTGTCACAATGTTTAGGACGGATACACACAATTTGTCACAATGTTTAGGACAGATACACACAATTTGTCACAATGTTTAGGACGGATACGCACAATTTGTCGCAACGTTTAGGACGTATGCACAATTTGTCACAATGTTTAGGACAGATGCACATTTTAGGACAGACACATTCATTTGATGACTTATGTTAAATATTGATTCGAATACACACAATCTGTCGTTTAGACAAACGCGTACAATACTGTTTCACAGTACTGATAAAATACATGTAATTTCAAGTTTTCTTTGGTTGGATACGCGCAATTTGACAATGTTAGTCTTACGCCATGTCAATATTTGCCACAACAGTTGAATTAGGAGTAACTTTATTTTTAGATTTGCTGGTTCCATTCTGTCGCTGCGGTGCTGGCTTAAACCATATTTCCCCATCTTTTTTCATCAACATTGATTGGTATTCATTCGGTTCACATCCCGGTGGAGGGGGCTGAGAAAAAAAGAATATACTTGTATAATGAACTAAAATTAAGTACAATGATTTCATTCATGTGAGTTCAAAATATACTTTTGATTGGTATACAAACAGAAAATCGTGTGAATGGTATGGATAAATCAATATAAGGATAATAAAAAAAATATTTAAAGCTTTACCGAAATCAATGCAATTCAATATTTTTTGTTCATATGCGTTTACAAGGATTATGATTTTTAATGACTTAATTTAAGGACTTACATGGCTGACTTCATTTCTTTATACATGAATAAATGTACTTGTAAATAAATACACTTTAAAATGTCTAAAAATTTTAAACACCGAACGTCATGTATGTGTTACTTTTACATATTTGGCTCTGATGTTAAATTTTGAACATTTTCCGATATGTCATCGACGAAGTATAATATAAAATATTAAAATATATGGGAAAACGAGACGTACATGTATTTTCATTCTGGATACACCATCAAATCGAGCACCATTGTAGAACATGTTCTGTGGTTGACCAACGTAGATTGTTCGTTTGTCAGTGTCCTTTACCATCTCGACGTCACTGGTTTCGTCATAACTGGGTGGAGGGCTTCTGATTGCCCAGCGTTCATCTAGAAACATATTACAATTCGTTACATAATATTTACTGCATCGTCGGATACCCACGGCCGAACCATTAACATTTTATGTTACATGTTAATCCGACGATGTAGTTAGATATACTGTTTTATTTCTGACTTAAATCAATACAATTGAGATCCGACACCTTAAAGATATAGATCGACTTTGCTCATCTTTTGAAAAAATACTTTTATTGCAGAAATTTATTGAAATCTAGTAAATTTGAATAAGTGAATGTAAACTATAAGCTATGTTTGGGAAGCTGCATTCCCTATTACTTGTCAAGTTAATTTGGTCTATTAAACTGTCAGTTTTTTTAATGACACTATATAATATTATACTGTGATTACCTGCTAAAATGTAACATATTTTCTCCGTATGTATTAAAAAAAATGTTTAAGAGACTGTATAGTTATTATCAGTTTTTTTCAAATATCAAATTTGAGCATAATATATCTTTAAGCTAAATAGTGCTCATTTTATACGTAGCCCAAGACAAGTGTTTAATTTATAAAATGAAATAAAATACAGCCATTATAATGGCTAGTAAGTTGCCGTTTTAAACACGCACAACACACATGTGTAATGAAAGACAAAGATCATGAGCTAGCCCAATGTGTTTATCTATACCCCTTAGTATCAATACAAACAAAATAAATGATAAAAAAATCTATGTTTACAAACTTAAGCAGTTTTGAGAGTCAATTTGCTGATAACTTGTTTAAAACAAAAGATACCCCTTCATTAAATATTTACACATACAGGAAACTTAGGGTAATTATCTTAAGTTAAATAGTAAACTTTTTCAAACTTACCCATTTACGGCTAATTATATTTAACAAACATCCAAATAAAATGATTACTTCAACTGATTTTATCACTGATATTTCGAAACTGTGAACTGTATTTATTTATAGATCGGCCATAAAATGTCCTAGTTATTGATTCGGTATTGTTGGCACATCACCATAATCATGCGCACTGCAATATTCTATAACAGCCGTTCAATATAACGTGAATGATATTTCGAAAGCCTTTTAGATCATGATTATGATTTACATATTATAATTTAATTAATTTATAACAATTAGTATTCTGTTTTTAAATAATCTAGATAAGCGCTATTGGTTGAGCACACGGAAGAAACTAGTAATCTTCTCAATTGAATACATGTATGTATTTGGATTTCCTCATTTGGGTAAATGAAACTTGTTTGATTTTGTCAAATAATATTTGCACTTGAAACAGCCAGCAAACCAGTGCGATTAAAAGACCCATGCACATTCACTAAAATAGTTGAAAGCAATAAAATAGAAAACTGACAACACACCATAACTTCAATGGTTATTTACTCTTTTTAATTTTTTTTAATCACACGTAACAATTACCTAAACATTTCAAAAGTAGATTTCCCTTCAAAGTGTTACGAAAGTAAAAACAAAAACATGAATAAGTAAAGATAATCTTTACTCACCCATTTTATAATGTACACAATCAAAACTTTAAGTTCTTACATCCAAATACAATGTGTTTATTTACATTGAAACAAAGTTTCTTTGTATATCGATCGTTGTATAAATAGCCGATGTATTTATGATATCAGATTTCAACGAAACTTCACCCATTTACATACAGGAACAATAAAATTTAATTAACTGAAACTTTTAACGGTTATAGTTTAGATTTAGTTTCGGAAATTAATTTTCAATGTTTTTTTGTTGAATAATATCATGTGACTGCAGAATGATGGACCAAAGACGTGTTTGAGAAAATATTGACATATCATATAAAGATCATGTATGTTGTAATAAAGGTTGTTACCACACTTAAGTGAATAATTATGCTTCTAAAACAATTTTCAAACGTCGAAGAATTTGTAAGATATCTACTGCAAATATTTGTCCACATTATATGTAATACCATTAAAATATATGCATTCATTTCCTATTGTAAAAATTGACTTAGCCTTTATAGAAAATAAATTTCTAATTACCTCCCTTTACTAACATAAAATGTAAATTCGGTAATATCTTTTGGAACTTACAATATTGATAAATCTTCATTTGAGCATTATATTTATGATATAAAATCATAAAAAAAATGATTACCGGATCTTTAACATTTTTTTTTTTCTCATTTGTAAATTAATTCAATGAATGTTAGAGAGAACCTATAACGTTTCATTATATTGATATAATGCAAAATGACTTTCTTTAAAACGATCATAAATCTTTAGTAGACTCTACGTACTTAAATATGGAAAACATTTATGTTATGAATAAACTTTCCCCTGTAAGTAAAAATACTGCGAGTTTGCCGCGCAATCAATTGTAACTTTTCGACCCTTTCTGTTAATAATAGCCGAGGATGTTCCGATTTCTGTGCAAAAAAAAATAAAAAAATCCGAGGCCGGTTACGCTATGGCCAGTAACCATCTAATCCTGTAAGGGGAGATCACTGCGTAGGAGATTGCGTAAGAGAATGCGTAGGCAAACTCCTCGCAGCGGTTACTTCCCTTTATAAATACACTAACGCCGAAGAATTTAGTGGAGGTCACTGCGTGGAGATTGCGTAGGAAGGTGACGTAGTAAACACCAGCCAGGCAGCCACCTTCCGTAATTACGTGAGGAGACCCCTAAAATAATCAATAATGTAATGAAATTCAATAATATGATCCTCACTAATAGGTGGGTCAAAATATTTTGCTATATTATTTAAAACCATTTAAAGTGATACCGATTTCATGTTTACTTTCCTTTTTGTATTTCTTATTATAATGCTAAAATGTATATGGGGACAGTTTACTGAGATCCGAAAGTTTTGCTTTCTCTTGTATATTTAAAATTTTGCCGGACGTTTTGTGTTTGCAGAAATCTATACATATTTGAAAAGGCCTACTCTATTTTCATGTGAATCACATCGTCTAACTGAACGTTTAGAATTACAGAATCGATATGAATTCATACAAGCCGCAGTGTAGCTTGAAAATTTAAAATAGAATACTCAGTAATGATTATCAAAGCTATATGTTTGCGCTAAAAACGGGTCTTTTTGTTATGTTACAGTATTTCAAAGTTTCTTTAGTTTTCTGTTGACACCGGCTATTTTTGTTGATGTTGTCTGATGTCGGAGAGATCAGCTTTTGAGCAAGTTACCGTTCGTTTCATGAAAATGGGTACCATTCGATACATAAAGGAACGCAAATCTTATTTTCTGTAAATTATATAACATTGCAGTTATTTCCCTTGTATAAGTCACATTTCTTTCAGGAAAAATTTCCAGCATATATTCTTGTTAAAAAAAAAATAAAAACAAAGTTCATGTTTATATTACAACAATGAGAAAATTAGAATCAGTTTGTCAGATGAAGGGCGTTTAAGCCTTTCGTTACAGTTGATATAAGTAATGAGAAAATATTTTTTAAGTTAACGAATTGTCAAAAAAGTTTCATTTTTATTGCAAAGGCATGGCTTTCAAGCGCGTAAAACATGAATTTATTTCTGTTATTTTACTTTTTCTTGTCCTGTCTATAATTTCCAGAAATGCAGCTGCGACGAGAGCTAAATTTTTTTTTTATTTACATCTTACTTTTTCATCTTCACTATAAACTCAATGTCCATCTCATTAGCTTGTTATATTTACGTGTTATGGTATTTTCCATATATTAATAAGTTGATAATGCATGTTATTTCTGAGACAACAGAGGTTTATCTTTTGCCAAAGTGTATCTCAGAGAGAAATAATTATGTAATTTCGATATTTTGACGTACGAAAATGAAAAGCAAGACTACCGCTGAGATCTTTATATATTCTTAAATGTACAGCATTCTATACCGTCAAAAATAATCTACATCGTGGTAATTATGAGAAATAGAAGCTTCAATATCTTCTGTAGAGTTTTTTTTTTCTCATGCACAACTCACTTACACATCATAAATAAAAATTAATATAGATTAAATTATAAACCAAATTACCTTTTTTGTTGGAGTTGCAACGTCACTTACATTATACGTAGATTCTTCTTTAAAAAAATCTAATTTATAGTATACATGTAAATTACAGTTTCGTTACATTTTATTATCAGCATCCACATAATATAATTCTTTCATGGTTTGTTACTTAATCAAACCCGCGAGAAATTTTATCGTTTTTATCATTAAATGTCGGGAAAATCGTACAAAATATCGCGGACAACGTATAAACCTTTCATAACAGTTGTTGAAAACAGCAAGGATCATTTTGACTCCAGTGGCCGCTAGTGTCCATACTTTAGATTTTATCCCTCATTTTTCTATAAAATGTCGTGGAACAGAAAGAAATCCGCGACATTTTTTGTTAGTGTTTTAGAAATTCTACAAAAAGTCGAGGGGAAAAGTTATAGGTCGGTTGCGACATTTAGCGACCATTTTGTGACATTTAGCGGCAATTGCGACATTTAGCGACAAGAACGACATATAACGGCGCCTCGCACCAGCACAAACAATATGAAGAAATGACGTTGATGTATCGACAAAATCGAACTAAAATGAATTAGTATAAACATAGATACATTCATTAAATAACTCTAATAGCAACAAAGAGGAGCTGTAAGCGTTAAAAATATTAAATTATGCCTCAAAGCACGCTGTTTCCTTAAACTCATAGTTACAATTTCGAACATGACAACTGCGATCCGTGTTTAAAGTACTTATAATAAGATAAGCTTATTGAAACACTCTTGAATCCGTTCGTGGAATAAACCAGTACTAAATATTAAGTGTAAAGTTTCTTGTTCACGGAAACAACGGCTTGCCCCTGACGGGGTTTGAACCCACGCGACCAATGTGTCTTGTAAACATTTAAACATGAACGCTATTTTTTTCACATGGAGGCTTAAACATTTTTCAAACGTTTTTAAATATCTGTACTTGGTCTACAAAATCTCTTTCGAAGTGCAAATGTGAAATGTTCAACTTACAAAACCTTTCATTATTGAAATATCTCTCCAATTTATTCCGGAATAATGCTCAGTAATTTAAATGAATCATATCCTTAAGAAATTATTATTTTACTACGCTACGAATAAGATGAAATGCAAAGGCGTATTCGAAATAAATTTCTATAATTCTTGAATATTTGCGTGATGGAAGTTAAATCCCAGTTGCTTATTTGTTTATCTTGAGTATAATAGAGTTTGAAACGAAACAAAACTGAGTTGCCATTCTGTTTTTTTAACATACATTCTAAAAGCGTAGAATATCAGTTTTCGTATTTCAATTTAAAAAAGTCAAAGTAGTCAAGAGATTTAAATCTATAACCTGCGTTGAAAAAAACCTGATCATTTGACGACAGACATAAAACTATACATTTGATTTTCTTACATAGATCAAGCGGTTCACTTAAAATGGTAAAAAAATAATATTTAAAATATAGATTCTGATACAAAAATAAAGTCTTTAAATTAAATTGAAAACTCGATTTTTATCTGGACTATTTGAATAATAGGGAGAGCTATTGTACTTACCCCAGCGTCGGCGTCTGCATCGTCTTTGGTGTCACACTTTGGCTAAGTTTTTGAGTGCACGTTGGCATCTCCAAAACTACTGAATAGAATGGGTAGAAACCTCGTCCTGAATTGGTCTCCTTTAAAAAAGGAATATTTTTCAAATAAAACTTTTGATGTTATGAGACATCACACCTTCACACTTGTAAACTAAGACAATAGGCCCATCATAAAGGCACCAGCTGCCTGTCTGTTACATACAAAACTCATGATAAGTGAGCATATGCCCAAACATTTTTTCTAGAGGATGTTTTCAAATACAATGAGATTTTATGGAACAGTATGCTACATTTGTAATGTATTATCATTTTAATATCTTAAATAATATAGAAACTATAATAATTCATCGTTTTATATCTGTTGCCATGTTCATACGTTCATTTTTCTCATGAAGAATTTAAAGACTCATTCAAACCGAGTCTACAAATTTCATGCAATTTTGGTGTGACTGATGCTTCGATCCGAGGGATCACACTTTATCCAGATTTTTATACTTCACAACAGCACACAGGTGTTAAGTTCTGTGTGGCAGCTGTAGAATGTTGCCCCGTATTTCACTTCAGTGGTATATTTTTCTGGTCCTTCGGAATATTGATTCCAACACTTTAAGTACCGATCAAGCCGGTGCTAGGGGGCGAAAGGGATGTTGCACTTTATCATTATCCCTCATGTACAGACTCAATCAAACTTAGCCTGCATTTTTCTATTAATTTTGTTATGAAATCTGGATAAAGTGTGATCCCCAGAAAGCATTAATGCTTCCGAGGGATCACTTTATCCAGATTTTTAAACAACTAAAACAGTACATGTGATAGATCAAACGTTTATCATAAACTATGTTTTCCCTTTCGACATTTTAGATTTATTTCGTATCCTTGCACCCCCTCATTTGTAGCATATTATCTCTACTGGTAACGTTTCATGAAATATTAGAAAAAAGAAATGGTTAATTTGTTTAAATAGACTGATTTTGATGATAATAAACTTGAAGCTTATTAAAACCATATTCCCGTGTCCATTAAGCTTGAACAAACAGTATGAGCATTTTGTCTGGAAACTTTGTCGTGCCCTCATTTAGACGCAATCCCAGGATCCTTGCGATTAGTGGCAGACAACATCTTAAACAATGGGTGACTTCTCTCCTCATTTTGTTAATTCAATGTTTTCAGAAGCAATATACTGTTTTGAATTGTTTCGCCAGTATTCAAATTACAGTAATTAATGAGGTAACACGTGAAATCACTTCTGTTGTTATACAAAGCTATGATTGTTTGCAGACAGGGAAATGATTAATAACTTGTCAGGTGTTAACACTTAATTACTTATAGTATTACACCCGTCAGTCAATAGTAAGTGGAGAATTGAGAAATGTTGTTATTCCCTGGTGAACATTACTTAATAGATTAACACATATAGCGTTGTTGTTGTTTTTTGTTGTTGTTTTTTGTTTGTTGTTTGTTTTGTTTTTAAATTCTAATTTAGAAAATAACGTGTGTTCATCAAATAGTATTAACAACCAAAAAATGTGCATGTACTGTAAAAGGTACATTAAACTGTATGTAACAAACTCTTAAATTGCTTAAAAATTAGAATTGCTCTATGACAATTACTAATTAAAAACGCCAGAAATAATGGTACAGCTTAACGCTGCATGGTGCGATACTTTGGTTGTCAATGTCAAAATACATTTTTGCTGGCGTCCTTTTATGTAATGAAATACATTTTTGTAATAGACATAAAGTATGTTACATAATTATGGAACATCCTTCAGTTTATTTCCTGTTTTTTAAAATATAACAATCTTATATATGAAGGAAACAATTTATATGTCATAAAATGATACGGTAAATAAAATCACTTTAGTTAATCTGGAAGGTATCATGAGAGTATACAATTTAATATTGTCTGGATGAACTTATAGCTTGCTAACGGCAACATGTTTTGACCCATATATCAGTTCAGTCCCAGATTAGACGCAGTGTGGTCTGATCATGACCTGTACTGCTCGCTATTGAGGCACTACATATTTGGAAAATTTTCCTTCAAATGTTAAATGGTTTTCTTTTCAGATTGAAAGACGAACAAGTTAATTTGGTATATTTAGCGTACTAAGTGTCCAAATGTACCACTGAAATGATGATGAATACAATGTTAAACCGACGAAGTAAGATTTGACAATTTTACGAAACAAACAGACAAACAAAAAACGACAAAAAGAAAACAAAGAAATAAGAAAACAATTCTTTAAACAATACGCAAAAATACACATATAAACAAGCTATCACATACTAAACCATCTGATATTAAAAAAGATTACAACTATTACAACTAGGTTTATTAGAGAAAGATCTCATCGCTGAGAAACGACAAATGGAATTAAAACTTTTTGTGTAGCATAATTATGTAGCACATTATACCTCAGAAACGAATATTATTTTCATTCTTTAGAAAGGGCAAACATGAGTTTTATAACATTTTAAAACTTGTTTTAGAGCGTGTTAAATGCTTATCACGCTAAATGATGTAAAATTATCCTTCATAAAAGTAACAAAATGTGAACAAAGTAGTATTTTGACTTCCAATCACTATAATCGTACTATTTTATTTTCAAAAAAAATTGATCAGGTAATTTACCAACGAGTAACTTTCTGGAAACTTTAACAGGACATTAAAAGTAAAGACTTTCGTGAAATAAAAATAAAAGCATTACTGACAAATATTGGGGTTTTTAATAAAACTGAAAGAAGAAAAACAAAACAACTCTTTAATTTCTGGTAAAGCACATCTAAAATATGAAAAAGTAACCATATGCCCAAACAACTCTTAAACAACAAAGAACTACACTTCACTACTTAACACTTATACAATCGTTGTTATAGCAGTGTTTATATTAATAGAGGGACATTAAAGGGTAATTACTTCTGTGTCTCCAGTGCTGGTAAATATTTGTTTTCTACTCAAACAATATCAATGTTTCAGACTCTTTATTACACAATAACAGAAGAATCACAGAGGAATACATTCACACATGTTAGATTAACATATTTATTTCAGCTTGAATTTGATGACAGCTTTGAGAGCGTATTTGTGCAACTCTCGAATTTGCTTCCTGGAACGAACCAGTATCATATCAGCAAACGTCGTTTGACAAAAAATATTTTCTGGCTTATGTTAAAACATTCTTTTTGAACAAGTTTAAGCATACTGTATGTTAAGTAATAATGTATGAAGAAAATTTAATGTGCTTTTGGTTTTACACATTTGTTTCTCTCTTTCACCTTGTTATGCATGGATATTTTATTGGCCAAATAGTGAGAATCAACGCAATACGCATGTATATAGAGATCACTATTTTTGATAGATACAATTAAGATGTTATAAGAAAAGACCGTTCAAGAAAGCCACTCAGAACATTATTACATATTTAAAAAAAAAATGAATGACAATTTTAAATAGCAGATGGTTCTTCAGTACATTTTGCAGAAAGAAGAAAGCCGGACAATAGTCTTACTATTCAACATCACGTAAACGCATTTTTTTCAAGTTCAATATTTTTCCAGTACTGGTGTATGGTATATAATTGATATGTAAAAAAATCTGATGATAATATTTAGGGGGGGCACCTCTTTTTTAGACCCCCCGCCTTGTTTGGGCCGGGGTGTTTTAGGATATAAATCCTTTTTTGTGCATACATACATGTTTGAAATAAACAATAAAAAATGCAAAATTGAAGACATGAATTTTATTTCATTGTCTTAAATGTACACTTCATCCCAACATCTTATGCTTTCTGACAATATCTGGATATTTTTTGCGTGTGAATTTTTATTTCTCTATCACCAATACATAGTCCACAATGCTAACTGTCCTTTTCAGTCTGAAAACAAAATAGAAATCATTGAAAATATAAAATGAAAAAAATATATGTAAATCATTTAACAATTTAGCTATTTATCTGTGATGAAATAAATCCAGTATTTTATATGCTTTTCACAAAATGAATAAGATTACAGAATGTAAAATGGACTGACATTGAGTCAAAGTATAACAAGTATATCAATAAAATGCACATAATCAAATAAGCACTTCAAACAAATAAAACATATGAAATATATCTGTAGTTCAAATTAATTGATTTGTAAACATCATATTGATGATAAAATAGTGAAATATAAAGTATACAACTTACCACCAAGGGAAAACAAAAAGGTTGAGATATAAACATGATGTAAATGATGTTAAATTCTCATATTAACTGAAAACAACTTACCATAACTGATATGTGACAATAAGCTATGCACATCAATGGAGCAACTGTTACATTAATCATGAGTTCTGGTCCATTGTAAAAAAATCCACTCTCAATACTACAGAAGATTCCAATCTGAAAAAGAAAATATTGACATTAAATGTTAAGTGTGTCTTAGACTTTGTACTTTGTCTTATAATTTTGAAAATCACCTACAATCTTATCTTAGCATGTTCAAACACATACAAAATTTCATTTTCCAGAGTGAATATGTCAAGTTTAGCAAATAAATGACCAAAATACTTAACAATTTATTTGAAAAAAAGTATTTTACCTGATTACTGTGTTGTATTTATTCTTTTCACTGCACATGACTTGATTTTTTTCCAGCTACTGATGTTTTTCAATTGTTCATCTTAGTAACAACCCACATTTTGACCATGTTTCTGAAAATAGTTTCAGAAATTTGATGTTAATTCAGTCATGATGTAAGAAATAAAGGAGACAAAATGCATATACATTGACATGGGGTATAAAAAGAAACAATTACATCAAAAACAAATGCCATATGGCATCAAAAACACAATTTGTGAGACATTTTTGGACATGTAACTGTATTAATTATTCAAACTAGTATTGAAATTTGCTGTGTGTTTCATGAAAAAGCATGCAAATGAAAATAAATAGAAGAGCTACTTGATACTGTGATCCAAAAAAGATTAATCTGTCCTGTTCTTCAAGTCAGTATGCTAGTTACAGGGTGTGTTTTGCTTTGAATGCTTGCAAATTTCTGTATGAAATAAATATACATATATTTTCATTCATGACAGGTCTGTATTTCTGATAATTCAGTGTTTTACTCAATTTCAATTGTTACACACATGATCAGAGATATGTTCAGTTTGTCTTCCTAAACTACTCTACAGTACTGTTTTAAGAGCAGTAAGAACACTCAATGAGTAAAGTCAGTATTAAATTTATCTATAGATTCTGCTATATTTTTTCTACAGACAAATTCATTTCTGATCAAATTGAAATAGTCTTTCAAGCACCCTGGCAACTTTGCAGAAACAATTTTCATTGTATCTGACTAATATTGATGTAATATTTCAAATGTCAAAGTGAAAATGTCAAACTGTTGTATCATTCAGCATGCATGATCAAAAGCTGTTGTTTACATTTTTTGTTGACACAGTGCATGAAATCAATAAAACAAGCTAGATATTTCATATGAAGTTGTTTATCGTTTTAATAGTTAATGATCTAACCCGATCTAACACACTTGCTTACCTTTATTTTCTTGAAACGCCCCAAAAATCCGTTGAAAATAAACGTTTCCATTCCTGCATTTCTCACAATAACAAAGTCAAACAAACGACGCTTGATAATCAAGGGGATACAATCCGATGCTATCAAAACCCGTACTGAATAAGTTTATTTACAATAATTTTGCTTTCACATGGAATGACAGTACAATGTTGGACAATATGTGATAGGTAATATTCAGAAAATGAATAAACACTTCGTAAACGTTTAAAAATGTATATTTATTGTATTTATTCAGATTTTCTGCAGTATTTACTGCAGGTTATAATTACTGTACTACAGTAATACGGCACAGTCGGTATATTTCTCCTCTTTTTTATTTGATTTACTCTTTTTTTTTGTCTGTCAAAGTCATTTCGTTTTCAATGATACACAATATATTTCTATCGACTAATATGGCGCTAATTAGCTCGCCTTTGATAGTTCTAAGAAAATAATTATAATGTGACGTCATCAATACTACGTCATCAATATAGCTTCGAATAGGAAAACGTTCAAACGGGTCATAACAAGTCTCGCTTTTAAAATGTTCGGCCGTGTTGGAAATTGCTGTGTTAAAAAATTTAATTTAAGGTGGATAATTACTGGATATTTACTTAATTTTTATGAGGTATGTGACATTTGTTTATACTTTTCACTCTGGCGAATTTTTTAAAAGAATATCAATGTATTTTCAGTCTGAAAATGCTATTTTCTTCGAGAGAGTGAGGTTTAGATTAGACTCTACTTCGAGAGATTGATGTTGTTGAATTTTGATTTTATTTTCGTAGATCTATCATCATGAGTCTTATGTCGAATTTCAAATTGAATCTTTTGACGATGTAATGTTGGGTTGATAAAACATGTAAACAAGTTGAATATTTTCTTGTTGATAGGCAGGATAGGCCCGATAGACAAGTTTATTTTTCAAGTTTACGGAGTACAGTTGAATAGCGATTTAAAATATTTTAGCGAAATGTTTTGTTTGATTTATTTTTTTGTAAAATGCAGACTTAATATGGTGTGAATATTTTAGTAGATAGACACAATTATTTGTCAAATTTACGGAGTACAGAAAGTCAGTTGAATAGCGATTTAAAATATTTTAGCGAAATGTTTTGTTAGATCTAGATTTATGTTTTGTAAAATTTACATTCAGTATGATGTTAATATTTTGCCTGGGAAAAATGGATTTAGATCAATTTTTTATTGGACATGTTTGAAAAAATATTGAAAAAAGCTTTCATGGTTTATTTCTCCAAACGATATCTACACAGTAGGAAAATATCAATTGTTGACATTTTCTACGCTCGAAAACTTAGTGTAAAACAGCGGATCATGTTTTGAAATGCTACTTGGTGCAAATATTTCATGTTTTCAAGAGGAAAAAAAAATCTGTTCGCTTTTGTGTATCGAGAATGATGGTATTTTTTTCTTCGTGTTTATTTGTCTGCGAACCCGATTTCATTTTACATTTGATGAAAATATAAATCACATATAAAAACTTTATTTTGACAAATGAATTTAAATTGAAATAAAGTGGTAAATTTATCACTGAATAGATTTAGTAGATCAACATTGTTCTACGATTTTTTTTGTCAAAAATTTGTTTGCTGATAAAGTGTTGGTGTTTTATTTTTTAATGTAAATCTTTATTTTGACCTAGGCTTTTTGAAAATATTTTTGCTTGAATAAAACCGCTTATTCTTATTGCAAATTAACTTGACAGTGAAAAGGATCTACAATATTTTTTCTATATATTTTCTCTTCAATATTTAATCAATGGTGATAATGTGGTACTGTAGATATCATATCGTGTAAAATGCAAGAAATATGTAGTCTATTGTAAATAGAAAGATTCAATCTATTTTTATTTAATCTCGGCAAAAATGTTAGCGTACTTAAATTCTTTACTAAACCTATAACATTTGTTACTGCAAAAAAATATGTATCTTGATCGATCATTACTTGATATTTAGACTATGAATTTGCGTTGTGTATTTCAGCAATTCAACTGTTGACAGTGATCACTGATGAATATTTATGAAACAAAAGGTAAACATTTTTTTTTCAATTTCGATCATATTTGTTACTCATGTTGATTTTGACAGTAAATGTTTTATACAGTTAACAATCGTTGTTGATTTTTTATTTAACTCTTTCGCTCCGAGCGACCCCTTTTCTCGAATTTGTTGGAACAAGCATAAGTGAAATATAATTGGAAAAAAGTATTAGAAAAAAAAGTATATATAGTTAGCTGTCAGTATAATCCGCATTACAACATGAAGCGAAAACACGAATCATTGATATTGTGGAACGCTGCTTTTGTCAAAGGTTCCGGAACATTAAAAAATTGGATTGATAAAGTAAAAATGTTTGAAATTAAAGGCGATAGCTCACAAACAAGCAAAACGCATTACTCAGACTTGGAAGCTAAATCGAAGTTTTTAAAATCAAAAGATAAGGTAATGTGTACTTTTTCTGTTGGTATTAGACCAACACCGAAACAAAAACGAACGTTGAATCAAATGCTCAAAGTAAGTAATTATGCTTACAATTGGTGCAATTACTTAGTGAAAGAGAAAAATTTCAAACCGAAGCATTTCGACTTGCAAAAGGTTGTAAGTAAAACGAATGCAAGTGACATACCAACAGAATACAGACGTCCCCAAGATGAATGGTTTTTCGACAATAAGATGACATGTATCAAGGGGACTGCTTGCAAAACATTTTGTGCTATGTACAAATCAGCACAGTCTAACCAAAAGAAATCTAAAGTTGTTTTAAACAATAAGGATACTACTTTTTTACGAGAAGGATCATTCGAAGTTCAACAACAGTTTGTACGGTTGTTGACAACAAAAGACAATGCCGATGACTTTTTTCGAAAATCGAGAATAGCTCTGATGCCAGCTAGCTTTTCACACTCAAGCAAGAACTATAAAGAAAGGTATCTCAAAATTTCAAAAGATGTATCAAAATTGCCACCACTTAGTCGTGATATGAAGATTAGCAAACGAGCAAATGGCAAATTTGTTTTGCATATTCCATGTGATCCCATATGTACTAGACAAATACATGTTAACTCATCAGACTCAATATGCTCAATTGATCCTGGTGGTAGAACATTCGCAACATGTTACGACCCAAGTAATTTGAAATGCTTTCAAGTCGGACGCAAAGAAGATAAGGAGAGAATAATTTACAGACTTCATGACAAAATTGATAGAGTGCATGAACAATTGTCACTCGCTATACAGAGAAATCAAACACAAGCAAAGAATGACCGAATCGGTCAGTTAAAGAAACTACATCTCAAATTGAAAACTTACGTGAATGACATACATCTGAAACTATGTTCTTATCTTGTGAAACATTACAAGCTCACAGTTCTTGGTAAAATATCAGTCTCTTCAATTGTTAGAAAAGACAGACCGAAACATTTATCAAAGAGAAGCAACAGAGACCTGTTATGCTGGCAACACTACAAATTCAGAGAGAGATTGCTGCATAGAGCTCGAGATACAAATTGCGAAGTAATCGTTCAAGATGAAAGTTACACATCAATGACATGTGGGAATTGTGGAGTAAAGAACAAACAATTGGGTGGAAATGAAACATTTTATTGCGACAAGTGCAAATATGAAACACATCGAGACGTGAATGGTGCGAGAAATATTATGCTAAAGTATTTGAACATTTTTCCATTTTCATCATAAAAATATAAATGACATTATAGGTTTGACTCGACCTGCCTCGAGTAAGAAGTTTTGCCTCGAATTTTACATATGCGAAAGTCGGGGCAAAAATTCTCTCGGAGTGAATGAGTTATCAAAATAGTCGGTATTCCTCATCAGAAACCAATCCAAACTGCTGGATTCGGTGGTTTTGGTTTTACCTCAACTAGTAAGTCAACACTTTGCGGGTTTGGAACGTCGAGTTCTTCTACGACTTAACCAAAAAGACATTTCTTGACATTATTGTTTTGATGATAGTATGATTAGAAAATAAATGGACAAAAAGAATAAAGATTTTCTTTTTTTCAACTTGTTGATCAAGAAGGTCATTTCTTGCATTTTTTATGTCGATTACTGTAATTGACTTAACTTTTTGACATCTGTTCAACGTTAATCTTCTAGTGTTAACAAAAATGAAATTCAATCACGGTCTATGATTTTCTTACTGCACTGATGTATAAATGCGAATATGTGTTTCTAGTTTATTATTGGTTTCATTTCTGAAATTGTTCAATGTTCATCTGCAATCATGATATTTTAATTCCAAGCAGCTTCTTGACAAAAATATCTTCTTATCATTTTAACTTTGAATTGATTGAATCCGCTATTTCAAACCCGAGAAACATGTTATCATACTTTCTATCAATTTGTATTACTGTAAAAATTTTATATATTAATCAATTTGTGTTAATGCTGTTTCTCTCTTGCAGTAATGACTGAATACAAAACAGAAAAAGTAAACATTTTCAATTTACTTTATATTCGTTCGAATTCACAAATCGTGAATAAGAATGTTCGTTTTTCATTGAAAAAAAGAATGTTGAATATGATATATCAACAAATATATGATTGGAACACATAAAAAATTGGTATGTGAGACCACAAGCAGAAAAACTAATTTCTGAAAAATTTCATTATTTTTGTTGTTATATAACCTCAGACGTTTAGATTTCAGTTCAGTCTACGTTTAGCATTCGATGTGTTAACATCGTCGCTGTAGACTCAACTATCTCAAAAATTTTGTCTCTTATGTGATGAGGTGAAATCACTTTTCTGCTAACAAGGCAAAGTTAGTAGATAAAAGTCTGAACATTTTGCCTGAATGGTGTTTATTGTAACATTAGCGCAAGCAGAGTGTCAATGTGGTCTCTGACCCGCCACTATTACTCGCTGGCTGTTTGGCGAATATAGTGCAATTAGTCTGCTTGTTACAGCTATAATACGTGTATAAACAGCTCGAACAACCAATGCTCCGTCTGTGATCAGCGCTCTATTCCCATCGCTGTATGGCGTGCGATATCAGTCCAGATTGGTCTCTCGAAGGATAGACGAGAGATTGAAGGGTGGGTTGAGTCGAGTTGGTTATACACGCTACATAATGTTACTTGGTTTTGATCATTCAGGCAGATAAAAAAATGTTAAAGCTAATACATGATATGAAAGATTAAATATTTTCTCTTTCGACAACTTTCATATCAAATCAAAATTATTCAGTCCGAAATGACTATAAACTATAAATTTGGTTCAGTATGCATTTTGACTTGGTTGAGTCAAGACGTTAAAATTTTGTCTCTTATGTGATGAGGTGAAATCACTATACTGCTAACAAGGCAAAGTTAGTACATGATATGAAAGTATAAATATTTTCTCTTTCGGTAACTTTCATATCAAATCAAAATTTTCAGTCCGAAATGACTATAAACTATAAATCTGGTTCAGTATGCATTTTGACTTCGTTGAGTCAAGACATGAAAATTTTGTCTCTTATGTGATGAGGTGAAATCACTTTTCTGCTAACAAGGCAACGTTAGTAGATAAATGTCTGTACATTTTGCCTGAATGGTGGTGTTTAATGTAACATTAGCGCAAGCAGAGTGTCAATGTGGTCTCTGACCCGCCACTATTACTCGCTGGCTGTTTGGCGAATATAGTGCAATTAGTCTGCTTGTTACAGCTATAATACGTGTATAAACAGCTCGAACAACCAATGCTCCGTCTGTGATCAGCGCTCTATTCCCATCGCTGTATGGCGTGCGATATCAGTCCAGATTGGTCTCTCGAAGGATAGACGAGAGATTGAAGGGTGGGTTGAGTCGAGTTGGTTATACACGCTACATAATGTTACTTGGTTTTGATCATTCAGGCAGATAAAAAAATGTTAAAGCTAATACATGATATGAAAGATTAAATATTTTCTCTTTCGACAACTTTCATATCAAATCAAAATTATTCAGTCCGAAATGACTATAAACTATAAATTTGGTTCAGTATGCATTTTGACTTGGTTGAGTCAAGACATGAAAATTTTGTCTCTGAAGTGATGAGGTGAAATCACTATACTGCTAACAAGGCAAAGTTAGTACATGATATGAATGAAAGTATAAATATTTTCTCTTTCGACAACTTTCATATCAAATCAAAATTATTCAGTCCGAAATGACTATAAACTATAAATTTGGTTCAGTATGCATTTTGACTTCGTTGAGTCAAGACGTTAAAATTTTGTCTCTGAAGTGATGAGGTGAAATCACTTTTCTGCTAACAAGGCAAAGTTAGTAGATAAATGTCTGTACATTTTGCCTGAATGGTGGTGTTTAATGTAACATTAGCGCAAGCAGAGTGTCAATGTGGTCTCTGACCCGCCACTATTACTCGCTGGCTGTTTGGCGAATATAGTGCAATTAGTCTGCTTGTTACAGCTATAATACGTGTATAAACAGCTCGAACAACCAATGCTCCGTCTGTGATCAGCGCTCTATTCCCATCGCTGTATGGCGTGCGATATCAGTCCAGATTGGTCTCTCGAAGGATAGACGAGAGATTGAAGGGTGGGTTGAGTCGAGTTGGTTATACACGCTACATAATGTTACTTGGTTTTGATCATTCAGGCAGATAAAAAAAATGTTAAAGCTAATACATGATATGAAAGATTAAATATTTTCTCTTTCGACAACTTTCATATCAAATCAAAATTATTCAGTCCGAAATGACTATAAACTATAAATTTGGTTCAGTATGCATTTTGACTTCGTTGAGTCAAGACGTTAAAATTGTGTCTCTGGAGTGATGAGGTGAAATCACTATACTGCTAACAAGGCAAAGTTAGTACATGATATGAAAGTATAAATATTTTCTCTTTCGGTAACTTTCATATCAAATCAAAATTATTCAGTCCGAAATGACTATAAACTATAAATTTGGTTCAGTATGCATTTTGACTCCGTTGAGTCAAGACATGAAAATTTTGTCTCTTGAGTGATGAGGTGAAATCACTTTTCTGCTAACAAGGCAAAGTTAGTAGATAAAAGTCTGAACATTTTGCCTGAATGGTGGTGTTTACTGTAACATTAGCGCAAGCAGAGTGTCAATGTGGTCTCTGACCCGCCACTATTACTCGCTGGCTGTTTGGCGAATATAGTGCAATTAGTCTGCTTGTTACAGCTATAATACGTGTATAAACAGCTCGAACAACCAATGCTCCGTCTGTGATCAGCGCTCTATTCCCATCGCTGTATGGCGTGCGATATCAGTCCAGATTGGTCTCTCGAAGGATAGACGAGAGATTGAAGGGTGGGTTGAGTCGAGTTGGTTATACACGCTACATAATGTTACTTGGTTTTGATCATTCAGGCAGATAAAAAAAATGTTAAAGCTAATACATGATATGAAAGATTAAATATTTTCTCTTTCGACAACTTTCATATCAAATCAAAATTATTCAGTCCGAAATGACTATAAACTATAAATTTGGTTCAGTATGCATTTTGACTTGGTTGAGTCAAGACGTTAAAATTTTGTCTCTTATGTGATGAGGTGAAATCACTATACTGCTAACAAGGCAAAGTTAGTACATGATATGAAAGTATAAATATTTTCTCTTTCGACAACTTTCATATCAAATCAAAATTATTCAGTCCGAAATGACTATAAACTATAAATTTGGTTCAGTATGCATTTTGACTTCGTTGAGTCAAGACGTTAAAATTGTGTCTCTGAAGTGATGAGGTGAAATCACTATACTGCTAACAAGGCAAAGTTAGTACATGATATGAATGTATAAATATTTTCTCTTTCGGTAACTTCATATCAAATCAAAATTATTCAGTCCGAAATGACTATAAACTATAAATTTGGTTCAGTATGCATTTTGACTTCGTTGAGTCAAGACGTTAAAATTGTGTCTCTGAAGTGATGAGGTGAAATCACTATACTGCTAACAAGGCAAAGTAGATGTTAGTACATGATATGAAAGGATAAATTTTTCTCTTTCGACAACTTTCATATCAAATCAAAATTATTCAGTCCGAAATGACTATAAACTATAAATTTGGTTCAGTATGCATTTTGACTTCGTTGAGTCAAGACGTTAAAATTGTGTCTCTGGAGTGATGAGGTGAAATCACTATACTGCTAACAAGGCAAAGTTAGTACATGATATGAAAGTATAAATATTTTCTCTTTCGGTAACTTTCATATCAAATCAAAATTATTCAGTCCGAAATGACTATAAACTATAAATTTGGTTCAGTATGCATTTTGACTCCGTTGAGTCAAGACGTTAAAATTGTGTCTCTGAAGTGATGAGGTGAAATCACTTTTCTGCTAACAAGGCAAAGTTAGTAGAAAAAATTCTGTGCATTTTGCCTGAATGGTGTTTAATGTAACATTAGCGCAAGCAGAGTGTCAATGTGGTCTCTGACCCGCCACTATTACTCGCTGGCTGTTTGGCGAATATAGTGCAATTAGTCTGCTTGTTACAGCTATAATACGTGTATAAACAGCTCGAACAACCAATGCTCCGTCTGTGATCAGCGCTCTATTCCCATCGCTGTATGGCGTGCGATATCAGTCCAGATTGGTCTCTCGAAGGATAGACGAGAGATTGAAGGGTGGGTTGAGTCGAGTTGGTTATACACGCTACATAATGTTACTTGATTTTGGTCATGAACACATTTCCATTCAGGCAGAAAAAAAGTTTGACTCTTTTAGTTTGATGAGGCGAAATCATTTACAGTGGTCTTATCAAAATGTTCATTCAGTGACATATAAAAAAACGTTTTGGTCCGGGAATGATACTAGCAAACATTTTTTCAATTTTTCTTCAATGCTTGTTTGAAAGATAAATTGTTAAATGTTTGCTAACGGTCGCAAGTCCGTGTAAAATCAGAGCGTCGGAACAAAATGTAAAATTGTTTGTGTGCTGTAAGAAGAAAATAAACATTGCTTGTCAAGTTTGTGAATTTTTTTGTATTAACGTAAAATTTTGAGATAAAGAAGAAAGAAACACCATGAAAAGTCAATGCACAAAATGTTTTTTTTTTTATTTTCAAAATGAATATCATATACTAATCATTTTGTCACTGTAATTTCAATGGTTGAATTTGCTTTTTCATTCTTATCATGATAGTAAATTTGATTTTTTTCATGTTTGCTTGCAAGATATTTTTTCTATTAACGAGATTTTCTTTTGCTAGTAGAAAGTTGATCAGATTCAGAAATGAAAAGCATCGAAAGGTTCATGTTTCTTTGCAAGATATTTTTCTATTTACGTATTTTTTTTTGGCAAGTAGAATGCAATCAAATAAGCTACTTAGATTCATAAAGGTACTAAGCAATTGCAATAATGAAAAGCATGAAGATGTCAATAATGCAAGAAACATTTTTCTAAAGTGCTTGAACGCTTTTAATTTTTTTAGGAATGGAATGTAGCTTGTATGGGTCAAATGTTTCGTTTGGTTCTAAAAAGTATGAAATGAAACACATCGAGACGTGAATGGTGCGAGAAATATTATGCTAAAGTATTTGAACATTTTTCCATTTTCATCATAAAAATATAAATGACATTATAGGTTTGACTCGACCTGCATCGAGTAAGAAGTTTTGCCTCGAATTTTACATATGCGAAAGTCGGGGCAAAAATTCTCTCGGAGTGAATGAGTTATTCAAAATTTGAGTTGGTTAACCGTTGCAAGTCGGTACAAAAGCAGAGCAACACCTGAAATCAGACTCTGATTTTGATGTTATTCATTATCTTGTCTTGTATTCATTTGACTAGAATCAAATCTGGTATCATCATAATTATCATTAATTTGATTTTCAATTCCCAACACCCACGTTGATGCCAAGCAAACAAACTGTGAATGACATTTAAGGCTTGACTCAGCCTGTTTCGAGCAAGAAATTTTGCCTCGAATTTTGCTTATGTGAAAGTCGGGGCAAAAATTCTCTCGGAGTGAATGAGTTAATTGAAATCCTAAACTAGGCTACATTGAGCAAGGTGGTGCCTTGTGATACCCCTGCCTTTGAGCAGATAGTACAATAGCTGTTTTGAGCTATTGGGGGACCTAGTACCGAGGTTTTTTTGTAAATTAGATAAAATTTGTCTAGATTACTGAAGCGGTAACACAACACTAGAATAACACAATCATTGTAAGAAAAAAGAAAATTGCGTCATTTTACTTCTAGCCGCTGAAGAGGTAACATCGCTGCAATGAGATTGTGAGTAATATCTTTGACTTTCCTTTTTAGCTTTCGGGATATGATCAGATTTTGTGAATATGTTCATTTTCTAAAATCTTTTTGGCTAGAAAGATGAAATCCGAATTGTTAGTGCATATACTTAGATAGATAAGAACATATATTTCTCAAATCCTTCTAGCTAGACATTTTTTTTCGATATGTAGTGAAACATGCAGCTATTTGTTCTGATAACAAGTATGAAGGCAAAATTCTGTTCTTGATATTGAACTTAATATTGAGATCATCGAGTACATGATGAATGCATTGGTCTTAATTTCTTTCGATTAAAATGCAATCGTTTGTAAGTTGAAATGAGTACTATCTCTTCTCGTTAGACAGTGAAATCAGTGTTGAATATTGTTCACAACTATTTCTAACAATTAAATCGTCATATTCTATAGAGTAATTGACGTGAAAAA